>NC_089140.1:143171060-143480543 GCF_009819655.1 Sylvia atricapilla
TCTGATCTTCCCCTGTTGCAACCTGGGTTGTTTTTAAAAAAAACCCTTGATTTTATCAACTATCTAGTCATAGTTAACCTTTCCAGTGAGGGCTGACATAGAAAAGGTGCCAAATATTTAACTCTTCTGGGACTCATCTGGCAGGAATTTGTTCTCTCCTTTGAGCAGTAAACCACTATTTTTTTCCTCCAGAGTTTTTTTACTGCAAATGTGCTTACAGAAAGCTTTTTGCTTCCTCTGCAGATTTCCTCTGCTTTTTGTACCTTTGCCTTTCTGAATTTTTCCCCACATATTTATGCCATTCATTCACATTTGTCTTTACTATTTCAATGTAGTTTCACTTCCTGTACATTTTATTTAGCTCCAGGTCATTGAAGAGCTCATGGTTTAGCCAAATTGTTTTCTGATTACACTTCCTATCCTTCGTTCATGTTGGCATGGCTTCTGATTGTGCTCTCACTGTCATTTCTTTAAAGAATTGCCAACTCTTCTGGACTCTTTTGTCACTTCAACTTGTTTCCGAGGAGATCTCACCCACCAATTTACAGTGTTTATTGAAGTCTGTCCTCTTGAAATACATTGCTTTTAGTTTTCTCTTTTCCCTCCTTCCTTTGCTAAAGATAGTGAATTAGTTTCATGGCAATTATAACTCAAGTTTCCTGATCCATAAATTTGGAAACCATCTCTTTGTCTCTATAGATTATAAACCCTTTAGGGAAGAAAAAAAATATTTTTTTCTATTTTTTTAAACTTTTTTTTTGGTTTTTTTTTTTTTTTTCAAAATGCAATACAATGCAAGAGTATTTCAGCACCAGCTGATTCCTTTAGCTTTATCTCTGAGAGATAGCATTGATAGCTCTCTGCTCTGACATCCTGCTGTAGTATCTCAACATCTCCTCCCTTGTCAGCTTCCCAATTGTCTGCTGTTAATCAGGCTGAAGAGCACAGGCAGTGGTACTGGCAATTACATCCAAATAACAATATAATGCTGGTAGTGACAGGAGAAATAGCCATATTGAAATATTTTTTTATATATACAGTGGGTCTGATACCGGATTAGACCAAGACACAAGTGCACAGAGATGCGCGTATTTCTCTTAAATTTGTACTCTGGATATGATGTGAATGAATGTGGCTTTGCTGGTCAAAAAGCAGCTGTGATAAAGTCCAGTCAGCTCCTCAGTGGGAACGTCCAGGGGAAAATGTGGAGCCTACACATACTCCAGAGACCAGACACAGCATGATACTCTGCTAGTCAGGGAAGGGCTGATGTTCTATACAGGAATGTAAAGCATTTCCAGATACAGATAGTTAATTGAAAACCTTCAATTAACTTTAACTGGAAAGAGCAGTAAACGTAGGTCACTTGGTCATCTGCTCTGCATTCATCTATGGATTATCTGGACATGGAGAAGACTCAGAATTATCCACAACGTGGTTGTTTACAGACTTCCTGTGCAAAGCTCTTCCCTTGCACTACAATATGCTTCATAGGGAAGGGAAAAATAACAGGAGTGGTTAGTAGTCAATTCTGGCCACTTGTATCATGTCTGAATTGCTGTGCAGTGAGAAAATGGGCTTATGATGCTGGCCAGGGAAAATTATCAGTCAGACCTGCAATCCTCTACTCATTTACTTGTTTGAGTGCTGTTGGCATCATATAATGAATGGCAGATGCTGAATCCAGCCACATGTGATTCATTTACAGCTAACTAGAGTTTGCTTGATATTATCTGACAGATTAGGCTTCTACTGGGAAGTGTCTTAAAACCATTTGTTAGGGAAAGCCTCTCAGGTTCATGATAATATTTCAGGAATTAAAGAAAAGCAAGAGGGAGATAGGAGCTGAAGGATGATCTTGCCATGAAAAATCATTATTAGTCCAGTACATATTCTTTAGGGGTGTAGGGGGTTAGGACTCAGATTTCAAATCCTAGTTACTCTGAATTTGGTCTTACTGTCTTTTTACTTAAAATTGTTTCCCTTTGAGTAAACCTCCTATTTATTAGATTAAGGATTTTGGCTAGGATTTTCCTTATTCTTGGTTGTACTAGAGCCTCTGGATTATGGAGAAAATCCACTACTAAGACATGTTATTTCCTTTTCTCCTCTGTGCCATCTGTTTGTATCACCTCTGTGCTGGAGAATCCCACTGTTCCATGAGAGGAGATCAACACAAACCTAGAAACCTGGTTTAATTATTGCAATTGCATTATTGCAATTATTAATTGAATGAATTCTTACACTTTCAACAGAGAAGATTGAACCAAGCTCATCCAGAAGTGTTTCATAATGAGTAAAAATGGTGTTAAGATTCTTGCTTCTGGTCATAGTCATGTCTGAGAGTGGTTCCTTGGGATTTATATGTAGTAACCTTAAAAGGTCTTTATTTCATCTGAACTAAAAGTTTGGAGAGGGAAAAAAGATAAGGAATTAAAATTACGAATATTTTTGCAAAACCTTATTTCCTTCATAATCTACAGCAAACATCTTGAGAAATTCACAAAGAAATTTACACTTGTAAACAAAGAAAAATGAAAACCCTGTTTTAACATCTGAATACAGTAGTGCCTCAGATGCCAGGATTAGGAGATTGCTATTTCAGAAACTGCAGGAGCATTAGTCTGTGGATTATAGCTAAAATACTTGGTGGAACAGTGAGCCAGACACAACGTGTATGAATAGCTTTTCATTGCCTTGCTCCAAAGTCTTGAGTATTACAAAACCCACAATGTGACTCCAATACAAATGTTTCTGTTTAGCAACTACTATTGAGGGATCATAAGAAAAAAACTCCACTGTGCTCCCGGCAGTGTCTGATTCAAGTTTATGATGTCATTCATTTAAATGCAATCTGAGCGATTTTGTGCAGCCACTGCATGTCAGAAAGTGATCATTTCTCCTGGCAGCATCAAAAATGCATTTCCCCCCTGTAATTCCTATAAGCAATGGAGCACCAACATAAGGAGTGGAATTTGGCAACAACAATTCTCAGAATAAATCTTAAACATGTAGATTTTACTCATATCTCATACCTATTATAATTCTATCATCTGGATGGACTAAGTCATGTACATTCTGAAACCACACAGCATTGAGCCTTCTGTTATTGTATAGATGTATTTGTTATGACTGATGATTTTTCACCTTGTAGAGAATTTTTGAGTTTAAACACAGGCAAGGTAGTAGCAGTTGTCTTGCTCAACAGTGAAGATGAAAGTGTATGCCATTAAATTCTGCAAAGTGGAACAGATTCTGATATTTTAGTATTGGGAACTGAGATGAGAAAACAGCAGAAGTATATCTGAGGGCATGAGCTCTGGACACCTTTTGATTTGTAGAACAGAATAAACCAGCATGTGTCTGCAGAGCTAATTACTGTACAAATTCCAGCTGTACTGAGATGGGTTAAAAAATTGATTTCCTTAGGTTTTGGCTTTTTAAAAATGTATAATATCAATTATTATATTAAAAAAAGTATTATTTTAAAGTATCACAAAGCTTATTTTATTAAAAACTTTTTCCTGTTCTGCAAACTAGACATCAAAAGTTGATGAGATTTCCTGCGGTATTTCAGTTGTCCTGGAACTAAATTGTTTGGCAAAGGTGAAACTTAAAATTGATGTAATGCCACAGGTATACGTTCCTTTAACAGTCACTATTTGTCTGCAACTTGATCCCTGAAGTTGCTGCCCTAATTGATTGTTTGCTTGTTTTTATATAGTCTTAGAACATGTAAATTCTAGAATAAGTTTCCTAATATTTTGCACCCTAAAGTGCATCAGTAAGAAGATAGAATCATTTAAACTACATGATTTTACCTCGGTCACTATATTCCTTTTTTATGCAATCCTCTTCAGTAGGTGGAAGTTTATGTTGCTAACATGTAGATGAAAACAAGCAGATATGTAGTAAACTATTTTTGTGAGGATGATTTAAAGCACTTCTGAAATGTGCTCTGTTGCTACTCCAGATCACTTTCTACAGCTGCAATGAAAATGCTGAAGGGACTTACAAGCCTTTTATGATTCCTTTCATAACTTCAGTTTTTTTGACCAAGTCTCTTCTGACTTGACACTCATTTTCATACTGCTGGTTATTTATTTATTTCCAAAGCAGGTGCAAATAAATTCTTATTGTTCTTTTACTACACTTTTTAAAAAACATATTCTTTCCACTGAAAACTTAAAACCCTCTGACAAGGTCCCAGATTATGGACAACTTTTTTAACATACTTTTTTCCACTGAAAACTCAAAATCCTCTGACGAAGGCCCAGATTACAGCAATGCATACATAACATTCCCTCTTTTTCCTCTTGTGAAGCTGATATCACCATAACAGCTCTAAGGAGCTGAGGAAAACCTCTGCCTCATTTAACTACAGCTGTCCCAACATGCAGGTGTATTATATCATTATATTATTAGCTCCACAGGAACCACTGAGAGGACGTAAATCTGCTGCATGAATATCAAATGGGCTTCAGCTGAAACTTATGTTTATGCAGAGTAAATGACTTGTATTTACAGATGCGTCTCATGCAATTATGTGTATCAGGCTGGTGAAATGTGGCTGATGTTGGAAGTCTTGGTGACGTAACCAAGATGAGGTCAGTAAAAATGCATGTGGTTTATATGCAACCAGAGGCCTCCTACACAAGTGCAAACAGGTGGGAGTTATTTTTATTATAGTCTTGATCAGCTTTGGATGGAGTAAACATGCTAGATTTTAAAAAAACTTGTTGATCTATGTTTTATGAGCTTGACTGTGATTATTGCTGGTCATTTCAGTGGAACAGCTATATAAATTAAATAAGTAAACACTCTGGGGCTTGTTGATGGATTTGTTGATGTAAGTATGAGTTTTGACAACACAGGCATCTGCAACTGAGCAGCTCAACTCAGTCTCTCTTTGTAGCTAGAGGAGAGTATGAGTCAGCCAGTGGAGTACTGCGTTTGTTTTAGTCAAAAGATGTAATTTCCATTCAGTGTGAAGTATTTCTCCCTGAGACCAGTGGCTCAGCTGGTTTGGTCTCCATTGGCTACAGGAGGCACCCAGACAGCTGCCTCAGACACAGATGTTTACACTATGGAGACCTTGGGAGCGATATCCCAGGCCTTGGATGGCTGAATCTAATTTCAGGCCAATTGTATTTGTTGTGCAGGACTTAAGCCAGCTCACTGCGAGTTTAAGTAGCTATGGACGAATTTGGCTGCTCACTTTATGATTTGAAACCAAAAAAATGTCAAGGGGTCAGAAGAAACCAGGGGTAAGACAGAAAATTGTATTCAATGAAGAGTGGCCATGGGGTCCATTTCATTGACACAAGCAGGGGCAGGTTTTGGTGCTGATAGTTGCAGCATCATGTAGCTACAGAATTCATCATGTCCAGGGAGGGAGCAGCTGCTGGCACTGACAGGGGAAAGAACAAGATGGGTCTTCATTTATTTAGCTAGAGAATCCATTTATTTACCTCCAGGTCTGGGAAGAGGGAGATGAAGAAGAAAGAGCTCCCAAAGGCAGCGTTGTGGGTTTTTTATAGGGCATTGCAGGGGTGGAGTTTTAGGGTTTGGGTCAAGGAAGGAGTTAACAGAAAGTAAGAATTCCAGCCTCCTTAGCACAGGAGGACTCCACAGATAGTAGGCTGGCATGTCATATGCATGTGTCTGTATGGATTGATGACCCCCATTTTGCTGTTTTGAAGAAAGTGACCTTCACTTCAACAGCTACAGACAATCAGGAATGATTATTGATACTACTTAATCTCTTGCTGTTGTTGATGTCCACAAAGACTGTTTTTGTCAAAAATGGCAATTATGGTGGTAACTGCTTTTGTGGATTCTGAGATGCTGAATTATTTCAATAGATACTTAGCTGGTTGTTGTGCTCAGCTGAAATCGTGGCAGAGGGACAGAATTCTATTTAAAGAGCAGAGTTGGCTCCAGATTCTCTTCTTTTTGTTGACTAATCAGTGCCAAACCACAGAACAGAGTGTGAGATTGAGACCATTCCTTGCCTAACTCACTTCCTAACCATGAGTGAAGGAAAAAAGCTGAATGTGTCCTTGGTAGGAAAGATTTAGAGGATTTTGGTGGTTTTCCTATGGATCTGTAATACAGGTGTGTTTTTGTGGTATATATTAGTGAGTTAAGCAACTTTTGTGAGAGGCCTAGGCTAAACAAAGAGCGAGGAACCTACACTTATTAAGTGCTTATTGTGAAAGAAATGGCAGAGAGAAAAGGAAAACTATGCATGAATAATGTAATTTCAGCATTGGATTTAGAGTGCTAAGTACCTGGGTTCTGGAGGCAGACTCATATCAGGTTGACCAGGGACTACTCTTGAATGTGACAGAACCAAGGTCTGACTGTTTGTCTCGGAGGCTGGAGAGATGCAGAGGTTGATGCCCATTATTTCTTAGAAACCCTCAACCTTCCACTGGTGCAGCATGGGTCAGCTATATCAAGCTCTTCAGCAGTGGCTTCTCCTCTCTTTCAGAGCATGAGTTCGTGTTTCCATCTGGCTTCACCCAGCTGCTTCTCTCTGAAATGCATAGAAAATTCTGGACAGAAGATGTGAGCCTGGTTCTGCTACCTCTGCATGCCCTGCAAGGTGTTTTGGTCAGCCTGCCTGAGAGTTACTTTACACTGGGCTTATCACATGAAAGTGACAGAGAGGTTGTTAAGGGTTGCATCTCCTCTCTCTGATCTGCTCCTGAGCAGATCTTATTGACATGTTATAGACTAACCCAGGATGTACTGTCAGTGTTGCCATATTTTTTACCACAGTGTGGAAACTACCTTCCTGTGGGGAAACACCTGTGCACCACTTCAGACTAAGCTGATATTGGTGCAGTTACCTGGTCTGAGCTCCTTTCACTGAAAGAGATTTTCCCTAAGCACAGATGAAGCTGTAATTGAGTCCCCATGACCCTTTCAACAGAAGCTGCCCTGGTTTTGGTTATGAACCTCAAGCTGTCTCAAACTGCTGCCTAGACTGTTTAACCCAAACAAGACCCAGATGGACACTCAGCAACCTGGTGTGCATTTAAAACTGAAATCTGGGAGTGAAATGCTTTGTCCCAGCAACATCCAGTCCTTCACTCTTGTGAAGATCCATCACCAAGGATGAGATGGGGTTTATTCATCTGAGAAACAACCCCTGTGCTTCTCTTCATGCTTCTGGATTTTTCCCCCTTGTTTTCATAGCTTCTTTGCTTGGAATAATGAACTGAAGTAGGTTTCTCAGTGTATGGTTTATCTGGTTATTAATGATGTGGAGCAATTCAGGACCCTTAGGACTTCTATGTTGTTGCTTTAATAAACATATTTCAAGATGATGAGGCCACTGGCACACTTTCTATGCTTTTATGGTACAATGGTCCTAAAGTAGCATGGTGCGTTTTATTTATTAGCCAGCCCATTAATCACACAGGTATCAGCTGGCTTCAGGGAAATTTTTAATTAGCGATATTTAAGGTTGAGAGAAAGTGCTTCTGTGACAGACAATGAGAGTAAGCAGGAGCAGGAGGCAGGCTATCTTTGTGACTCTGTGATTAATACAGGATTTAAATAAAATATTCATGAAAGGAAATTGAAGTTATAGCCAAATCCAAATGTTGAACCTCCTTTAAACCTCAAATATACAAATTCCTTGGAGATTCATTCTTTGTATTCATTAGTAGAGAGTGAATCTGATGAACATGAGAGAAAAGGGAATTTGTTCCCTAATGTAATAATTTTGCAATATTTTAAAATGTTTTTACTAAATCTTCTTGAATGACAATTTAATGACATTTTTAAAATCTACACCCTCATTTGAAATGGCTCACAAGTCACTGAAACAGGTACAAAGGAGATATTGGGGTGGAACTTGGGCCATCCCTGACAGAACACTGATATGTGTTAGACAGAAAGGAAAGATTGCGTGGATGGCAACTACATCCTTCTGGCTGTGTTGGTTTAGTGGTTGCTAACACTTAAAGCCTGCATTGTCACATGAAAAATGAATGGTACTGGCTGTGCAAACATCTCCCTTGTTAGATAATTAATCAGGTGCACTTTGTTTTGATATAGCACCTCTCTGGTGTGCTCATAGCCATCTCTTGAAATCACCCTGTAAAATGGATTGTTAAAGAAGGCAAAAAAAAAAGCCAAACCCTGTAGGAAATATTGCGTGTGTCTCTGTCTGCACAACTAGCAAAATGGTACATTAAATTCTTCTACTTGAACAAAGCAAATTTTTCAGTCTTGGCTGCCCACATTTAGCAATTTAAATGTGTAGGGAAATTAAATTTTTTAAGTTGTTGAGCTCCTTCAGCTCCATTTCTCAGTTCTCCTTACCCTTCTTCTCTGCAGCATCTGTTTTCCCTAAACAGAGAGCATAGGGAAGTCCTTTGGCCTTCAGGTGCTACAAACTTCATAGGTCTTTGGTCTTGATCCCTGCTCTGGAAAGGAAAGCTGAAAACTGATGCCTTATTAATTGAGCTTGTTGGAAAGGAAGGAACATGAGTGATGCTGTCAATGACATGAATCATGCTGCTCCTGACTAGAGGCTGAAGGAGATCAGGAGTCTCCAAGGCTGCCATGAGCAAGTGCGGGACAAAGGGAAGCAACAGCCAAGAAAGAACTATCAGGGATCATCAGCCCACAATGGCTCTGGGACCAAGAAAAGTTGGTTCACATTCCTTTTCTGCTGGCTTGCAGGGTAACAGGAAAAGCTACTGGTGTTACACTGGTGGTCTTGTTGGGAAACTGTCCATATACTTGTCAGCTTTCTCAGATTTGACAGAACCTGTATAAGATCTCTGTATGAGAAAAAATCTGGGATATTTCTGTGTTCTCATCAGCAGGCATCTAGGCAGGTGGAGGGAGCTCATCAAGGCTTATAAATCACTTAACCTCCTTCAAGTATAGGGCAGATAGTTTACACACACACACAGAATCACAATAAGGCAGCTCAGGGCTCTGGTTAAGTCCACAGCTGGCTCCTTCTTGTTTAAGTCTGAATGTTTCTTATGCACTCTACTTTGCCTTGTGTGAAAGTGGGTCTAATTGTCTTCCCTAAGCCACTGAGACTTTCTTCCATTCTACTTTGTCTGCAGAGGTAAGGGCTTCCTTTAGTGATAATAGATTTCAGCCGTTACCTTCCCTTTACCTTCTTATGTGCGCACATATAGAAACACAAAGTGCTTTTGTATTTTTGTTGCTCACAAGATCAACAGGTTGCAGAATTAAAAGCAGATGTTCACACCTCCCAGGAGCATAATTTTAGATGCCTCCTGATCTCTGCAGGCATAATTTTTTCAATTACAGTTTCATTAATTTTCTTGGTGACTATAATGGCTACAAATAAATGATAGAGAGGTTTTCATTAGGGGAAAAAAAAAAAAAAAAGGCTGAGTTTCTGAATTTTTTGCTTGACACCAGGAGTCATTTTTGATGTGTTCTGGCTTTAGTCCAATTGTCTTTGAATAGGATGAGCATAGGGTGTACTGTTGTCCAAGACCACAGACCTTCTGTAGGACCAAAAATACAGGTAATACTGCATTTCCCCAAAGCCTTGTGGACTATTTCTAATTGTCTTAGTTCTCTTGGAAAAATAAGACAAGTATGTGTACATCCTCTTCCAAATCTCTTTACTATGCCATGGAATAAGCTGTTAAATTTGGTAAGAAGCCCATCTGAAATGTCATATCTGTTACTGTACAGTTCTAATTAACTGTAAGTTTTATTAGATTAAGTTGCCTTAGAATTTGAATAAGGGCAAAGCTATTCATAGGGCGAAATGCAACCTATGCCTTGAGAAGCTTTAAAAATCAGTTTTCCAGCCAAACAAGAAGAAAAAACCATCACTCTTCCATGTGCAACTTAAGTGTTACCCATTCCCCAATCTTGTTATTAAATTTTTGTTACCAAAAATTTAGGGTAGGGGTTTTTCATCATTCACAGAGTAGGCAGCTGGGAAGAAGATACCACTGGAAGAGAAGTAAGGTCCAAGCCAGTATCCCAGGGAAAAATGAGAGTGTTTGTAAATTGCTGATAGCTCTTTTGTCCCCTTAAAGGGCAGTCCCCTTTCTTCGCTCCCTCTGAAGTTCAGATTATGTGAAATCCAGAATTCACTTTCTCCTCCATTGTAACAAATGTGTCACATTGAAACATATTTCCCCTGCTCTAATTTTTTTTTGGGCCATTTGGCAATCCATCTTTCCAGGCCATACTGTGCAGGTGTATGATTGTGTTTGAAATTCCTGCACCCATTAATCACTGCTCTGTTACTTGCTTTACTCCGTCCTTACTAAAGATCCCTTCCTCAGTTCTGCTCTGCCAGTGCTCTGTAAACTGTTTACTTTTCTGGTGCAGCATTTGCTCAGCATTTTGGCAAGCTCCAACAAAATGTTCCCAATTGACTTTTGGCCAACAAAAGCAATAGACTTTTCTTGCATGGAATTTGATGTCCACATATGTTTTGCCTTGTTTGCTGTTTCAAGGCAGCTCTTTTAATACTGTTATCACCTGGTCTCACCTTGCCTCTGTTGTGACTGCAGAATGGAAACAACTGTCACACAGGCCTGATCATGGTTTTCAGCCCCTGCCTCTTTGGGTTTTTATTTTGTTTCCTACCATATATCTTTTGGTTCTCAGGAGGTTCATTTAACTCTTGTGCTGTTTTCAGTCAGACAGAAGACAAGGTTGCTCTCATGGAAAAAAAAAAAAAAAAAAAAAAAAAAAGTGCAGATCAGAGAAGCAAAATACAACAAAAAAATTGAATTTCCACTACTCTTTTTTTTTTTTTTTTTTAACAATGAAATAGAACCAATGCTTTAAATACTTTCACTACAATAGGCACACAGCCTTGTGCAAGGCTGTGCTATAATACACTGAATAGGAATATCTGGAGGTATCTAGAAATGCCTAAAGACCAGCCCATCTGTCTGTTTCATGTTCTGATCTATATTTAGCTCACTGTTACCCTTTTGTATTCGTGTTGTATTATTTTGGCTCTTTTGCTTTGAATCCTAGCCAAAATAATCCTGGGGGAAAAAAAATAAAAAAACTTGAAACCCAAGCCCCATTGTGCAAATATTTTAAAATGTTAAACAAGGCTTATTCCTATTCAGGAGAAAAGGAGTTCACGAGTTTTATTATGGCTAGTGTGTTTATTATTGTTATTCTGTGCTGGTTGCTCATCTATCCTGTTGGAGCATAAAACACACTTTGCACTCTGTGTGCTTGTAGATATCTCAATGCTTCATCTTCAGGCAGAAGAATATATTTGGGTCACTTGAGGACAGCGTGTGGGTGGTGCTTGACAGTTTTTATAAACAAATCAAAATACCTCTGCTCTCCCCAGTGTCTAGTTAGTTGTATGCTTTCCAAGTTCTCAGTGCTGAAAGTGTGGAAAGTTAGTTCCTCTCCCAGCAAAAGAGAGAGGTGAGTGTAAGTTTGATGTATTTCATCTGACTTCTGACTTCCTAATGGTCTAGCTCTTAAAATTCCCTCACCCCTACTCTATTACTGCGCAGAGAAGTGCAAAATAAACATGACTTCTATCTTGAGAAGACAGCAGATAATTTGTGAGACCACAGATGACAGAGATGTTTCCAGCCTGCTTCTGCCTACACCCCTTTTTGAAGCCTTGATATTTAAATTGCACCCATTTATGCTCCCTTGTGCAGTGATGGAGTAGGTGTCAGCAGGCCTGCAGGAGATTGACTGGTGATACAAAGGTACAAAGCAAAAGAAGGGAATGTAATTTTCTCCACTTTCACACCAGTTGTGAATTTGGTACCTGACAAGTTTGCCAGATGCTCTTGCTAGCTCATCCCATTGAAAGTCACATAAGGCATCACTCTTGGAGAGAATTTCTGTCCAGTTGTGTCTGAATGGGAGGATTGCTGTCAACCACCATGTCTTGTGTATTTGCTGTATCTCATGAACCTCTCTGACTAGCAGATGCCAGTATAGTGGGCATTTACTTCTTTGCTTCCTATCTTTCCACTGTTAGGCAGGCTTCTTCATATGTTCTAATAATACATTTCACTACTGTGATATTTTTTAGTGCTTGCAACTTAACTCACTCAACTACTTCAGCAGTAGTCTTGAAGATGTGTTCATTGCACATTTATAAAATCACATGCCAGCAACTGCAGATATTCAATAAAATTTTATAGCTGATCTCAGTGCTACTAATGAAGAACTAGCCCTATTTGATTGCCAAAGTATTTTAAGTACTTAGTTGAATTGCATCTTGTTGCCTATAAAGTGGGATTTAATAATAGAAAATCAAGGCCAGAAGAGGTGTTTAGGGAAATTTTTTTTGTGATTTTTTTTTTTTTTTTTTTTTTTTTGTGATTGGTGAAGAATGATTTTAAAGGACAAGAACCATCCCCCCCACCATCTTTTCATGTTGACTTCAGTGGCAATATTTTGTTCAAAGCCTTCAGGGTTTGAACCTTGTTTAACACCTCTCTGTTGAGAAATTCTGCTGCTCAACAGTCAATGCCTAGTCAACAAATTGTGCCTGTGATTTTGCAGTAGGATAACATTGTAGATAAGACACACCTACTGGGCACTTTCAAGTTGTAATATTGTGTTAGTCATTGCTTTTATGTATGTTTATACACAATATCTGCCTGAAGGTACCCATTGATTTCCAGCCATCAAGAACACATTTAAAATTGGCTGAGTGCTTAACCTTTGTTCACTGAAAGTATATTTTAATTTTTTTAGCTATTAAGAATTATTAGCTCAGAAGAGTTTGATATGGTTATTATCATCATCATGATTATTGACTTAAGCTAAAATTCTTTTAGAGATTTTATTAGTTTTGTAAAGTTGAGTTATACTTGTAATTTGCCTTCTGTTTTTTAATAGGTGTATTCTATTCACATGTATTGATTTAAGTGGATTCAACTGTATTTCAAGTAAAGATTTTCTGACAACTAAAACCAAAAATCTTATGTGGTGTTACTTTACTTGTAACCAGTTATTTTTGTGAATTTTTATATTAAAAAAAAAGAAACACAAAGGAGGTTACAGACTGAGATTCACATTGCAGGATTAAATGCTTAAATCTAGGAGAAAATTCTGACAGTCTTCTTTACACTAGGAGCTAACCTCTGAAACACCTAAAATCAATCAATGTTTCCATTTTTTTTCTCCTCTTAGTTCCCCAGCTGCCAAAACCTAAGTTCACTGGCAGCATCATGGGCTGAACAGTGAAGTTTCCTATTTCTTCCTGAACTCAGCTGTCAATTCAGAGCTGTGAAGACTGAAACTCAGACTCCTTCCCAATCCCTGGAGATGAGGAACCCATCAGGGGCTCCTCTGACAGCTGTCACTCACCTGCAGCCACAGTATGAAGCCCAGCAGCTGTTGTGCCCCTTTGAGAAGAGCAGAGGGAATGAAGGGGCAGGGATGCTGTTGTCCTCTGCCCTTTGCCTATTTTCCTCATGGAAAATCCATCCAGGTTGTGGCAGATGGTGTGGGCATCATCACCTTGCCAGGGCTCAGACTGGTTGTTTTGACTTGCCAGGGGAATACTGGAATAAGGCCATTTGTATCCCTCCTGTTAGAGATCTTCAAAAAAAGATGAGGCAACACAAGGGGAACCTGTTGTGAAGGAGTCCTGAGTCCTGCTCCTTCATTTTCCCAAACTCATTAATTTGATAAGTAGCATTGGAATTATATCCCAGTTCATATTCCAGTGCCCCGTTGTAAAACTTCATGTCTGAGATACAGGCTCAATTTTTAAATCCTTCTTCTGCTCAGTTTGAACTATATGAAGTTTTCTGCACCTGTCCTAACCACCAGGATAAATGGGCATTTCTCGTTCAGCTTTGGGAGACAAAGATTTATCCGTTTTACATAACAGATGTAAATGGTAGTGACAATGGTAGAGAGACAATAATCTCAGTAAATGTGTAAACATGAAAGGCAGCATCAAATTTGGATTACTTGACCCAAAAGGACCCATGCCTGGGAATGGTGATTGCCATACTTTATGATATTATCACAGAATCCTGGAATAGGTGGGTTGGGAGAGATCTTAAAGATCAGCCAGTTCCAACCCCCTGCCATAGGCAGGGACACCTTCCAGCAGACCAGGTTGCTCAGGGCTCCATCCAGCCTGGCCCTGAGCACTTCCAGGGATGGGACAGCCACAGCTTCTGTGGGCAACCTGTTATGGCACAGCACCGGCTGCTGGGAGTGATGCCTTAGCTCTTGGCAGGGAACAAGTTTGTCTATAAATTCCAGGCCTTAATCTCCAACGTATTTTAGTTCTCGTTCATTCAGAAATTACCTACCAGCTGTTTACAACTGCCTATCTGAAGATAGAGGCCAGAGCCTATTTCACTTGGAATGATCCCATGGAGTTTAATTGGTTTAAAGCAAGAAATTTTACTGCTTTGGAAGAATGTTTTTGATCAGATAATTCTAGAGATTCATTTAGTAGACAAAAAGACCTTCCTTTAGACTTTGCAGACTACCACCTGCCTTCAGTGGTGCTGAGATTGTCTTCACCTGAAAATCTCTGACATGCAGGCAGAGCAGAGTGTTCCTGTTTTCCTTTCATGAGGTCAAGCTTGCTTTGCAGTCAGGCATGAAGTCACTGGCAGTGGTAAGAGAATGTCTTACCTGATTCTTGATCCTGAGATTTGTCTTTCCTTTTCCTCTTCATACTCTTATTGTCTAGACCTTTATAATTCTTAAATGCAGATTGTATCAATTTTATTGTGCCACCAGGTGAAAGAAATCTAGGGTGTAAAAAGAATTTACAAGGTTTTACAACCATGATAGAACAAGGCAATCAATTATGTCCTTCTTCAAAACAACTCTGCCTATGTTCAGATATGGATTGTTGATATACATCAGGAACTGTGTGGCAGCATGAAGGAATGCTGTGGTTCATGCCCCACGCCTGCACCCGGGATTGATTCAAATGGCCATTATCATGTTTCAGAATGTGGTGGCAGTAAACACAAGGAAAATGTGCTGTGTCTAAGAGCCTCCCATGTCAAAATACACAACAACTTTGAGGTATACTGACTCATGGCCATACAGGAAACATGTGAGATTTGTCAACCAGGATTACAGCGGTAAAATTATTTACACTCCCAAAATGTTCAGAGTGGTAGAGTGTTTATGTGAAGTATCATGTTAATGGAACTACTAGAAAATCAATACCAGGATTTGGAGTGGATGCTATTTAAATTTTTTTCTGGTTATACATCACAGTATGTTTTTTTATCCTGCATACTCACACAAGTCCATTTTGTGTCAAGTTCATTGCAATAATTACAACAATGCTGGTGACTACAGACAGCATCATGCATTCACTTGTATTCTTTGTAGGCATATATCCTCATCTCTGACAATTCTGTTCATCTGCAGCATATTTTAATGTACCAGACCAAATTTTGCTAATCACCTTTTCACAGAAATCAGAATTGGGAAGTAATTAAGGTAATGACTGAAGTGGGCTGAATTTCTTGTCCTACTTCAAAAACCTTGAGATTTTACCATTTGCTAGAAGAGCTAAATAATGATTTTTTTGTTGTTGTGATCTGTATATTTCCATTGAAGCTTTTCATACTTCAACTGCTAAGCAGTCTTATACTCTTCTGTCTCTGGCAGCCCAAATCTGAATGAGGCTGTGAGCTTTAAGATATTTATAAATAATAAACAGACACCACAGGATTTGGTCCATGGTCAAAACAGCATGTCAACCACTTGTGCATATAAATTCTGGTACCATAGCTTTTCATGTCCATGGTAGGATAATTTGTCCACTGACCTCTATACTCACCAGTGCTGGAGTCCTTATATTTTGCTGGCAAATCTAATTGATTGTTAAGTTCCTACACAAAAGCAATAGTCGTCTATAAATCAGCCTGAATAATAACAACAATTATAGTAATGATTGATACATGAGCATTTATTTGTGTTCCTCTCAGTCACATTAATGGGTTTTGATGCATAAATTTCTTCTCATTGTAACAAGATTACATGGTTCAGAATACAAAAATGCTTTTTCATTTAATCTAAAGAAAAAAAAAAGTCTTCCTTACATAGAACTGTGTAATGATATTGATCGTGTTATACTAGAGATCTTATGGAAATGCTCAGCACTGATCTGATAAAAAAATGCTATGGGGATTTTAGATAAATACTATTATGCATACAAACATTCCCTTGGGAACTGCTGTGATACTGCCTACAAAACCAAGATCATGTGTTCATGAAGAAGCTGCACAAGGTAAACAGTGTGGGTTTCTTTTCTTCACACAGAGCAAAACACAGATAGCATATAATCAGGGAGAAAAGTTGGGAAAATTTTGCATGTCAATTTAAATGGCAGAAACTAGCAAATCAGCAATTTAACAGTCTGTGCTTAATGTCTTTGTCACAGATGACATATTTTTGTTTTGTGTCTGCAGGGCAATATGACACCTCAGAGGCTGCTGCCTTTGTTTCTACCATAGTAGTGAAACATGGGTAAGGTGTAAACCATAGTAGTGAAGGTGCTGATCCAGCAAACAGTTAATTCCCATGTCTGCCTACTGAATTCAAAGATAGTAATCATGTAAGTATGCATGCAAACATGTTTGTGTTGGTAAGTTCTTGGGTCAAGTGACTGCTGCTGAAGTTTTCACTGGAAGCCAGGAAAAACAAACAGATTTCCTGGTATTTAATCGAGTGCTTCAGAGGTGAACTCTCTCATCCCAGGTTGGATTTGTCAATCTACTGTTTTATATCTAGATCATTCATACCAGAACCTTTCTCCTTCAGTTTCTAAGAGTTCTACATTTTGATGTTGTATTCAAGCAGCTAAAAAATAAACAGAAGCATCAAATTTAAATGAAAGCTGTATTTGTGCTGAAGCACAGCTTCAAGTCCAGTAATACATACTTGTACTATGAGACTGTCATGAAATTCTTAACAAAGATCTAGATATGAGATATTAGACTGAGCAGATGAGCTCTGAAGTCCATGTAAGATTCAAGATACAAAAAATTCATGTTTGACCACAGGTGTGTACAGACTCTTTCCAGATGATGTATGTGGCTTTTGGAAGGAAAATATGAGGCTGCAATGGAGTGTTAACTTTCTATTCCACTCTTCACCCATTGGGACATTTAGTGCACTGTTTCTACTTGCCAAATTAACTCCCAGCATATCTGTATTCTACATCCTGCTAAACAGTTACTCAGAAAACTGCTCATGCATGCCCACACACACTTATTCTAGAAGTCTTGAACCTCACTCTAAGGGAAATCTTCAAAGTAATTGCTCTTGAAATCCTGACTGTTCCCAAAGCTAGGTTAAAGACATTAGAAATTTAATCACCTTTTTTAATTTCTATTTTCAATTACTGACATGCTTTATGGTGTAAGGAACACAAAACACAAAGAAAAAAAAAAGGAGGCTTTTTTCACTGTATTGTTTTTCCTGAAGAGTGTGTTACTACTGGAAAAAAATCAGCTAAACTATGAAACAGTTTTTTTCATATCTGCTGTAAGTAAACACATCCCTTACCCTGGTCCTAACATTTTCTGTATTTAACAAATGGGTTTGTTGTGGGCAGGGAAACATGGTATACAGTGACCAGAGCTAAGCTAGTTTTGCCTGTGCTCCAAGCAGAGCAACCAAAAGCTGGACACACACCATTATCTCAGCACTGGACCTGAACTGATTTGCTCTCCTGAAAAGTGGAGGCCCATTAAGTGAGGCCCAGAGCTGGGATAACTGGGTTTGAATGGCTTCTGGTTGGCTCAGAGTGTGGGCATGTCTTTTGTGTGTCTCTTGAGTAATACATTATGCAGACATATCCACATATGACATGTTGCATCATTTTTAATCATCAAGTACCATAAATCTATAAAAGTACTTCTAGGGAAGAGATAAAAATCAAATTTTTTCCTTCTGGACAATATTTTCAAACTCCATTTCACTGTGACCTGGTTGCACACTATGTTCCTCTCTTGTAGTTGGAGGTTGACTCAGTAGGTTGAGAAGAAGGGAAAACAGACAATAGAAACTGCTTAGAAAAAACTTCCTGCCTTCAAGTTTCGATTCTAAGATAGGCTGATGTATTACCTTTGCCTCCCTGGATAAAAAGCATTGCATGAAATGTCCTTACTTGTCTGCGCCTGTGTACAATGCACATATATGACATGTGAACCCCCAGTGAACAGGCCCTGGTCACAGAAGACATGAGTATAAATCTGGGCAGTCTGAGCATCTCTGCAGTCTCTTGCTTACAAAACAGTCCTTTGTGCCTTTCCAGACTGCCCATTGCAAGAGCTATGAAAGAAGAATCCTGTCTGCACAAGATTTATAGCAGGGAGAAATCGCACTCTGTCTCTTCCTGTCCACCCAAGTCTTTTGGGAAGCACCCACATAGAGTAAGTGGAGCTCTTTTCCAGTCATCTATTTAGATTGGAAGGCCTCATGGTTTTCTTGGAAAGCAATCACTTGCGAAGTCCCCCTGCAGAATGTTGTTGAGACTTATGCTGTGGAAATTATTGATATAATCACATTCAACCAATTTGTAAAGGCCTAGTGGGGGAAGGCATAAAGAGCCTTAGTCTGACATTTAGAATTAATGCCAGGAAAGACATCTCTCCTCCAGAGATATATGAGAAGCCAATGTTACACACTTGCAGTCATAGTAAATGTACAGGACTTGAACAGCTAAAAGAATTGTCTAATCAAAAGCTCATTGAATCAAAAGCTGTGGGAAACTTCCTACCAGCTTCAGAGTTGAAATATCGAATTTATTTCTCATCTAAAACAATGGAAGGAATTGATGACTAGAGAAGGGTTTGTAGCCTCTGCACAGAAATGTAATGGTGTTTGTCTCCCTGTGACGGTTCTGGTTTCTTTTTCTCTGCCAAGATCAAGATGAATAATACATGGGAAATGTAGATTTCATGTTTGGACTTGGATGTTTATTGTTTCTTATCTATTTACAGACTCACGAGGCATGAGTTCTAACCAGGAAGTTAGAGAAATGAGGTAAAATGGAGTACCTCTAACTCTTTCCAAGTTATTTAAGCGATAATCTCCCAATAATGAGATTACAGCTATACTATCTATACTTTTGACCCAATAATGACCACCCAAGGCCTGCAATAAAGACCTTTTTCACCCAGTTACAGAAAACCACCCAAACCTGTGAAGAAGAAGGAAGAAGTAGGTGAAGAAGGACTTAGACAACATCCAAAATCCTCCATCTTGACTCACACACATGACTATGTATTAAATCTTAAATCTTAAATTTTTCACCCTGTGAGATCACACAATATTATTCAAACTACACACCCACAACCCATGTGCCATCACTCAATCTCGGAAGCTTGTTCCAAGGCCTCAAGTCAAATGTGGTGCTTGCCTGATGGTCAGCACCCCTCACCTTAGAAGGCCTGAAATTTTCAGCCTCCAGAGTTCCAATACCTCTCTATGTCTTTTGTTATTCAATTTATACATTTTTATTTGGGAGATCAATCCTCAGAGTATCTATGCAATTTACTTCTTCAAGGGAGTGCCACTTTATGACTAATGACTAAGTTGGACTACTGATCACCACCTTCCATCCCAACCCAATTTCTCTTTCTTGTTCATTATTGAACAGGCACTGATAAACCCAAGAAGACCCAGAGAGCTCCTGAAGCTCGGCACGGTTCGCCCTCTGCCCATCTGCTTTATGTGGTCCATCCTGTGGTGATTGGTAAGAATAAGAACTGCAGGCTACTGTGAAGTAAAGTAGGTCAAGTAATATTCTTTGGCCCTAAGGGCAAGTAGAACAGCATCCACATGGCTAAACCCCTCTTCCCACCATCCTCAGGTACTGTAACAACTATTAATCTTTATGACCACATTGCGCAGTATTTAAGTCCATGGTACGGATGTGCTTGGGTCACTAACGTAGCCAGAGCTGCAGATAAGTGGAGGAACACCAGGACTGCCATTTCCACTAGAAGTGGATTTGCAATGTGATCTTAGTCCATGAACATGCGCACCACAGGGAACTGACAGCACTGTCACAGTGTGTTTGTTTAGAATTATCTTAATTGATGCTGAAGCTATACATTGCTTCCTGTTTATACAACCTCCAATAATGTTGAAAGATCAAATGCAAAAAACTAGCCTGGCAATTTTCAAAAGCTGTCAGAGAATATAACAGAAATGACTTAGATGAATGTGCTTTCAACTTCCATGAAAAATAAATGTATATGCAACACATCACTCCACTGTCTATGGAAAGCTGTCCATGGATGCTTTTAGTTCTATGAAAATGTGACTTCCTCTTAAGCCTGTCGTTTGCCTGGGAACCTCAAACAATTACCAAAATATAAATCAAAATGTAAATCAAAATATTTGAGTTTCTTTCTTTCTCTCCTGGATCTTTTATTCAGACTTTGACTTTGGGATGTATTCTCTTAATGTCTGTGGTGGGGGTCTGAAAATTAATTGACCCATTTCAGTGTCATGAAAGGTGCTTAAGATATGTATGTCCCATAAAATCTTATACAGTTAGTTAATACTGAATTTAATAGGATTAGTCTAAATTAATAGAGGTTTTCCTCAGGATTATATTATAATTCTTATGTGTTGATTTGTATTTTGGTAGTTCTTGGTGACTTAGTGCCTGTGCACTGGATAGTGTGCATTGTGTGGTTTTTAACCTTGAGGACTGGCCTTGTTTTTCCAGAGAGGATGAGTTCAGCCCATGGACTCAGTAAAAAACTTTTAGATACCTTTATGGGTGCTGTGGTTTAGGAGTGGTGTTCTCCAGTTTAGTGTAGCTTCTGAAATCACTCCAAACCATGCGGTGCTTTCTCACTGGTGGGATGGCAAACAGAATTGAAGGCACAAAAGTTAGATATTGCAGGTTGTAATAAGAACAATTTACTGGAAACAGCAATGAGATAAGAAAACAAATAGTTTTCTGTTAGCAACGATATTAACCTGACAGCGACAATATTAATAACAAATGTGTGGAAGATAGGTAAGGGATTCATATGCTCACCTCTCTGCCAAAAGGAGCCCAATAATACCTTATTGGTATTACATATTAAACCTTGGCCTGACCTGGAAGGCTTCCCCCACTCCTGGAAAATGAGGTGAGGTGGTGTAGAATAAGCTCCAGGTCCTGGCAATGTCCTTCCTTGGCTACTGTGAAAAACAACATTTTCCTGAAACACGTAAACCCAAGGTGTGTTAGTGCATGTTTGAAAGGGCAAGAACCTGCCTGTGAAGATGTGACTGCTGCCTCTACATCAGCTCTATAAACTTTCAAGACCAGAAAATTTGTGGTATTGTTTCAATTGCAAAAATTTCTACAACTTGTAACTGATTGTTTTAACAACCATCTTTGGGAGAAAAGAGAAGGGTTTGGCCTTTCAATCAGACATCAATATACCTGCTCAGTATGGGAGAGGTCGGGGCTCCAATCTGCTCATCCTTTTCCCCCTACTTCACTGCAAAGTCATGGATCTTCTCTAGCCCATGGACAGCTTATGTCCATTTATCTTCGAGCAATCAAATTATTTCTGACACATATTGTGACACATAATAGTTTTGTTTGTCAACTGTGATAGTTTTCCATCAAAGCATAATTTCATTTGCAGGTTTGGTGTTGGAATATGAGTGATTATAATCAACATATTGTATCTTGTTGTCTAGCTGTAGACTTTTCTACAAGGCTAAAGGTTACTGTACTGATGCTAAACCAAGATTCAGATACCTCTTTTTCAGTGGCTCTGTCTTCTTCAGATAACTTTACTTTTCTCCTTTCGTAATCCTGTGTGTTATGTTCTTTTCCTGATGATTATAAGGTTGTAACACATTCTGAGATTTAAATATGAAAAGAAGGACAGTTTAGCAGTGACTTCTGCTGAAGAACTTAGATCTGCTAGGAGTGATGGGTAGTTTTCTTACAGGCAAACAAAACACGTTAAAGTGGGGAACGTATACTGGGATTATTTACCTCTTCACATTGCTATCCATCATTTTGCTTTCCATTTAGATTCACTCTAAATGGTCACAGTGAAGGATAAAGAAAAAGCTTTTCTGCCATCTGTGAGCATGATAAAAATTATCCTAAGAAAGTGTTCAAGCACATTAAAGAGAAAAGTCAGTTAGACCTCCATACTCAAATACCTTTTGATTTTCAGGGGTTCTTGCTTAAATCAAGTGAATGCAAAGAGAATCATGAGAGGTGGTGACCTTCATAGCCAGGCCAGGGTTCTGCAAAAACAAAAGTCAGCATGACATCAATTCGTTGTTGGAGACACTCTGCAGCTTTCTGTTTGCATATTGTAGATCTCTGACTTTTAGGAGAGATGATTATTTTTAGATAACCTATGTATCATCAAATCAAACATTGTCTTGGGGAAGACGTTGAAAGCTTTCAAGTGATTTTGTGCTCAAACATTGTAAAATAGATTTGTACATGTGTATTTGTGATGATGTAGGTTATTTTCAGGTGCCTAATATATCCCCAATCTTATGTCTTGGGAGAGGCAAAAATTTTATTTTGATTTCTGTGTCCCCAGTTGACTGCAAACTGTAATGCTGCCATATATGTCTCAGATCTACCACTGCCAGACACTTCCATACATGTTGATGTTTTTGGCACAGAAGCAGGAAATGGGGAGTACCTTCAAGCTGTAAAGGAATCAGAGCTTCATTCTAGAGGGGAGAAAACCTGAAGTATTTATAGGATTTACACTGAAGCTAGCTAACAAGGGCTGGGGGGAGACTCTTGGTATCGTCTTCCTCAGCATTTGAGGCTGAGTTATAATAATATACAGCCTTTTCTTCTCAATTCACCCTTTAAAAAAAACCCCACCGATACATAAAGGAAACACTTTTCATGTCACCTCTCTTAGTAAGGTACAGTGTATCTTAAAACCCAGGGAGGAAAAGTATACATGGGCCAAACATAACCTGTTGTCATCCCTTTGCAGTACTGGATACTAAGACACCTTTGCAAAATTACAATTTTGAAAGCAAATGGAAGCTGACCAATTGCTCATGCTTGCCTCCCTCCTTTTTCCCCTCCTCATGCATTCAGTGCTGCTACTTTTGATGGAAGCCCAAGTTTCTAATTTTGTCCCTTCATTTCTTCCCCTTACAGAATTTCCTCTCTTTCTTCACATTCTTGTGTTAACTCCAAGAATTGCCACACTCCACTTTTAACTGCTGTCCCTGATCTCTTTTCCTAATGTTTCCCACTGATTCTACTTTTCATTTGCCTCTTTTCTGTCCTGGCCAAGCTCTTTCAAAAGTCAGCTGCTTTTTCCACACCCCAAAGCCTGAACATGGGAGACTGGCTTCAGCCAGCCTGACTGAAACCCTCAGTGAGCTCTAGGCACACACAGTTGCATCCACTTTCAAAATGAACATCAGGTTTTGAGTTGGTGTCAATCATTGGTTCTTCATTGTCTTGGGGAGACTGACACAAATTAAACCATCTGAAGATCTGTTGATACATCCTGCATTATTCTTTGGAAAAAAATCACCATAAACCCCTCGATGTTTGAATGACTTAGCATACAGATTGACTCACTGAAGTCTCACCTTTGGAAATGCATGTGATTTACTGCTGTCTTTTACTTTCGTGTGTGCCCTTCTCTTGTAATCTAGACTTTATGTCATTTAAATATCTGGTTCAGATTTCTTTAACTTTTTCTTCTCATCTGAGTTATTTTGGCTACTATTGCTGTTCGTTGACTTTAAACTATTTATAATAGTGACACTGAGGAGGAAGGACCTTAAATGGAGTTTTCAGACATCTCTACAGTACTTACTAAGATCTCCAGAAAGGTATACCTCCAGTAAGAAGAAAAAGGAGGAACAGAAGTTCAGAGAACGAGATAACAATTTGATTTTAAATGAGAGAGGGAGAAAGCCTGGACATTACCATATCTGGTAGGATGCTGGAGATCCAGGAGGAAGGAGGGTAGTAGAAGATGGAGAGAGTCAATGGTACCTTTACCCTTCTTTTCTGAACTATGTGTATGAATGAAACAATTATCTAGGTTGGTGAAGAGTACAAGACTGGGTTACCTGGTTCTCATCCTCATATCCAGGAACAACACTGTTTCACTTAATAGGGTGAAAATTGCCATTCCATCAAGGTGGAACAGTTTGGTCTTCTCTCATGTTGGCTGTTTCCCCACTGAAGGCATTTCTGCCTGTTTACAACCAACCACTCTATCTCTTAGTGTTAAATTCCTCTTGGGAAAGGGATGGGTCCAGGGTGGCTGGATTTCAAGTACTTGCTCTGGCTTATGTTTTGAGCCCTCCTGGACAACCACAGCATGTTGTTCTCAATGATACTAATTACAAATGAGGTAATAAGTGGTTTCATACAAAACAGCTGCTTTCACCTCCTGAACAGCAAAGCCTTCACTTTAAAATTTTAAATTGTCACTTCTGCTGTTAACCTATGTTTAGACCAGCTGTATCTCTTTACATTAATAAAAATAATGTTTCAATGGTTTGAAATTTCCATTTCTGAAGGGTAAAAAAGTACAAAAGAACAGTTGAAATTGTAATTTCTTGAGTACTAGTTCTGCAAACAGGGCTTTCCCAGACTCCTAGAGGTCTTTCAGGCCTCTGGGGGACTGTTATGAGCTCAGTGTATCTCTGATTTCCTGTCCAAAAAAGTTGTAGAGCTACACCTACACATGGATCTAGGCACAGGCATCTCTGAGAATCATCCCTCTTACTTTTAGGGAGAAGGGTCATCAATTAGTCAAGCTGTGAAAGGAAAGGTTTTTAAAATAAAAAGTAATGACAAAATAAGAAATTGTTTTTAATAAGAAATATCTCTTTGAAATAAAAAATGAAAACATTTCACTTTGAAATTTTGACAGAAGCCTTTAACTATTTTCATTTTTTCCATTTTCTTTTTTGGCTGATAATAATTCAACCTAAATTTTTTAATCTTTTTTTTTTTGCAGCAGCTGCATCTCTATTTTTTGGATACAATGAGTCTCTTAACAATGAGATATTAAAATGTGGCTTCTGGAAGGAACACATCTGTCTTAAGCGTGTTTGTATCTGTCTTTCAAAGAAGATTGCTGTTTTTGCAGATGGTGCAGTAGGGGCTGAGCCCTCCTTGGGCCTGTGGTACCTGCAGGGGACTGGCAGCACAGGGGTCCCACAGCCAGGGCCCACCCCAGTGCCCCTGGCCAGGGAGCAGGGCAGGCAGGGGACAGTCCCAGGCATGTCCAAGGGATTGGAGACAGGCTGAGCCCACCCCACAGCATCAGCCTGGTGCTGGGTGAGAATCAGGCACATTGAGGGGAACCAGGCTCAGACACGCCCCAGGGTGGCTGAGCAGGTCCATGGGGAATGAATTAACAGGAGATTAAATACCAGTGTTTCTACTGTGAAAAAAGGTCACTAATACTCCCTCTCATGAAACAGGAATGTTGCTCTAGTCCTGGTTTAATGAATCATTGACATATTTGAATGTTCTTGGAAAACTCTGATCCAGTTGTTGACCTAAATGAGATTATAGCACTATGCAGCAAGCTTAATTTCAGTATTGCCTATAGGCAGAAGGGAGTCCAGGAGATTTGAACAAAGGCTGACCACAATTAGAGGTAGTGTTCAACAGAAGAATGTACAAGCACAACTGTGGTTCAGACTTAAAACTCAGGCAGATAAAATACTACATGACTCTGCTTCCAATTAGTATGAAAAAGATGTGTTCTCGGCAATTTTTCCTTTATGCTCATGTGAGAAAGAAGAGTTAATTTAACTACAGTTAATTTCATGCCCTCTATAATGTACCCAATTATATCATCCTAATTATTTCAAGCCCTCATATGCCTTGGTTGAGTGCCTTTTTTGGAAGAGGATATTAAATAACGATTATCCTCCTCATTAATACAATGCACGATAAAGAGAAAACAAACAAGACATGGATGAAAAGCATAAATATAATTTATATTTTTTATTCACTTTCCCCCTGATCTTTCCACAACAGCAATAACATTAGTCATGGAGATACGAGGAGGCTTGGAAATTTTTTGTCTTGTCTTGTCATTTCATTTTTGTCTGGTTAATGTGTAAGAGTGAGGGTATTTTAGAGGCTTCAAGGGCTTTTCTGAGAGCTCAGCTATTGTTAACCTATAGCACTAAGCTACAGCTACAGAAGTTGAGACTTCAATTAGTTCTAATTCATCCTTGTTTTACTAATTTGGAATATGAAGCATAAAAAGGTATAAGTCATAGTAAAGAATAAGGTAGGAGGTTAATATCCATTTCTTCTGCATGAAGACTAAAATGAGGCAAAGTTAGTGCTGTCTCATCCCTATGAGGGTAGACAGTACTTGGAGACAGTGTATTCGGGAGACTTCCCACACTTTTCACCCAGTTAAGATGTCAGCCTTCAACTATCGTGATTAACCCACATGCCAATGTCCTCCCATTCAGTGTGAGGTGGGAGTGAGGATGACAAGCACTGTAATCAGAGGAGACACTTTGGTCTGGACTCTGTTGTGCCAATGGTAGAACAGTCCCCAGTGGGATCGGATAAGGATTAATATAAAGTGTAACAACCATAGAAACTGTGAATCAAAAAAAAAAAAAAAAAAGGTTTTTGTTGGAAGAGATCTCTAAAGATCATCTGGTCCAATTCTCTTGCCGTGGACAGTGGCACCTTCTGCTATACTAAGTTGCTCAAAGCCACATCCAACCTTCCTGGGACAGGGCATCCACTGCTTCTTCGGGCAACTTTTTCCAGTATCTGACCACCCTCATTGTAAAAAATGTCTTTCTTATATAAAATCTAAATCTACCCTCTCTGTTTAAAACTGTTGTTTGCACTTTGTTCTATCACTACAGGCCCCATTAAAAAGGTCTGCCTCCATCTTTCTTATAAGCTGCCTTTAAGTACTGGAAGGTGCTCTGAGGTCTCCTCAGAACCTTCACTTCTCCAGACTGAACCCAAACCTTCTCAGCCTGTCTTCATAGGAGAGGTGCTCCAGCTCTTTGATTATCTTCATGGTCCTCCTCTGGACTCTCTCCAGCAGCTCCATGTCCTTCTTTCCTCAGGGGCCCCAGAGCTGGATGTGACACTGCAGGTGGAGTTTCACTGCAGCAGAGCAGAGGGGCAGAATCACCTTCCTCGATCTGCTGCCCACAGTGCTGAAGAAGCAGCCCAGGATAGAGTTGTCTTTCTGGGCTGCAGGTGCACATTGCTGGCTCATGTCCAATTTTTCATCCACCAGTATCCCTGAGTTCTTCTCCTCAGGGCTGAATTTATATAATGTATAGGTGTAGATAAGATAAAGTACACTCTCAGCTCATAATTTTCATTTATGCAAACTTTGTAAAGCGCAGGAGGGTATATTCTGTACATGAAGTAATCACTGAGATGATTTCTTCATGATGTTGTATCAAGAGAAGAAAAATGTGAAAAAAGTTATGCACTGCCTATGTTTAATTCTCAAATCTTGGGCTACTGGATAACAATGTACAATGTTTGGAATAGAAATATGTAGCTGGCCTTCAGTAGCCTCCTCCTTCCCACTTGTTCTGTATATTCTTTAACTGGGAAGATGAATAATGATTCAGCTGTTTCATGCTCTTTGAGATTCTTACTCATCAGGGAGTGAAACTGCAAGTCTCATCAAGCGTGGGGTTATAAAAACACGCAGACAGAAATACCCTGAGTCTGTATAAGCTGAGGTTGCTTCTGCCATTTGGCTCAGGTAAAGATTCTTCAAATCCTCTTACAGTAAAGGGCTATAGGACTGATAAAGATGTGCCAGTCTGTTTTATAACAAGCAGCAAAGAAGCGTTGCTGAGTCACCTTCAGTGTGAGCTCACTCTTTTCATTCCTGAGAGCAGGTGTCACATGCCTTTTCTGATGCAACTACTGGTAACTGCTCTGCTGTCACCCAATTGTGTCACTTGGCATCATGGGCAGAGTCAGCTGATGATGTGAAGGAGAGAGGGTCATCATCTGATACTAAAGTGCAAACAAAATCAGATAAACATTACCTCATTGAGGGGAAAGAGGGGGGATGGGCATAGCCAAAATGAAAAGGGGAAAGGATACAGAAAACAAAGGGAGAAAGGAAAATGTCTGCTGCAGGATCATTACTCTGGGCAGAGTTTTCAGCAGGTTTTGCATCAGCCAAGCACATTCTGTACAGTTAAGCAAAGGCACAGATAAAAATAGAGTACCATACCAGGTGTATATTTGTACAAACCCTTCTTGGAAGAAATGCACCTGAAAAGCATTCTGGAGCTGGGCTCACACCCAAATTAGGCTATGATTCCATGTGCAGATATTCAGCATGATACGCAGGCTCCAGCCACTTTTCAGCACATCAATGCATTTTTCTTCTGCTGGCTCAAAATTCTGGCAGTCAATATAGTCTGGGTAAGCCTGGTAGATCAGTATCCACATAAATGCATCTATCCCAGCCTTTTCAGGTGTATATTCATTCAAATAATTTGGAAAATATGTAGAATCCCTCCCTCTTTTATTTTGTCTGCCCTTGGTTAAATGTAATCTAGGTGCTCATGGAGAGCATGTTCTTTTTTAGTTCACTTGTTCAATGGGAGAATTGCCCTGGTAATGAATAGTAAATGACTGACAAAGCACCAAAAAAAATTGGGCCAAAGTGATCACTATGTGATTTTATGAGCTTCTTCTTTCTGCAAAGTTATTCAATCAGGGACCCCATCTTTTATTAGGTCAGCATTTTGTAGGAATGCTCCCTTTTACCTAGAGGCATTTGGTGAAGAAGAGTTAAAATAAAAAGGTTTTGTCTCATCAAAAGATGCATGTGTGTGCTTGTGTAGACTGGTGGTTCAAGATCTGGACCTCTGTGGAACATAGGTCAGTTTGCTTTGTCATCAGGGACCAGTTTCAGTAGCCTGGTAAGGTCCAGTGAGCACCTTGTCTGCCCAGTGTTGTACATAGCTCAGCTCAGGACGCAGCTTACAGGGAGGTTATGTCCATAGAGTGGGGTTCAAAGCAGGTTGTAGGCTAAGCAGAGAACTACAGTGTGTAGCTGAGAGAGAGTCAGGAGAGAACTGCAGGGCCTGAGTGGGCAGGGGCAAGATGCATGACTCCTGGGTCCTCACTCCCAAACTGAAGCTGAGGCACTACCCCAAAGGTAAATGCTTGCATTCATTTTTTTGAGTCCCCGACAAGTCCTGTGTATTTCCTCTGGTCAATTTCTTATGGTCACTCCACAACCTTCTTTCCTCAGCCATGCTTTGACAGTAGTCAGTGGCTGAAATACTCGTCCAGGATGTCAATGCTCCAGGTTCAAATCCCTCCTCTGACTGGGGAAATGCTGCTAATTGTCCCCAGTTTTCAAGCTGGGTTTAGGCTACCCTCCAGAGCTCCTACTGAAGTTGTGCAGCTGTAGCATAGGACTCAAGAATTTCTGGGACAAAAGACAACACCAGCAAGACTCTCCTTGGAAAGGGAAGGTTTGGTTATTTGTCACTGTCAGTTTAATAGATTTTCCTTGACACAGGCACTGGATATAGCACATATACTGTGCTGATGAGGCCAGATAGTAGCTTAGGTAGAGTCTGGCTTCTTTGGCTGTCCTTGGAGAAAGAACAAAGCAGACAGTGAACACTTGCTGGACTACACACTTATCCATATGATTGTTCGCTTTACAATTTAACCTTTATTTTCTGTTGTGAAAATTAGCTTGCTAAATCTGAAGAGGAGAAAACTCTTCATCATCTTCTACAGGCTGTCTCAAACCAGCAGTTTTTCACATCAATCTTTTTTGCATGTCTAATTTTCAAAGTACTTCATAACCATTTTTTTCTTAGATAAGAGATTTTGAAGACCAAAAAGGGTTGTGGGATTCCTCTGCCAAACCCAGACAACTAGATCCTCTATCTTCTCCAGTAAATCAGGTGTTCTATCACTGCCAAACACCAGAATGTTTATGATCTACCAGTTCTATGCTTCCCTTTCCATTTTTTGCTTCTTCTCAAACTGGCTGTTTGCCTTGAGGCCAGCACACCCAGCCAGGCCAGAACCATAAGGCAGTGCAGATTGCCATGTTATGTGCTGTCTATCCTTCATACAGCTCAAAGGGTGTTTATCTCCTCCCCCTGCCTGTGTTCATCTTTGCGGGGTACAAACTCCATCAATCTACTCCTGAAAGATGGCTTAAAATGCCAGCAGTTTGCAAAAAACATGGGAATAATATAAACGCTTTGTGCAGATACGGCTGGTTTACGGTTGCCTGGAGAGATTCCCTGCCTGTATTACTGTACTTTGAATTATTCTGAATATCACTGCAGAACTTCTCTTAGCAGCTCTCCTTTCCTGTTATTCTTGCTCACATCTGTTCACTGTAGTAATGGGTATTTTTTGGCTGTAAGCAGTTCTGCAGCATGACACTTGGCGAATGGATGTCTCTGTGTGCAATAGCTACTGTTTTTTGAAGACTCATTTGGCTCTTGTCCCCTCTGGGTGAAGCAAACATATAAATATATTGCTATAAACCTCTCACCAGCCTTTCATTGTAACTGCTACCTTTCTGACTGACATTGCTTATGCTTGAGCTCTCCTCTGAACTGAACTCTTTTGGGAAAATATTAAAGGATTTTATTTTAAGCTTTAAATTTATTGTGCGTATATTTGCTCAGTGACAAGTTGTGCTTCTGCTACCTAGTCAATGGCATATCTGTTCTTTGTAAGAAACATGCTGTTTATATGTGATATAATTATTTCCACTAACCGTTCAGAACCCAACTGATCACTCTTACAGCCATAAATGAATCTGTTTGACAACCTGTTCTCTACACAGTAGGTAGTCTTCCACCCGCCAGCTAATTTATCATTGCATCTGCCTGGCTCTGCCAAGGAATATATTCTAGTGCATTTATTCTTGTCTCTAAAAGCTTGTGACTGGCCATTATCTTGGGAGGAGACATTTGTAGAACAAAAATTTTATGGTGTATATTTCTGTCTTTGTGAAACTCGTTTGCAGTGACTCAAAGAGATCTCCTCCTTTAGTTATTTTCATTCTCTTTTACAGTTGATCCTTCCCAGTAATTGCAGAGACCCCCAGCAGCCTGGGTGGGTGGCCCTGGCTAGAAGAGAATGTTTCTCAGTGATGGTGAGAAGTGCTTAATTGATATTAACATGGATGGAGATGATCTGCTCAGCCATAGGACAGACGTCATTTGGTACTTTCCTTCCCTACTAATGCTATAGTGCTCATGCAACCTGAAAGGACCATCTGTAGATCTTTGAGATTAGTGCAGGCCTGTTTATTATTTGGCTTTTCTGTTCAAGCTATTTGGCCCTATCTGTCTGGATCTGTTGAGCTAATTGCCTTGATATATGAATGTCCATGTTGCCTAGGTATCTCAGCAAACAGCAGATTGTTTGAGCTCATATTTATTCCTAATTCAAAGTAAGTCTAAGAACCAGCTGAACTGAGAAGTCACCAAAATATGAAAACCTTTGTCAAGCCCGATCAAGCCTGTATCAAGCTCTCCTGCCGTGCAGCTAAACAGAATTTTCATCATCTGAATTCTTCTTTACAGTTTGCATTTTTTTCCTCAGGGTTCAGGTTCAACGCCTTCCCTGACATGTCTTCCTCTACCAGTTAAAGCCAAAGCTCTGCCTTTGAATTACACAAAGGCAGCAAAGTTCACAGATGCTGGAAAAAGGTCAAAATATTAGGTGTGACTTGCAAGTTGAGGCTATCTTTTTGATCCCCTATAAAATATGTGTCTTTATTCTTCAGTAGTAGAACCTCTTGTGTTTTAGCCTTGTCTTGTCACATGTAGAGGAGGATTAACACTACCAGAAAGAAAATTGAAGAGGTCACTCAGAAGAATGGACAGGGCAGTAACTTATCAATGAGTATCATCCTTTCACCTAACTAGCTCCAACACAGAGACATGTCTTGTTTCTATTAATATTTCATTGAACAAGCCGGTAATACTAGATCCAGCCAGTCCCAATGAACTTCATTTTAGCCTTTTTATTAGCTTATAAATGTGATAGGGTTGATGGATGCCATTTAATGGAACACTTTCCACCCTGCTCCTCCCTCCCTTCCCACCCTGAAAAATCTGACATTCATAAATGGAGGAGGTCAGTAATTTGCATCCAGCTGAGTGGCTGTCTGGCTTTAATGAGATGATTTGTAATCATAAGCACTGCACTGCAGTGGTGTCTGGTACAGGGGAAGAAGAACACGTATGCATACTCCAGCTGAGATGAGGGAGAGGTGATGGGAGGGAGGGAAAGCACATGGATCAGAAAAAGGAAGCAAGGCTGGAATGACATAAGGAGCTTCATTAAATGTAATACAATAATGCTGGCCTGGTTAGCATAAGAAGAGCCAAAGGCTGGCTGATGCAAGCCAGTGAAACTCCTGTTACTTAGGGCAGGCAGGCAGCTTGCAGAATTGCACTTATCCAGAGCTCTTTAGAGTAGCTGAAAATAACAGGTTTGTTTTTGCCAGCTGTAAGCCCTCAGTGCCCTTAATGCACAGTTCTGTCCTTCCTCTCCCACTCTTATATAAGAAAAAAATCGTCCAGACCGGGAAGAAAATTCAGAGGCTAAAGAGGTAATACGTTGTGGAGATGGCATGTTCAACATCAGCTATATTTACAGCATGTTTTCCTAAACAAGTATATCACATTCTGTCTTTGTGTGTATTCTTCCTCAATCTGATGCATTTTTAACCCACTTACTCTTTTCATTTCAGTCACACAAAGCAGTAGCAAATTCCTGCAAGTCTCAGGCAGACAGGTAGGAGAGAGATGGAGGCTATTAATCCATTCACTGGGGGAAAGACTCAGAAGAGAATCCTTCTGGGAGAGAGATATTTTTAATTCCCTGGCTTTGATAAAAGCATCGCTTGGCATCTGTTTCAGATCAGACAGCCACGAATCTACCACAGGCAAATCCATAGGAAGCCAGGCTGAGCTGGCTCTCCTGTACACACAACTACTTTCTCTGGCTGACTGTGAGAATTTTACACCTCTCAAAGACTATCTTTCCCTTGTCTCCAGGGTTTCTCTCCTCTGTAGTAGCAATTCTCTGGGATCGTCACACGATACTTTTTCATTAGGCGTCCCAGCTGTGGAGGACTAGGTTCCTTTAACCATGTCTCCAGCTGTCTTGAGTTATTCTGCAGCAGGCCAGCTGGACCAGTGTAGTTTTTCTTACAGCTGCAATGGAATAGCTTGGATCAGCTTTAAGGTTGTTATTTTAAAATTCATTAACTACTTTATGTTATTAAAAAAAAAAAAAAAAAAGGCAGCAATTGTGCAAACTGATCAGTTTGGCTATAGTCTTCCCAGGAGAAGACACTGACTTGAGGCAGGGGGGCTGCTGGTTTGGCCTTGCTCACGGTGTCTCCCAGTGCAGGATAATGTTGTTCAGCCCACAGCCCTTTTGGAGGGGTGGAATCTCCAGGACAGCCTGCAGTCGCATCACATCAGGAGTCTTTCAGCCCTTATTCATCTCACCTTTCTCAGTCACGACCTTGCATCCCGTTCCTCATCTGGCCCTGGAGCGTGAAGATCTGTCCTTCCAGGAAACAAAGAGCTTTTCTCTCCCCATCTCCTGAGCTCCTTCTGTAAAACATACATGCTTCATGTGCTTCCTTCTCTGCAGATGTTTGTAACTCTGTAACCTAATCCTTCCCCCCTCTTCCCGGGGGAGACATGTTACCCCTATGTTAAGAACAGAGGTTTAAGATACAGGGAAGTGTGGGTGGCCTTCCGAAATCATGCCAGTAAGATGTTTCTCAACCAGAATTTCAGTTCTTATAGAAAAAGAAGAAGCTACACAGCTCTATCCAGCATGCATAAAACAATAGTTGACCTTCCTTTGAGACAGTAGGTGTCTTTAGTGACCTCAGGGAAAAGAACTTCCTCTAGGTAAGATGGACCCATATAGATATTCTTTTTGAGAAGAGCCCTGTTCTGGAAGCAGGTCTCCCGAATTCTCTGCCCTGTCCAGGCTATTTGACTCCATCAGCAGATCTGTGAGCTGGCAGTATCTCCCACAGTTTTTTCACAGGCACACCAACTGCTTTGCCAGGTCCTTACACAGTACCAATCTACCGTGCTATGTGAGCAATGCATTTCTGTCAGAAAGGAATTAGTTGTATATAGGCTTAATGCTAAGAACATAAATAAACTGTAGATTGAAAAAAAGGGTAGTGAGGAGGGAAATTCATTTTTACTTTCCCTCTAATGTACCATGTCTCCTCTTTGTCTAGGGAGTATCCCACAGATGATCACCCCTCAGCCAGCAGTGCACTTTAGTGCCATCCTTCAAGCTAAGAAAAACCTTGAAACATTCATTGGGGCTGTTTTATTATTTTCCCAATCATGTTTCCTTGACTTGACTTGTCCTGTCCCTTTGATCAATAGCAGACGTCACCCAGCATGAGACATGTTTTGGATTGATTTAGAGTGCTTGTTAGTACCAACTTCTAAATCACTTTGCTGAGCTTCCTCTCTTTGATGTTGTTGGCAATGGATAAGGTCTTAGGCCGGGATTTTCAAAGGACACAACAACTGAAGAGACCAGAACTCTTAAAGCTCTCCAGCCCCTGTTAAAAATCACAGGTAAAGAGTGCAAGAAATTTACTTGCTTTCAATTACAAGATTTTCAAACACTTTAAGGTGCACCTAGCTGCTTTCTGGGTTTTTCAGAGGTGCCTTTCAGAAGCTGTGTGCTTAGGCATATTTGGAAATCCTGTTAGAAGCCATTCAGCATCTTTATATGCCTAAATTCCTTTAAAGCCTGACTCAGCAATACTGTGATACTCCTCTGTGTCTGTGAGAGCAACAGCATAAAGAGCAGACTCTCAGTGAATGACTGATGCAGTATGAATGTGTGGAATACAAGCCAAATCCCAAATGCAAGGGCTCATATGTTACAGTCATATAACCAGCCACTTGTTTCTTCAGCAAAGCTGTCATTTCCTAGTTCAAGAGTGTTTGTCACATCCTTATCCTTGATAACCACTCTGGGAGGAGGAAGGATTCATGGAGCAAGTGGAAGTGTGATTCAGAAACTTCATCAAACTGAGCAATGAAAATGCTCCCAGCAGTGGCCTCTGTCTGTTTGGGTCTGTGGAATGGATAGCTGGAGTTCCTCACATAATTTAGGTTACATTACCATTTTTCAAGAAAAATCCACAGTCTGGATTCAGTTTGCATAAATAGGAGCTTCAAAACCAAAATCTAAAACATCTCGTTCCATTCTTACAAACTTCCAGCTGAAGGATATTTCTGATCCTGAATTGTAATGGTGGAAAATATTGACTGATTCAATGGGAGCAAGACTGGGAGACAGACAGACACATAGACCATTTCCGAGGAGATATATCCTGTTTCCTATGAGCTTTCTTATTAAAATTATCCCAGTATATACATTCTCTATTCAAGCATGAAGTGCTCATTACATGTCTCTACATGAATAATGTACACTTAAAATGATTCCCTGTGCCATAAATATTGACCTTGGTTAATAATTGACTGTGGGTTTCTCTCTCTGGTCCTCTGAACACTACAGACTGAGGGTCTGGACTCTTCACATGCTATTTCTTTCTTTCCTGTTATATTCCAAGAAGATATCATACTGACAATAATATAATGATGACACAAGTTTGGACTGGAGTATACAGCAACTCCTCTACCCATCCCAGTTCTTTCTTAGTGTCCCCTGTGATTTAATGGGAAAGTGTGGGGGAAAAAAATATTTCCTTTGAAATTTAATCTCTGATTGAGAAATTAATTGTTGGTGTTTGCTGCAGTCCTTGTCCATTTTTGCTTTAATATGTAGTTAACATTATTACAGTATAAAACACCTATCAGTCACTTTGTGAGACTGGTTCATGAAAAGAGTTTTAAATAGCAGTATATGGACCAAATTTGCAGCTCAACCTGCAGGTGACCCAAGACATTCCTTGTATTTGAAGCTTTCCAGCCTAATGCTTGATAAATCTATACTGTCTCTGCTTAGCATTTGGAAGATTCTACAGATTCATGGAGAAAGAAAAGCTGAGTGATTGTAAAATGTTGCCTGGCAGAGTTCAGGTTAATAATGCTAGCTCCAGCCAAGACTGCAGAACTGTGCATCTGCAGGCCCTCACTCTGCAGCTTTTTAGGGTGGGCATGCAGGAAAAATTATTCTTACCTCATACACCAGCACAATTTATTCATCTACCTAGAATGAGTTTTCCATAGAGCTTTACTGGGCTTCATACATTAGATGAAAACTGCAAGCAAAGGTAAAATGGGCTGAATATCCTGTCTGTGGTATTCAGGTACCAGAGAGAAGTGAGGAAAGGCTTTGATAGCAACACTGTGTAAAGATTTCATCAGAGTGTTTTATCCTCTAAGTTCTGACAGAATTTTCCTCTTTTGGACATTCTGCAAATATGTGTTACTAAAAATGCTGTGGTTGTTCCTATAGTTCCCAGCTTTTCCCCTGGTGACAGAGTTATAGCCACTCCATGTGGGAGCTGAGAAAACCGTGTCTCTTCTTTCACTCTCAGCCTCTGCAATTCTTATCCCAATGGCTCCTTGCTTTGAGAGAGAGATATGGAGGATGCTGTCCAACAAGCAATATCTATTTATGGAGACAGTGAATACACAATGAGTTAGGAGATGGTGACCAAAATGTGCAGCATTGTTTGTGGGTCCTTGAGGACCAATAAAAATAATAGAACTGCAACTGTAAATAGCTTATTACAAACATCCAATTTCTATGCTTGGAATTCAGGACTCTGTCCAGACCATAAAATTAATCCTCATTGCCTGCTGAACCTTGGAAGCCGAGTTCCTCTGCCAAAGGTCACTCGGTTCTCAGTGGTGGCATCAGTGCTGATTTGTTTCGGCTCTGTGCATAAACATTTGCTCTGCTTGGTTACAGACTGGAATTGAATGAAGATCACTGGAAAACTGGTTGAAGTGCCACAGCCACTTCATAGCTAAGGATTTCACCTCAAGGAAAGGCACATGGAAGAACCTGGGTGCTAAAATTGACTTATTCTGTGATGGGTAATATAAGGAGAATGCCAAAAAGGTTTTGCCTTGGGCTAATACTTGAAATTATTGGTGAAGGAATGGTGAGAATTCGTAATTATAGCTAAAGTTAGATGTGGTAAAATATGCTTTATGTTAAATTCTGGTTTTAATTTTTATTATGCCAAGAATGATAATGTCTATAATATATTTTCCAGTATTTAAGATTTTCAGTTTTTATGTATTAATTGAGACTACTTAGAAATAGCTAAAGGGGCCATGCTGAGTTGACAGTTTATTTCCATAGATTTGCACTGATGTAACATGCCCAGATAAAAACCCACCGTAACTCACTTTACATAATTTTAATTTTATTTTTAAGTGTGTTCCTTCCTCTGTAGAATGAGTCATACAGCCTATAAACTGTTTTAATATCTCTGGTGGTGGTATCCTGACCCACAAGATAAATGAATCTGTAACCCCCTCTTACCCATCTCTTATAGGTTATCATGTAATTGCGTAATCAAACTTTTAATTTAAAGTTGTACTGGAAGCAGTGTTTAATATAGTTAGTGGACCTTTTCTGGACCTTTCACATTAGAATACAATATAGTCCTTAAGGAAATAAAAGGGATGTAGATACACCCTCCTGAGTTAAAGTCCTATATCACTACCACTGTGATCTGTTGATAAGACATTTTTCTCCCCATCATGGTTTTGTCTTACAAAGTAGAAAAAAACCCCAAAAAACCAAACAAAAAAACCCCCCCAACCAACCAAACAAAACCCCAACAAAAGAAAACAACAACAATGTCCAAAAAAACCCCAAACAAACAAACAAAGAAAAAAAACCCAGCAAAACAACCACAAGCAAAACCACCAACCAACCATAATACACAATCTCAGGGCTGAGCTACAATGCTCTGCTGTCGCAGCAAAGATGAAGGTTCTTATCCTATGCCCCCATCCCCTCCCTTAAAGCACAAAATTAGCCAAAGACTCACTCAAAATTCAGTGGTGGCCATGAGGTCTTCAGAGATGATACTGAAGGTATGAGCATGCCTCCTGGCCAGTGAGTGGGTTGCTCTAACACAAGTCCACTCAGTATACGGCACCTATCTCCAGTCTCCTGGGAGATTTCTCCTCTGCCTGTGTCCAAATGGGCTGGTATTGACACAATTGTCACTTGTCAAAAAAGGCAGAAATCCACAGAGATCTGTTGTGAAACCTGAGTATTAGAAGTCTGCCTCAGGGATGGTGATACCACTAAAAGTTTGGCAGTGGCACAAAACATACATGGAAGTTTTCATGTTCCACATAACTACTCCATCAGCATAACTACTCCATCAATGCCAAATGAGACATAGGTGAAAAACTCAAAGATGTGCTCATTAGTTAATTGTATGAACTGTGGTTTTATACCAGAAATCAGTTCCCCTTGTAGCTTGACAGACACATGGTAGATCATTTCCTGTTGTCCCAGTACAAGGGACCAGGTGCAGCCCATCGTGGTTGGTAAAATCCCAGCCACATTCTAAGTGTGCACATCTGCTCATGTGAGTGGACAGACCTCTTCTGACCACTAGGCTCCAAGCCAGCAAAGAAGACTGCCCATTAAGGCCTCCTTTTGTAACTGGAACCTAAAATCTCCATCTGAGCCGCAGTTGGTACTTCTGGGAAGTACTTCCCACTCTTCAGGGCTGTGAGTGACAAAGCAGAGCTGGGCTCTGCTCCTGCCAAGCTGGGCATGCAGACAAGTCCCTTTCCCTCATCCTCACCCTTTTCCCTCCCTCTCTCATGGTCTGTGAGCAGAAAGCCTGTCTCATCCTGCTTGTATGTGCAGTGCCCTGCAAAATATGGTCTTGATCGCATCTGTGGTTTACAGGCTTTATTATAGGACATAGAAACAATGGGAGTTTTATTACCCTGAATGTATCATTTCTGTTTGAATACTCCCCCAGCGTGGTGTCCTGACTCCAGGCTTGCCCAAAGAGGTTCACACAATAATTAAAAGATTGCTAATATTGCTAATGCTGTTCAAAGCATAATTCCACATCAAAACTCTGCTTGGATTTTGGGGCCTTTTAAACATCCAAGTTTTATCCCACTTCAATTCAGCTTCTGAGGCTCCTCTCCACAGTGGATCATACCATGGGCCTGAATCCAACCGTACTCTGAATGAAGCTCCAGATTGTATAGCTTCAAGTGATCTTCCTATGTACAAAATTGCATGCTATACTGCTTTGTAAAACCGATTTCCTTGGTGAAGTGCTTTTGTGCTCTATTATGTGGAAATGCAATAAAACCAACTTTTCCAGTTAGTTTATAATCTATGTTTATTATAGCCCCAAAAATTCATACCCTGGAGATAAAGCTGGTAAGTCTCACTTCCCAATAGAAGTTTATCCTAACCAGAGCTGAGAAAGATCTTCACACCATGAGTCAAAATATGGTTGTCACCAGAGAACTCCATCACAGTCTACAAATGCGGGTATGACTTTGCTTTTTTCTTCTTTCAGAGACAGGAAATAGAGCCTGTAGGTCTCAAAGTCAAGTTAAAATAATTCTGCTCAACTCTTGCAGTTAAAAAAGAAAATAATCCTGCTAATTACCACAGTGAGGAGCTGATTTTCATAAAAGCTCAGTTCCTATTTTGGCACAGATCTAATTGGTTAGAGTCCTAAGAACTGTGTACACTGACTAATGGTCCCTTTCAAAATATGTCACAGTGGGAGTTTGTGAACACTTGTGAAAATCTCCCCTCACATTAGCAATATTAGCAAAAAGTTTTGCATCTGATGCTTAACTCTGGTGAGGGTCTGAATATGACCATTTATTGTTAAAAACAAAGGTTTCTCAGTGGAAAACTGTGGTTGAACTCTATGGTTTGACTCAGGTGTAGTACAGTCTTTGGAGGTTGTAGTGGGTTGGCCCTATCTAGATGCCAGGCACCCACCAAAGCCTCTCTATCACTCCCCTCTGGGTTGCAACTGGACAGGGAGAGAAAATATAACAAAATGTTCAGGGGCTAAGATAAGGACCACTAAATATGGTGGTCACTAAATATCATCACAGGCAAACCAGGCTCCAACTGGAGATATTAATTGAATTTTTTACAAACAAAATCAAAGCAGGATAATGAGAAGTAAAATAACATCTGAAAACTACTCAGATGTAGTTTCCCCCATCCCTCCTTCCTGCCCACGCTGAGTTCCTGGCCCAGCAGCACAGGGAGATGGGAATGGGGTTTACAGTCAGCTCATCACAGATTGCTCCTGCTGGTGCTCAGGGAGAAGACTCATTCCCCTGCTCCAGTGTGGGGGTCCTCCCACGTGAGACAGTTCTCCACAAACTTCTGCAATGTAGGTTACTCTTCCATGGGGTGCAGTCCTGCAGGAACAGGCTGCTCCACTGTGGGCCCCCACAAGGTCACAAGTCCTACCAGGAAACCTACTCCAGCATGGGCTCCTCTCTCCATTTGTCTGAAGGTCCCTGCCACGGACATCCCATGGAGTGACAGCCTCCTCTCAGCATTCATCTGCTCTGGTGTGGGTCTCCTCCATGGGCTGCAGGTTGATCTCTGCATCCCCATGGATCTCCATGGGCTGCAGGAGCACAGCTGCCTCACCATGGTCTTCACCAAGGGCTGCAGGAGAGTTTCAGCTCTGGTGCCTGGAGCACCTCCTGCCCCCTCCTCTCCACTGACTTGGCTGTCTGCAGGGCTGTTCTCACATATTCTCTCCCCAGCCTTCTCTGGCTGCAATTACATTTGCGAAATACCTTCTTTTTCTTCTTATGTGTGTTATGACTGAGGTGTTCTCATATTTTCTAACTGCCCCAGCTTTGACCAGTGGCACATCTGTCTTGGAGCTGCCAGGGATTGGCTCTGCCAGACATGGGAGAAGCTTCTGACAGCTTCTCACAAAAGCAGCCCCTGTAGCGCCCCCCTACCAAAATCTGGCCACATAAACCCAATACCCCATTTCATGTCACTACTCTAAGAGTAGGATACTGTCTATTTCTTTCTTCTCTCAACACATTTTCTTTTTAACTTGCGGAAATGTTTTCTTGGCACTCCATCTAGTCTTGATCAGCCAGGAAGTGTTGACTGTGTTGCAGTTTCACTGCTTTAAATCTGTTAACCTAATATGAGGATTAACTCAAATTTGCTGGTAAACACACCTAGGGCACACAGAAAGCAGCTCTACCAAGCTACAAGCATGTAATTTCTAATGAGTCTTTTGACTACACATACTGTGTGTGTCCTCTCCATCTTATAAACTAAGAATAAGAGCTGCCTTTTCCACAAGGAAACTGGCATTGAATTTGTGGGAGCAAGAGGTTTTTTCCAAGGAGTATTATGAAAAGCAGTTTATCTGATCTGTGGTCAATGTATCATCCTTCTCTTACTTTTTGAGCCATTTTTTTGAGAATGATGAATTGTAGTCATAACTGCATTCAATTAATTTTTCTTCAGCTGGTTCTTATAGTGTGTTTGTACTTAGTGTCCTCTAACAGCTGATAAATCATCCCTGAGTGCCTGCAGAGGCAGCAGCAGTGACATACACTGGACTGACGACATGAATGTGCCACACCATGTCTCTCGTCTCCATTTTCCAGAAAGAATTTTGTGACCTTTGGTGGCATTTGCAAGAAGCCATTTTATACTGATGTTCCATGGCTCTATTGATCTCTGTGTAATATTAATCTTAAACAAACAGGCCATATAATTTATGTAAACTCCATAGGTAATTAAATTCCTTCCAGCAAAGGTCAGGGCAGAATATTTAAGATTTCATTTGAATAGAAATTACAGTTAGAAATGAAGGGGGAAAAAAAAGGAGAGAGAAAGGAAGAAATTTGGAGCTTGTCATATCAATTATTACGGTGTAACTAAGAAGAATCAAGTTACTTCTCAAGGGCTCATCTGCACACACAGTTTGGAAATGTTTGCCTAGAATGACTTACAAATAACTTAAATGTTCAAACAGTTCTAACAGGAGTGAATGAAAACATCACCATTTTCTGCTCACCTTCCAATTTAAAAAATCTTTGAATTTTAGTGTTGAAACTTTTCTTCTACCAGAATTATATATGTTCATTGGGCAAATTTAGATTCTCATACTGAATGCATAGCTTCTGAGAAAGGACACTGAACAAGATCTGCTTCATGACAAAATTTCATACTTTGAATATTGTCTTTTTTTGCTTGATATGTCCCAAATTACCAGAATGTTGTGCCATATTTGGGAAAGGCTTGCAGAAATTCTACTACTCATCTGATGAAATAATCTCCCTCTGGAGTCAACGGAGGACTGTCACAAGGCTGAAAGAGGACATGGAGGCTAGGCACAGAGATATTCAGCTGGTGAAAACCTGGGAGCAATCCAACGTATGGAGAAGGTTTCAGCAAGTGTCACAGTCACTTTCTCCTCCAGCTGAGAAGAGTCTACATTCACAGAGAAGGCTGGGGTATAAAATACTCTCAGTAACAAAATAGCATAAAGGGTACAGGTAGGATTTTTCACAGCAACTATTTATTGTATTATTTGCCCCACTGAGTGGCTTGTAAATTCTGTTGTGAAGTGAGGTAGTGGCTGATCATCACTGAGAAATGTAATGTTGGGTCTCATCTTAGTGCCATGTATTGCCATGCCCCAATAATTCAGAGAATTATTGCTTAAAAAGTAAAAGCACTTGTCCCCGTTCAGCAAGTGGTGATCACTAGGAATTCAGCAGCAAAGAGCACCTGCAGCTGCATCTTAAACACTGGCTGCCCACTGCTCTGAGCCAGCTGCATCTGCTGCAGGTCTTACTGCTGCAGGTCTTGCTGCAGTCCTACTCCCATCAAAGTAGCATCTGTCTCACCAGCTTTGCAGCAGCATCTTCCATCCTGCAGCTGGCTGCCTTTGCTCAGTCAGAGGCCCATCTGCCTCCACACTGCCTGTCTCTGTCACTGATATGTTTGAAATCACATCTGCTCCTCCACTGACTGCTGCTGTCATTATGGCTGTAATGTCATATACACTCCTGTGCTTTCTGCTGCTGTTGCTGCCATAGTGTCACAGGCATCTGACTGGGGTTTTGACACAGTTACTTAAAACCTCTGCTCTTGTGCTGACTTGAGGTTGCAAGTGTAGCTGGGCTGATGTGAACTAAAGATTCATCTAAAGCCATGTTTCTCTACCACTGGCCATCTCCTCACACTAAGGGGGAAGATGTTGGCACTCTACAATATGTAGATGTGGGAAGATTGATGCTGGTCTTTCCTTGTTCCTGCAGTTGGTGCAGCAACTTATAGAGCTAGCTGGGATTTGGGAGGACTTGGTTCAGATTCTGCTTCACAACCAATTTGTTGTATTACTTAGGCATAGATCTATTGTGGAGTTTTGCACTTCATATCATCAGTGCCCATTTTCCAGTGGTTGGTTTTCACCATGAAAAGAAACCTAAGTGTCTTTGTCTTAAAGTTCCCCATGCAATGGATGAAGAAAGTTATAAGAACATCAGGAATTTTCCTCAAAATTTGTAGCACTGAGAAAAGATTTCCCACAAGAAATGGAAATTACATGGTCACCTTCTTTCATGCAGGTGAAACCACCCCCTGTAGGGATGTGGCTGTTTCTTTTCAAAATGAAAGAGAACTCAGTCTTTCTTTCTCAAACACAACTGACATGCAAGTGCTCACTTTCCCCTCTGGATGCAATGGCAAGACTAAAGAAAGGTAACAGAGGATTTCAGTGAATTTTATCTGTCAGTTTGCAACAATGCCTTCCCATCCCCCCCTCCACCAGAAGACTACCTCAAAATCAATAAAGAGGTGGGTGTATGTAGGGAACTTTCTCATTTATAAGCTCTGCATACAGTGCTTAAAAAATTCAACAGGTGACAAGGGAAAGGGATGGACCACCCTTAGGCACTGAAGAAGAATCTGGACTGGGATATTTATCATCTGCTATGACTCCTACAAGTAGTAATGGTGATAGTTATGTAAAACAACAGCAATGGGGTAAAAAAAAAAAAAAAAAAAAAAAAAAAAAAAAAAAAAAAAAAAAAAAAAAAGAGAGAGAGAGAGAGAGGAAAAGAACCAGTGTTGTAGCTCTGCTCTGAAGGACTGTTGTTACAGACAGGGAGAGCATTAGTTGGTGAAGTCCTATTGCTGGTTATTCAATATGTTCACAAGGTTTCCCAGTAATCTCTACCATGCAGTAAAACTCACCTGGTTACCCACAGAATTACAGAGCAATTGAACTTTTCCATTTTCTTGTAAGTAGTCATAGTTCCAGGCCAAGAGCTTGGCTCCTCACACGTGTCCCCCTCAGACCTGTCTTCACTGATGTATGCTGGCACAGCCAGTATTCTTTATTGCAAGTTTCAACTCAAAAGTCACATAGCCATGTTAGCATGCTCTGCCAGAGTAATAAGTCAGCCAGGTTGAGCCAATAAGTCCTGAGAAGAGGCTGGACTCCTCAGCTCAAGCACAGCCCTTGCAAATATATTGATTTGTGTTCAGGCTCATGGGTTTATGGCTCTCGATGTGTCATTGAGCTATACAAATCTATATAGTCTGTCCTGGAATATTTGTAAGACTTCTCTGACTCATTAGTAGAATACCTCAGCATATCACAGTATGTCTCTCCTCTCCTCTCCTCTCCCTTCCTCTCCTTCCTCCTCTCCTCTCCTCTCCTCTCCTCTCCTCTCCTCTCCTCTCCTCTCCTCTCCTCCTCCTCTCCTCTCCTCTCCTCTCCTCCTCTCCTCTTCCTCTCCTCTCCTCGCTCCCCTCTCCTCTCCTCTCCCCTCTCCTCTCCTCTCCTCTCCTCTCCTCCTCTCCTCTCCTCTCCTCTCCTCTCCTCTCCTCCTCCTCTCCTCCTCCTCTCCTCTCCTCTCCTCTTTATAGTTTTAGTCCTTACTCTCTGTACATATTTTATTATGGTGCACTTTTATTGGGGTGCACTCTGTCACACTCACTGCAGTGGCAGCTGTGGGAAATTTGTGATGTACACTCTGACAGTGATGAGTCAGCCCCACACTTGCTGGTCTCAAGACACTCCAGTATCCTCCTAGAAGGCAGCAGGCTCTGTCTGGGTGCTTACATTACAATAATTGTGTAACATTTGCAGAATCAGGAGTCCAATCTGGCATTGAAATGATCTGCACAAGCAGCTGGTCTCATGCCTGTCTAGTCAAACTAGACCAAACCTCTGAACCTTTTGAGGTTCACCCATCGCTAATAATTAATATTTGACTTTGATAAAGCTGACATTTGGTTTATAAAGGCAGACTAATAAGCTCCAAGAAGGCTTAGAAATCCTATCGAGTAAAGTGTTGCATTACAAATCTTAAAAATTACTGTAAAAATTAACATAATCTACTGCTGGGCACGTTAATATATTAATGTGATTGGAAGCGTGACCTCTTTCTGCTAACTTTCCAAGTGACCCCAGTAAATCTGTGGCATTTCTACTTATGTTAAAGATAACTAGTTTCTACAGACCTGTAAAAATATAAGATACAGAGAATGTAGATACAAAAAAATATTGTATTTTCAGGGCTTTAAAATTTTCTGTTACAGGGTTTTCTCTTACATGAAAGTGTTTTGTATTTAATGAGTAGCCCAAAGTTTACATGTTTTATGCAACTGGTTCTGTCTGGGCTTTTTTCTTTGGCTTTTCATTTCTGAGGCAGATGTTATCTTTATGGTTAAAGAGGTTTGGGCCTCCCTCTGTGATATTTAAAAGGACTCAAAGCTTACTAATTTTAATTTCAGTGGCTGCAGCTAGCAAGTAGTGGGAGTTACTGACCTTGAGATGATATTCATGGAAGGACAAAGTGTAATGGGGACTTTGTCACATCTCTCTGTGTCTTGGTTGGACAGTAGCTCTAATGTGCATCTATGTCTGTGCATTTCCCTCCCCTGGCTTGTGGATGGACATCATCTGGAGGACACAGATGATGCAGTAGAGGGTAAAATGCTCAGTCACTCACACAAGAGGAAGAAAACACACACGAGGAAGGAAATAAGATGAAATGAAGAGTAAGAAGCATCGTGTTTTTTGATATCTTCATGTTCCATCACCCTGGCTCAGGGTGAAAGGTTTGCTTTCAGTTCTTAATCTATTGGGAGCACAGAGCTAAAGCCAGATGCAATATTAATGATAAACATTAGCCCTCACAAATTGCTAAAGCTTTTCCCAGCTTTTGATGTTATCTCTTTATTAAAGTGTTGTTTCTTCTTGTTCCTTATCTACTCCTTGTATTCTATGAGCATGGAAGCCCATCTTTCTTTGAATTATGGGTCTTCATCAGCATATGGTGATTGCTGCCCTCTTCACCGAAGAGGGTGTCTCAGTATTCCTTAAACAGACCAAAAGAAATTTTCCTTATTCTCCATCTTCTGAAATGGCTGTTGAGTACTGTACAGTTTGTCCAGCTCCTTCTGATCAGACATCAATTAACATACCAAGAAACATGGCAGACAGACCCCAGAGAATATGTGTGAAATCTGAAAAAATATGGACTAAGGGGTAGAGCAAGTAGGGGGAGTAATGAAGAATGATAAATTTGCAATAGAATGCAGTTATTGAGCTCCTTGTGAATATAAACTGAATTCACTAGATGATATTGGGTCCAAATAATTGGAGAGAATTTTTAAAATGTTGACAGTCTCATTTCACACACACACACACAAAGATTTTGGCAGGAGAAAGTCTGTTCAGCCTGAACTGCATTTTTCCCAGTACACTTTTTCCCCAGAGGAGCTACCGAAGAGGAAAAAAGAGAAATTTCTTCCTGCAGGTCTAGGTACTAGAGCTGCAGGGAATTGAAGGTGTGCATCTCCTTTTTAACATCTTGGATATTCCCCAAATGTGCTGGGCTGGCTTAGTGGCCATCTGTCTGAATTGGCTGTGCTGTCCCGGGCTCAAATGACCACCCAGCCTGAACTCTGCAAGGGGGGCTGCCTGGCTGTGGTTGGTTTCTTCCCCAAATAGCTCTAAAGTGTGGCTTGGTGTGTGCTTTAAGTAAAATTATGCTACTGTTCAGTTCTCCACTTGATTAAAATGTATCTTTCAGCATTTAAGGGTGGGCAGTGACTTCCTGGGATTAGAAAGGGAAGTGAGCTGGCTGGAAAGCAGCAAGGAAAGTTGTTTACGAGTAGTGTGAGGGAAGAGTAGCATGTGTTGCTGAAATCTGGGGCTTGGCTGCATTACTCAACTCCAGTTACAGATCTGCTAAATGTGTTCAGAGTCCCGTTTTCTTTCTTAATAGTACACACAAGGACGCTTTTACCAGAAGAGTGATTCATCTGCTGTGGTATTCCAGATAAATTTCAGGAGAGCGGACTCCCTTGGGCTGACAGTGTATCATTTGCCTCAGGACAAATGCCCTCACAGCCTGTCAAGTTGGCTGAACACAGGCTTCTGAAGAATTGGACTTTTTCAACATGTAAGATTTCACTCAGCATAACAAATCTCTTCCCATAATAAACGTTTTGAACAGCTTTGGAAATCCTTTCACGGCTGTGGAAGGAGAGGCACCACAACTCACAGGATGTACAAGGATTGTAAACTCACAAGTACAATCACTACTTCACAGACCTGTGTGAAACATGAATGAGCACACTGAGGTGCCCCTTCACTAGCTTATAGAAATGGAAAACTTGGTTGTTTTGAAGGCAAGAATGTTGTAGTGGCTGTCAACTTAATGAAAAAGAATTGTTCTCACCTCCATTTCTGTTTCAAAAAGAAATGAGTTGATAAAAGAAACCTATTGTAAGTCTTTTAATGACCAATTTTAAAAACAGTCAAAACATTGGCTTCCTGAGGAAGCCAATAGCTGATTTAAAAAGTTATTTTGTTGATTTTTTTTGTTTTGTTTTGTTTTTAATACACATATGTGTATACTTAGAACATGAAAAGTAAGTCTTTTCAACCTCCAGTCATTGGAGTGGGCTGTAACATTCTCTTACAAGTAGAGGCCAAAATTTCAGAGGTTTGGCCTAGGCTTGATACAGACTTGTTTTCTGCCAGCAGCAATTAATATCATTCTCTTTTCTCTGTCAGATGAGTTGGATAACTTTCTCAGATGCACTGGGATCTAATCAATTTTTCTCAAACATCTAACAAACAGTGTCTGATTGAGATACCAAATCCATAATTTCTGAAATTCTGTGTCTGTACACCTTTCTGGCTCAATATATTTGCATCTTAGCAGAAATAAAAGCAAGAACATCCTATCTGGAAAAAAAAAACAAAAAACAAAAACCTGAAAGAAAAGAAAAGGAGTTTGAGCTTGAGCTAGTTTTCCTTCTGTGTTATTTGATCCTCATTAGTGCTGTGCCACACTTTCTGGCGTTTTTCCTTTTTCCCCTTCTTGAATAGCAAGAAAATGGCCAGATTATTTTATTGGTCATAGAATGAGAAAATGAAATATCACTTTTGGGATGTAAATTAGTTATTTTCTTATGCTGAAGAAGCAGCTTTTTTTGATGGCAGCAGCTTCTGTTGTATTTATGTTCTTCCACTGATCTCATCAGGGTGCCAGATGAGCCATCCTTACAGGGCCTGAACCAGCTGGGCCCAATATTAATGAGGAAAGGGACCTGTTAATTGTAGCAAGTGGTTCAGAAACCAGTGTTTCAAAGCCAATTCAGCCAGACCAGACTGAGCCTCCCTGTGCACAGTTTTTCACGTGATCTTTTATCATGTTTTGAACAAAAATTCTATATAGAGACACAGAATTTTCAGTGAAGGAGTTATTTTTGGCATTAGCAATGAGCACTGTGACCTGCCATCTTCCTCTTAAGAATGGAAGACTGACTGGTTAATCAGGGTTATCCTATCAAATGATGGTTTATTTTATTGTACAGCAATAAGATGAATTGAGTCTAGACTAGACCATGGGGGATTTTCAATTATTTGCTGTGAGCCAGTCTCCTTCAGCTTGGACTTGGTGGTTTTTAATTTTCTAAGGGAAATATGTCTCTGCTGAAAGTCTATTTTGCTGTAAATTGCAGGGCTTAAACTGACATTCTGGTGGATATTGCAAAGAACTTCTTGATCTCTTAGGTTTGTTATTCAATACTTTGCATTTGGTTCTTTTATTCTGAGAAGAATATGATGTTCATAGGAACTTTGAAACTTTTGCTCAGGCACTGTAGAAATTCATGGTTCTCAGATGCCATTTCTCCTCTCTTACGGACTCTGGTAGAGCACTCAGTATCTGCTGGTTTTGAGAGAAAGATCTTTGGCATCAGTTAGGTCCTAGGAAAGAATTTTTTTTTGCCACAAAGTCTTTTTGTTGTGAGCTAGAAAGTAATTAAAACCCTAGGAGCTGTTGTTAGCAACGCTTGTTGCAGCCCACTGAAGTGAGGTTTCTGTGAAGAGGGTCTCTGCCATCCTGGGATTAACCTTTAGCAGTTCCAGAGACAACAAGGTGCTTGTTGCTGCTAGGCACTGTGAGGGTAAGAAAAAGGGAATATTTTCTGTACAACTTCCAGTCTTTATTCAAAAGTTAGCCAAGGATTTTCTTCACAAACATTACTTCACAAAGAAAAAGTAATGGATCAAACGTTTCTAAGGGTAGAATTCAAGTGCACTTAAAATCCTTTTGAATCTTTTTCAAATTAATCAATAATTTGGTTTACTCTCTAGGGTTTATAAAAAATAATATTGGAAAGGAAATAATAATTTCAAAATGTGCTTATTTTGCATGTGTTGTATTTAAGCATGTATGTAAACTTGTTTATCCTTTTCACAAATTAAAACATTGTGTGAAGGATGTTGTGATCTCAGAAGAGTTTTTAAGATACCATTAGAAGTTATTTGGACAGTTACATTTTCTGAGGTTTCTTAAAATCCACAACTATGATTATGCTGAGTAAGAGTCCTTTTCTTTCCATCTGTACTTGTGCTCACTACAACCTTTTACAGCCTAGGTTTACTGATTGTGTTAATTCACTGGCAGTTTTCTTAAAGTTCCCTGTAAAATGCACACTAAATATTAGTTAAGAATAAAAGACTTCTTTAATGATTTTATAGTTTTTGTTAGAAACTTATGGCTGTGAGCCAATAATATTATTGGTGACAGCTCACAACTGACATTTCTATCTGTCTTCACTTGCCCTCTGGAATTTATATCTGTGTTTTATAAGTCAGTGTTCAGGATCTTTATTTTTATGTAGACTTTTGCCTATTCTAGCCAGGATTATTTGTATACTAATAAAGATTGTTTCGCATTTCATACCCACTTCCACTCATCTTTGGACAGGAACACTGAGAATATTATCAATCTTACATTTCACATCTAATCATCAGCTAGTTGAAACTGGCAGATGAAAATGTTTGTTTCCATTATGTCATCCCATTCTTGCTTCACTGGTCAATATGTCATGTATAGCTGTGGTAAAATTAGTTCAAAGCATGAAGAACTTCAACAACCCATGTTCAGTGGTTATCAAGTATTGATAAAGGAATCAAAATTGACAAAGCTTTCAGCTGAAAATCTGTCACATGATGGGAACTTGTACAGATTTCCTGAGGTTTTCAACTCTGTGATTCCTGTTGTAGGCAGGAGCTTGGACTTACCAAAGAATTCGTGGACAGAGCATCTGCATCAAGGATTCTGCAATCTTTGCATCAGTGCAGCATGCTTTTTCTTTCACATCTGTGATGAAATTTCCCTGAAAGACATTGTGATTAATGACTACAAATCTGCAAGAGATCCCAAATTACACCAAACTCCAAGGTTTGTTGTAACTCAGATTCACAGACAAGGTGACATGAGAAAGATGCAATTAAAATAAATGGAATCTTTCCTATGCAGTGGCTTCCCAGCTCTTCCACAGCTATTGGAATCAACCACATTACATCTTGTATAGCATATTTGCATCTGAAAAAGATCACTTTCTGTCAAGTAACTGTTCGCTTATACAAAGTGGCCATTTCAACCTTGTTCCTTCAGTTTGTCTGCTCTGTGATCAATATCACAGTCTAGACCTGGATGACTGCAGAATCTGATTGCAGCTTAATTTCCCACAAGAGTAGCTAGACCTGCTGAAACAGCTCGAATATGCAGCACTGAATAAGCAGGCTGAGTGACAAATGTCCTCACACCATATTGGGAAGCCCAATTAGCAGGGTGCATCTTGCTGCGTTATTTTTCTCTCTATTGCATTTTGGAAGGATTAGGCTCTGGGACAGTTGTTGTTAAGTAAAGGAAAATAACACTGGCATCCATTGATGAATAAATAATACCAAGGAAACTGTAAAAGTGTGTGTGTGTGTTTTTAATTCTCCACTTTGTATGTGCATATAAGGTTTACCTTAAATACTTGAGGATGAACTTGTGCATATAAGGTTTACCTTAAATACAGTATGTTAAACTCTTAGCATCCACTAAGACTTTTGCCCAAATCTTTGGTAGGTTTAACTGGGACACTGGAAAAGATAACCTTCCCTACCAATCCTTTCACAGCCACTGTCAGATGACGCTGTCCCCACAGTGTGGTTGGAGGTTCATCTGATCTACAAAGTTTAGAGCCTGCAGGCAAAAAGCACTGATGGGAAAAGCAAGCTCGTTATTAGGTTTGACTGCATGCACTGGCTAATGAGGATGGGTAACTTCATTTCGAGTGGCATCTGCTTGTCCTAATGCCAGCAGTGTCCCTGTCTGCATTGCCTGTGAGCTGTCTCATGCAAGGATTCACTTTGAGGATCTTCTTAGGTCGAGCCTCAATCAACACCAGTTGACATTAAAATGCTGGGCTATGATTTGCAGTGCTTTAAAGATGCTTCATTGTTATGTCTGTCCTTGCTGCACAAGTGCTGACTCTGGTAGAGAATCAGAAGGGAAAACTTGGGGCCAGTGATTCCTTCTGCTGTCAAAACTTCAGCTACTGGTATATGTGAGTCTGTGAGAGAGCTCTTGGTCTGGTTTGCCAGATGAAGTGATCTTGTCTCTGGAGAGAGGTTTTGTTGGACGGAAGGGAAGTATCAGAAGCTTCTTTTCCCTGGACAGGCAGCCAGGAATGGAAGACGAGGGGAGAAATGTGCCAAGGGATGCTCAAATGACTCACCTCCGTTAGGTAATGCCTTAGCTCCCTTCAGCAGCAAATACAAGCCAAAGTAATCCCAGGGTAAGTTTATGCAGAAGATTGGGCTGCACAGCTTATTCCATTATGAACGCTCTTGGCTGAACTAATTTCTAGTGCTCAGCTTTCAGTTCTTGTGCCAGCTATCACCTTTGAAGGTAACAAAGAACCTTCATATTACTTTACTTTTTATGCTGAGACTTAACTAATTCAGCTTTGGAGGTGTCAGTGAAACCAAGAGCAAATAAAAAAAATGTATGCAGGGAAGGAAGGGAAGTATTGAAGACAAAAGGCTTAGGTACCTCCCAACTGGGGATCAGTCATACAATGGGCCATTAAAATTTAGCTGAGTCGAGTATATTGTTTTTAATTTGTATTCCCATAACATACTCTGTTAAGGAGGGTGCATGCAGCAAATGCATATTAATGATGCTACACATTTGCATATTATAGATCCATAATACCAAGGGTGTAGTAAAAATCTTTATTAAAAGTGGTGACTATGCAGCAGTCAATTTTCTCTGTATCTCAACCATTTTAATGCTTTTCTTTGCATACACACACACACACACACGCACACACACACACACACCCCCTACAATGGACAGCTATACTACATTAAGAGACTAATGACCTGCAAAATTCCATTTGTAAAAGATGGAGAAATGTTAGATTTATATAGGGAATCATCAAATTATCTCCTCTGGAAGATTTCCAGTTCTTTGTTCCTTTGTTCTAAAATTTTTAAACCAATGACCTGACAAATGCAACATTGTTAAAAATATATATTTAATCCACTTCAATTTAGTGCCAGGAGAAGATTATCCTAAATTTAGTTTTCAGGATAGTTTCTATGGCTGAGGTACATATTTCTGCAACTCAACGTTTTAATGTCAAAAGTAGCCCCATCTGGGCTAGCTGTGGATTTAGTTAGCAGTCCTTATCTAAGGAAAGCTTTAGTAGTTCAGTATGTCTGAACAGAGGTGTCCTTTTCTGGATTATGCTTTGAACAAAATGTGGCAAATTTTCCTCCCATCGCTGCTGTCCATGGATGTTGCTACTGATTCAAGAGAACTTAGAAATGTGGTAAAAAAGTGAGTATCCTGGTCAGTTATACTACAATATGATCAAATGTCTTGGTTGCCACTTCTCAGTCTTGGTGACAGAAAGCTTTTTCATGTGAGAGATGAAATTGTGGCCCAGATGCATAGAACCATAGAACAGCTTGGGTTGGAAGGGACCTTAAAGATCATTTTGTTCCAAACCCCTGCTGTGGGCTGACTGGGATACCTTTCACTAGACCAGGTTTCTCAGAGCTTCACTAAAACCCTTTGTAGTTCTCTGTAAAAGCTAAAGGCCAGGAACAGGCAAATATTTCCACACTCTTTTGAATAAGTTTTTGTGCTCTGAGGAATCACTTGTAGCTGCTTCTCTCTAGAACAGAATTGTGGCAAAAATGGGGAAAAGTGGATTCCAAGCTCATGGTGCAAGAGGTGGATTTTGGGAAAATCCAAAAGAAGCAAGAGGCTTCTTCCTCAGAGGGCCCCACATAGTTTCCCATCAGGTTTTTGTATGGACATTAATATGAGAATTAAATTATATTTGGGGCAATATTGGGCCTGAACATGAAATGTTTAACTGACTCCATTTCATATTTTCTTTCCTAAAGAAGGTGGCACCTCTGACAGACCAGAAGGAGCAGGAGATGTGTGGTTCCATGATGCCAGCTGATCCCGTACCTCACGGGTCCATTGCCCTCTGTGCTTTGCTGCACAGAGAGTAAAGGCCCAAGCTCTCTTCCACAGGTCTTGCCATTGACTACAGTGTGTGCTGGAACATATCCTAATTTACAGAAACTAAATGATCTTTACAAACGTAAAAAGGCTAAAGTAATCTGCTGCTCAATGCCTTTATATCTTCAATGGTACTTATCTTTAAGAGTGACAAATCAGAAGTTTGAGGAAAAAAATTTTCATTCTTCAGATATTGTCTGACTTTAGCGGTAAGATTTAAATTTTGAGCTTATGCGCAAATCATCATCCCTTGCTTGTTAAAGGATAACAAAAGTGGAACACTACAGGATTAAAGCAGGTAAGGGTCTAAATTTTAAGTAAATATTTCTTCCCTACTTTGCATTTACTTTTTTAATATCTACAGAAGTGTTGAAGTAAATCTTTCAGATTTAATTTTAACCTGGAAAACAAATAAACCAAAGAAAAACAAAGAAAATTACATTGTCCTTGGTGAGGAAGGATATATCCCCTCTGTCCTGTGTGCCTACTGCAGTTGTCCATGGCTTTCCATTCCTTGGAATACCTGCAGGTATAGTCAATGTACTACAGAGATGTCAGAGCAGAATTGTGTCAGTGAATTATGTACATCCATCTGCCCTGCATAAGGTTTATGTGAGGGTTAAGGTTTAAATGTCAGGGCAGTGACAAAAAAGTCATCTCAGATATATGAAGACTTATAGTTGTGTGATGTGAGGACTGAAATAGCAAAATCCACCTTGATTTAAATTTTATTTTCACCCCAAAAAATTCTTCCCTTGCTGTAATCCAGATGATTTTTTGTGAGTGAAACTAATTGGGGCAGAATAGACTTAAATATTATGAGTGGCTAGAAAAGAAATGAGGAAAATGTGTATAGTTTTTCAGAGAAATTAAGAGGATGCAGTATGTCAGCCTTCCTGACAATCCGGTTGAGGTACATACTTTACATCCTGGCATAGTTTTATTCAGTCCCATAGGGATTCTTCATGAACAAGAAGTGGAAGCAAAAAGAGAACAGTCAAGACCTCACTATTTTTTCCTTAATCACTTGAAGGACCAGTTGCGCCATCCTGGTCCCTTTAGACCTAAAGGGAGTTTTACCAGTGACGTTAACGGGAACAGGACCTGGCCCAGTAGCTGGCTATTCTGGAATTGCTTCTGTCGCCCTCACTGCATTGTTGCCGAGAGTACAGAACATCCTTGCCTTCTGTTTTTCACTCCTTACTATTTCCTTAGAATACTTAGGCAGAGAGTGACTGTAAATGCTTAACCTTTGCCAGTGGCAGAGGTTCAAGAGAGTTTGGCTGCCTCCCTCTATTTCCTTGTGGACACTGATTTAAGAGTCCATCCAAAACATTTGTTCAGAAGGATATGACTAACATGAGAATCTGTCACTGTGTAAACACGGTGACCAAAAACTATTTGGCAGCATTTTGGATCTGCTGGTTAATAACTGGGTATTTACATTTAATTTAACACCAGTTGTGATGATCTAATGTCGCTTAGATTTTTGTGGATAGCTCATCAGATTTTTTTTCATTTTACAATGATTCAGCATAATAATATGAGAGATAAAGAACTTACAAAGAAAAGTACATATTTCAGTAAGTAATATAAAATTTCAGTTAGAACCACATTAGGAATGATGTGCTGAGCTCACACCAGAAGAGCAACGCCTGCATTTACTGGAAACATTGCAGAAAGAGTGAGTGAAGTCACTGAAAACAAATTGCCATTCCCTTCCTAAATAGGCTTGGGCTGGAAAATGGTCCTCTGGGTTGTGACCAGATTTAGCCTTAACAGCCAGTCTCCCCTACAAAAACTGAGTAAATTGCCTTGGGAAACCAATCTAAAAGATACGGACGAGAATTTTTGAAAAGAGGAGTGATACATGAATATAACTCAGTTAAAAATATATCAAAAGCTATAAACAATTTTCCATTGTTTGAGCAGTTTCAGAAGAGCACATTCATCTATTAATACTTTTATTACTGCAGTAGGTATAATGTTACACTGATCCAACTGTGTCAAAAGTTATGTGAACAACACCTATATCAGTCCCAACTGAAATACACGTTACTCACTATCAGGAAAACTATAAAGACTATGAAGCCTTAATGATACAGATCCAAGTACATATTGATAAGCTTGAAGGGCATATGATTTGTGTTAACTTTTGTACTTTCTACTAACATTGTTTTCAGAGTGTTGTAAAAGAGTAGGAAAATATTGTGCAATAGTTCTACTACTAAAAACTCCCCCTACTTATGAGGTTATGAATATGTTTGAGGACAAGATCTTTTCCTACCCACTTGAGCAATATCCAGTTTTTTGTTTGCAGAAAGAAGAAAAATTCTCATTTCCCCGCACATATGTACCTCAGATCACCGCAAAAAATCTGAGGAGATATGGAAAGTCAAATAATGTGGTTTGAGAACCACAGGAAGGACAGATTTTTCCATGAGCTTTCCAAATCTAATAATGGCAAAGATAATTCTGTGCACAGAACCATCACCATAGATAGTCCTCCTGGTGCTCAGTACACTTGCCTTTTCCACATTTTTAATCCTTTATTTTGTTCTTTGATAGCTGATGAAAAAAAAATTCTGTGAAATATACTTTCAGCTTAGGTTAGATCTCACCCTGGCACTTTCACTCCTGTGTAGTACATTTCTTCTTCTATATGTTTTGTTTTACACTGACAAGCACTTTAGCTAAAAAGCTCTGAGATGATATGATAGAATCATAAAAATTAGGAGTCATCAAATCTATCCCCATGCCTTAGGGGAGGAGAAAGCAAAGAGGTGACAGAAGACCAGAAGATAGCAATACTATGCTATACAAATGTTTGTCTTTACCAGCTAAGTAACTGCAGCTGGGAGCAGTATATATGTTTTGTTTGTTGGTTGGTGTTTGTTTGGGTTTTTTTTTTTGTTTTTTTCTTTGTCTGGGTTTTTTTTTTTGCTGTTGTTTTGTTGTTGTTGTTGTTGTTGTTTTTCCCTGACAATTCATTCTAAAAATTAAAATCTGTTATATAACTTTTTTTACATTATTGTTTTGAAAAATATTTTACTTCACTCTATAATCCTTGCTTCCTGCCTAGATCACCAAGAGCACAACTATAGCTTCTCAGCTCAGCTGCTGCTTACAATATGTAGATACTTCCTTGTCCAAGAAATTATGACAGGCCTCTGTGTTGGTGACTTCAATATTTCTAAAATTAACAGTAATGGAGTTTGAGATCTGTGGGGAAATTGGTTAGGGAGAAAGTGAGGAGAGGAATACAGGAGACTCATACCTTAGTGTGAAGTATATTTTCCCTTGAAATCTCTCTCTCCCTTCTTTCTCTGGTGGAACTGGTCAAATCATTTAGTGACAATGAGTCCTCTTTGCCAATGCTACCTTTTCATTATTTCTCCACTCACTGTGATGGCAATAAAATACTGCTTCAGAGAGAAAAATATTCTCAAGATCTTGCCCTGCAGTGCTCTGGAGATGTGATTAACTTTCCATAGATACAGACAGCTTCAAATTCATTCAAAACAAGAGCCTTGAGACTAGCTGGTAGGTTTTGGATGTTTTCCAAGGCAGAAATGAAACAGAAGGATCTGGATATTCTGCATGCACGCTGCAGTGGCAGTGGGTTGTCATTCCCAGACGCTGGACACACCTTTCATCTCTGCAGTAGCCCTTCCCAAAGAGGTGACTTTATCGCTCCCAGCTCATTCCTCTTCCCAACCCGAGCAATTCTTACCATCTCATCTGGAGGCACAGCAGACAAACAGGCACAGCACTTCCACCATGGTAGTTAACCTGGTTAGAGCAAGCTGGGGTCTGCCTGCGTGGGTTTCTCCACCAATAAATCAGATGGGTGCTAAAGATTTCCAGTTTGGATGCTGTGATGAACAGCTGTGGGGAGTAAATGTCTCAGCTGGAACAGCTGGAGCTGAAAGAGGATGCATGACTACGTCCTGAGACAGCCAGTCAGTCTCAGACAGCTACGTAACAGGAGCAACTGAGCTGTGCTTATACAATTTCCAGGCTCTTAAACAAAAGTATTACCCTAAAACCTGCCTCAGTCACTATTAAAATACTAGAGCATCTTGCCATCTGTTCCCCAATTAGAAAACAAACATGTCTAATTAACATCTCTGTATTTTCTGGTCCCAGATACCCACAAAAAGAGTAAAAGAAATCCTAGAAGCTGATTGTAGAGAGGAGCTCTAAATATATTCTTGCAAATACAAAATTACTCCCTTAAAAATATATAGAGCTTAAAATTTCGCAAGACCTAGTCACAATGCCAAGAAGAACAGCTCTAGTAAATCCAAATGGGGAAGACTAAATCCAGATGAGTCTTTTTCAGAAAAACCCAAGAAACAAAATAATCAGGAGCCCCGCATATGCAAAAACTACACCTGTAGAGGTTGAAGGATCCTTATTATACTCTGTTACCAATTTATCTCAAGATTCAGATGAAAGTATCTTGAACAAGGGTAACATCTGATAAACATTTACCTCTTTTAATTTATTAATATTTGTGGGGGATTTTTTTTTTTATATTGCAGGCCACGTGTATGATTTTCAAAAAAAAAGCAATAAGTTACTATGCTTCCAGTTCTATATTGAAGTCTTTCTGAAGTCCGAAACATTTCTCAGACTCTCTCAGTTGCTACAGACAGAGGCTGTAAGCCAGCTGGTAACACCAGTCTGATACATCCCATTAGAGAGGCCTGCTTTCCAGCTGTCAATAATTTCCTTATCTTTAATGAACTGGTGTTTAATACTCTGCATTTTGTGCCTGTTTCAAATGTTTGTACGTTTGTTTTTTCATAAAGAGGAGCTAGTTTAATGAATGAAGTTGGGAAAAAGAAACAAACCAAACCAAAAAACCAGAGGTGGTTTGATTTGTTTAAAAAAAAAAAAAAAAAAAAAAAAAAAAAAAAGTAGAGAAGTTGTTTCTTGAAGTTTCCAGTGCTTCCTGGTTCAGAGTAGGGTTCTAACTTTCAGAAACACTTAATGCTTGTTTCATGCCCACAAGAGCAGCCCACATTTTCATTTAATGCATTTGTTTATGTGTCAGTCTACTATAAAGCAAATATCTGAAAAACCCTCTGAAAAAGCTTCTGGTTCTCCTTCAAAGCGCTTCATAGAAAGGATGACAATCAGCTAGCACTATCAGTTTCTGCTTTAAGCCTCGTGGCAGAGGCAGATCACAATTTTCCAAACCCCCATTGATTTGTATGGGTGTCAACATTTCTCTGTGCAGAAAGTCTACAAAGTTTATCCTTTTTCCTCATTTGATAATTTAAAAACTTGGAAAATTACATTCTTAAGAAATACACAAAGGGAATATAGATGCAATTTCAAGGCATATAATAAAAATGCAGATTTAAGGCTGTCTTAGTGATCTTAATTCACCCCTATTAGGCATATTCATGCAATAATTAAAATAGTATTTACATCTAATTTTTTTCATGCCAAAGATTGTGTCATATTCATTATATAAAATGTGTATGCTCAGGACTATATAGCAAAAAAAGAATCCCTAGAAGAGATACAGGCCAAAGGACTGGGATATGGAATAAGGAGGAGACATACAAAATATGAGCCACCTGCTAGAGATAGATGTTTCAAGAAATGGAAAGACATAAATAGAATGAAAATAGGAATTGTGTGCTGAAGATACATACCACTGTGCACAGACATATCTCTTTACTCCTCTTCTGGATTCTCTTTCCATGGGAAGTGATTATACAGCAGATGTAATTGCTGTTTCCTGGTGACTGGCATTGGCTCTCCCACATCATGTTTGCAGACACAAGCCCTTCAATTCAACATTCACTTTCTGTTTCAGAAGGCACTTCAAATGAGGATATACATTCAGAAGCATGATGAAACAAATAGGAACAGTTTTCTTTAGCATTATTTTGTAAAATATTGCCCCAGGGACAGAAAAATTACCTTGATCATGAAATAATGTCAGAGATAGATTATATCACACAGTTCTCTCCCTTTAGCAATGTTTTACTGATGCTCCCTTGAAAACCAGTGAGAATTTACATCCTCTATATGTATTCATATACACATATTATATTCAATTGTCTGTCCTTAACACAAAATAAATTTTTTAAACCTGTAAAATTATGGATATAATTTTGCATCTGCGCTTAACTGGTGTAATTTAGGTCCCTGGAACAGGTAGCAAGACTGCACCCTAAATTACTGAGATATAAGATTCATTAGGTAAAAAATATCTCACTGATGTCATAGCAGGCATTTCTTGTATTATGGAAAGCAGAACTTAGTGTCCTGTGTAATTTGATACTAAGGAGAAAAAAAAATACCATTCTTGGTAATAAAATTCCAGTGATGTAACTTTCTCTGTGTCCCAGACCTACAATGTCAAAAAATTGGTACCTCTTGCCTCTTAGGGTTCTCACTAAATATTAAAACTCTTTGTGACATAAAACAGGAACTTACAAGAATCACATTGTGCTTTGTGTTCCCCTAATGGAAAGGAGACATCAGGAGCAAAAGAAACTTAATTGAAGCACTCTGCTTTCTTGATTGTTCTTGGGCACCAGAGTAGCCCTTTGTGTGTGTGGATAACCAGGCAGAACATTCCTGAGGCTGCTGAAATTTATGCAAGATGTTGGACTGATATTTGGCTGTCTCCAGACTCCAGGGGAACATATAAGTGGCTTAAAGCCAGTTTTGCCTGTTCTACTGATGAGAGCAGCTCAAAAAAAAATCAGAAAATCTGACACTTAAGTATACAAATTATAATAAGAATATTTTGGGATAGAGGAATAAATGGATGTCAGACTGAGCAAATGTGGCCCAGTGGTGATATACAAACAAAACCCATCTCTGGACACTTTGCAAGTCTTTAAGACTTGCACTTTTATATTCACAGATTTTAATAAAATACATAGATCATCAGGGTGAGATTAGGGACTGATAACTCAACTGTGACTTGTATTTTGATTTCTTTTTAAAGTCTGGCACTTCCAAATACTAACAGTAAGGTTTCTGTTTTCCTTCACAAATCTGCTTTACTTTTCTGTTTGGATTATAAAATAGGGATGAAAAGGTACTGGTGGGATAGCTCTGTACTCCTACCTCTATCTTTCTGTGTGCTGACATTTCAGGATAAACTGTCTTTCCAGAAAACTGCAACAAGAAACGTTGCAGTTAAAATATGCTGATTTTTGATATTCACTAAATGCACAGAAGGTATGTTGTATGGAATTCCTTCCATCTCAAAACCTCTCTTTTTTGGCCATTGACACATGCCACTAACATAACTTACACATATTTTGTGGTTTTGCTCTGTGAAGGAAGTATTAAGCTTTGAGACACTGTAATAAATTTGTTTGGTTTTGATAGAGATTGGCTGCCTGAATGCCACCATTTTTATCAGCTATAAATTGCTCCACAAGCTACAGGACGAACAACCTTTCTTAGTCAATTTTGACTTAAACCACACAAACCATTTGCAATGATTCCTTTAAGAGACATCAGTTCTTTCTCTTTAGTAAATTTGTCTGAAAATGCATTTTCTAATGTATTTCATCATTCTCACTCTAGAGAGTGTTTCTGCAAATACTTGAAATTTTAGGCAGACTGGTTACCAATGTGGTGTTTTTTCTGGTCGCTATAGGATGGCCAGATGCAGCAATACAAAGCAAGTCTATGTTTTAAATGCAATATTAATGGCACTGTCAGAGCTTTTTGGTCCAGCCCATGGATTCTGGTTATCCTGTGCTAACAAATCGCTCATGAATTGAGGCAACATGGTGACAACACTTTGCGATTTCAGCTCATCCGCACCCTCTGGGGACAGAGAGAAACACACTGGGCTTCTGCCCTGTGGAAATTGTGCAATCACTGAGAAGGCAATGTGAACTCCATTTTTCTGAAAAGGACACAAACTGCACAATGATTGAGTGGTCAAGACAACAACAAGGTCATGACAAGGGTTGGACTTAATCCTAAATTCTAATCCAGTATTGGAAAACCGTACTCTCCTTTAATTTAAACAAAGGTTATTGGAAACATCTTTTCAATTAATACTAGTGAGACTGAGCCAGCTTTTGCTGCCATTTAGTTTTATGTTTCCTAATCTTTCTATTTTCTCCTTTCTGTAGTGTCTGTCATAAACTTTTCCTGTCCTAGGGTGAAAATAATTGATCAGTTAGCAGAAGTATCAATATCAGAGTTAACCTCTTTTCTGTGGTAAAATGGCATTGTGTTAATCTCCCTAAAAGAGAGTCACCTCCCTCAGAGTGTCTGAGGATGGTGTTTAGTTAGATATATTCTCAGTGGCCCTCTGTGGACCTTTGAGGCATACTAGCCATATCACTTGGAGATGAAACAGAAATGTTTTCAGATAGAGAAAAGAGGGATTTTCCCTTATTCAATTTTTAAAATTATTTCTGAAACTGAATGGAGACCAAAGCTATTCACTGAAATTAAATTCTGAAACAATTCCATGTTCTAACCCAGACACTGCTAGTTACCAGATACCAGCCTGAGAAATATCACTGGTGAGTGGTACCTGCCCTACTGACAGCTAACCCCAGAGAGCAGCTTTCCTCACTGTGGAAGAGGCACAGATAAGTCTCTTAAGGTACATAAAGTAGATAAAATACTTAAATCCAGTCTTCCACCTCTCTGTTGTGTTACTGGTAGGTTTAATCTCAATCTCCTGGCTACTGTGTATCAGTACAGTTCACTTTTTTGTATCAGTACAGTTTTCACTTTTTGTGGTGGAAGGCTCTCCCTGATAGACTTCTCCTGGAACTGTACTGTCCTCACATCTTGTGGAGATGATAAAGCCTGATTTTGACAATTCTTCTTGCCCTTCTACACCTTTGAGTGGCACAGATAGTTACTGATCCTGCCCTGCTTCCATGGAACTGACACTCTTGGGTTTGGGATTGGGCTTTTTGTATGACATTAGAATAGGAGCCCATTGCATCTGCCTAGCTGAGAGGTGTAAAAACATCATCATCATTCTTAGAACAAATACTTTTTTTTTTCCCTGAGCCTTCTTGGATAACCTTGCACTGGGTAGTTTATTACAGCTTTTCATGTGGATGTCACTCTCACAAAAAAAAAGAGTCGAATAGGAAAACAATTATTTACACACCTATTTACATCAATCTCTCCCCATGAGGAGACAGGACTTTTCCTGCCCAGTATCTCAGTCAGTTCGTAGAAGACTGGCATTATGCCTGCCATTGTTGAGGGGTTAACCCGACTCTGAGATTCATCCTTCACATCACACAGCACTGCTAAATATGTCTGTTATTTGAGCTCATTAGATTTGCCAAATGTCTAGATGTTTCCCTGACTCCTAGCTCTACAACATGCCTTTGTCCAGATGACTCATTGATTCATGAAGTCTTTTCAGCTGCTTCAGTGTTTTTCATTATTTACTGACCATCAGGCTTTTCTCTTTTTAAAATTTTATTCCCTTCCTCCCCCTGCATCATTGTCCTAGAGAAAAAAATCCAGTTTTACCCAAAACCAAAAGTACAAAGAGACAAATAAAATAACACAACAGTGGCTGGTTGCGTAGTTTTTAAGAAGCAGGGTGCTTTACAGACCCGCACAATGGCAGTGTCATAAAGAAAAGCCCAGTGGGTTCCTTTGTGGGTGGTGGGGTGACTTTTCTGCAGAATAAGAAAAACAGCTGTGAGGTTTTTCAAAGTCACTGTCAGAACGATATTTTCAGAAAGAGGAAAGAGAGAAAAAGAGACTAACAGAGAAAACATGCAAAGACACCACTTAAAGAACAGGTGTTTCATGACAGGTCAGAACAGAGCAACCCAGCGGAAAAAGAACTGTGACAAGGCATAATAGCATCAGCATAGAAAGTGTTCAGTATTTTTCCAATCACAATCATTCTTCTGCTTAACAGATGCTGGCAAACAAGCCTGCTGCAACCTTTTAGGTAAGAGGATCAATGAACAATTAATGGTGTCACTGGATACACTGTGATGCACAAAATAACTTTTATTTTATTCCCAGAATGGCTGTATTCCCTTAGTGCTCGAATCAGGAGTTCTCTATTCTGCTTATCTCTGTAGAGCAGAATAAAAACTTGGATCAAATCTGGATGTCAGCATTTGAGGTCATTGTGAACTGAAAGAACCAAGGGCACGCCCAGTGTTAAAAGAAACATATTGATTTGGTCTCTGAATATTTTTTTGGTCCAGCATGATGCACATGCTAAGCAAATCAGGAATGACTAATGGGATTAAATGTGATTATCACCATATCAAATATCGGCTCAGATTCACCCTTTCTGCACTAATCAGTTTTCACAGTATTAGGAGAAGAATTTGTTTTAATTTTGCCTTTATCCTTTGAGATATGTACCTGAGTTAGGCATGACAGTTGGAGCCATGAGACTGTGTGTGTCTCCTGTGTCTCACAATCAAAATTTGCTGCTTTAGCCACAGTCTAAGACTAATATGAGGTAGCTGTAAGTAGCAGCCACTTAATGTCTATGAATCTATCATTATATCCAGAGAAATGAGAAGCTAAATACTTGCTAATTTCTTGTTGACAAGACTGATCTGTTAGAAAGTAACTAGATGCACCAAGCAACATACAGCCAAGAGAGAAATGGACCTGAGCTATAAGCCACTTCACAGCTCTGGATTTGGGGGTGACCCAGGAATTGAGCAAAAATTCAAGCAGACAAGCATGCCATAATAATTATCATTTTCCAGGCATGTGCTATTAGCAGCTCACAGTCAGCAACAGCCCAATGTTTCCCTGCTGGTCTGTACTTAACAGAGGTTTCACCCACTTCCATCCCAGCCAGCACATAGGAAGAGGACAGGATAAGAAAATAGGAATCAACTTAGGGGGCAAGGCTCTGTGCAAGTATATGCCAGATCTTTAAAGATGCAGGCCATGATGTGTACTAGGCACACATTTTCATCCCTGCCTCCTACAGTTGCTGATGCAGTTGTTCCTTAATGCTGAAAACTGGGAAGCAAAAGGACAGTTCAAATTCACTGCTGTCTTGACCATGCAGTTTTGAGAATGCCTCAGCCCTAACAGCACTCTCCTCTCTGACAAAGAGAGGAGAATACTGTGCTGCTGAAAGTTTGGGAGGGCGATAGTTAATCCTATGGTTACAGTTTCTCTGAAATCAGTTGACTTCTGCTATGTCTGAAATGCTATTTTAGTGCTTTAAACTTCAGGCGAACTTCCAGTGCAGACACTCCTATATCCCAGAGGGCTGATTTAAGTGCATATATGTTTAAAGCCTGAAGAAATGGCATTTAGTTCACTGTGCCCTGGATCTATTGCATAAAGGATTAGGGATTTTATCCTCAAAACTGCTACTGCTCTTCATCCATAAGCAAACATATTTTTTGACATTGGTGAGTTTATCTTGATCTAACAAATTTATTACTTTCTGGAGAAATGACCAAACTGTACAATATTTAGCAGATGTATGGAGTACTAATCAGTCTTCTCAGTCTTTTGCAGGATCTCATCCAGTTAAAAAAAATAAATAGAGAATCTTCAAAAAAGCCTAGGTGATCCTGAGACCTAAATTAAATTAACTCCCAACAGCCATCTAGGTTCATGGCTGGCTCAGACTTCAACTGTGATGTAAATTCTTAAATATTTTAATTACAACTGCGAAGCAGGATCCTAAGTCACTTAGTTTCTTCCGAAAATTTTATCTGGGAACTGATGAACAACATCAGAGTCTAATCTAAATTGTCAGTCTAACATACATCCTTACATGGACAGTGTTTCACACTTAAACTACTTTTTTTCAATTAAAAAAAAAAAATAAAAAAATTGAAAGATCAATTCAACAAGGGAAAAAAAGGAACTGCATCTCTTCTGGGTGGTGAATTAAAAGTGGCACCAAGGATTCCTAAGGATTCCTATCAAACCTGATGGCATGACACAGAAGGATGGAGTAGGTGGTGTCACAGTTTCTGGAATCTAGCTGCCTTCTGGTAAGATTGATTTAAAAGTGTTATTGGAAATTTTTTCTCTGTGATCAATGTCTTTTTGCTGCTCACTTCCAACCTGGTACTTTGAGCTTAGCTTGATAATACTCAAGGAAGTTCTTGTTGTGGATAGGGTAATTCTGTGTTGTGCCTTTATGAGAATGAGACAGCACTTGGGTGAATGAAGTTTCTCCTCAGTGTTAGAATCATCAGTCTCTGGGAAAAAGCAGCATGGGTCTGTCAGCTCTCCCAAAAATATTTTATCACTAGCCAAACTTGATAGTAGAAATGAAAGTACTTTATTCCTTTTAATCTTGATTACAGTGTAACATGCATTTTATATCTCTCCCTCTCTAGGACTTCTTTAGCATAAATCAGCATAAGACTGCTGAAGATAAAGGGATGCAGCTTCCCACTATTCCATATTAATCTCACAGAATAATAAACTATCACATTGGCATACTACAGTGTTTTTAGTGATGGAATTCCTATCTACATGGTTTTGGAAATGAGGTACTTTCTGACAGCTGGGATATAGGAGAAACTTCTGAATTTCCCATTCATGGCATGTCTCTGCTGGGTTGTAATTAACCAAAAGCACTTATGTCATATTTAGAAATGTTTATGCATCTGTTTCTCTAACGTTCACCAAAGATGGTTCTTTCCATGATACTGTGCTTTTAAATGCAAATAAAGAAATAGTGGAACCACGAAAGGACAACTTATTATTTATACTCTAAAGAATCTATGGTGTTTGACACATGGATAATAAGAGATATTTTCTTATCCTGAAGAGCTATAGGGCCTAATTGGAAAGGGAAACGATTTTCTACATAGTGAAATGACATACAGAAAATATGACTCCTCTAGTGTCACCAACAAAAAATCTTGGACAGAGACAGGCACAGCACCAATCTCAAGGAGAGTCCTTCACCTTGTGATTTTCTTTTGTGTGTCATTTCTCTCCAACCAGTTTTCAGGAGAGGTATTTTGACTCTTTCACTTCTGTTTTCATCATCCGTTTCTGGACAAAACTTCATCTTGCTGCCTATTTCTTCAATAACAGCATAAGGATGGCCACACTGGGACAAGGCTGAGGATCATCCACAGGGAGTGCTGGTAGAGGGGTGGCTCTTTAATACTATCAGATGCACTATGATCTTTTATGAAATGTGATGGAGTCCAATGAGGAAGAGCTGTTCTGTGCATAGGACACTAACCCAAATCTGCAGAATTTTTTCGGGACGAGATGGAGGAAAAGTACTGCCTGGATGTTCTATGCAGAAATAAACATCAGGGTGGCTAAAAAGGGAGGGAAGTGAGGAAAGAAGAGAGAAAAAAAAAAGTTTGCATTTTTGAAAGGAGCTATTTTGGGAACTGTTTTGGCACACTTCCCAGTTTCTTGTCCTGGGTCCATGGCAGTCAGTTTAATTAGTTTTTCTCTGTACAACTTCTGAAGCACTGCAATTGTGATTTGTGCCTGGTAGGTCATTAATTTTCTTCCTGCCCATTTTGACGCACAGCCTCCTTGGAGCTGGCAAAAACAAGCTCTGGCACATGATTCTTATTGATTGATGGTCGTCTTTCATCTGACGTAACAGGTGAGGGAAAAAAAGGACATGGACACAGGAAATGCTATGGGAATTTCTGAGTGAAAGACAATTAAAATTATAGTGAAAAGATTATACTTCAGTACTGCATTAATCAACAGCAAAGCCTCATTGTGGCAGATGTTTGAAACTATCCTATTTTCATAGTCAATACATTTTCATATATTTTATCATAGTCTAAAAAGAGCTTAGCTTCCATCGTTATCAGAATTTGGATGCCATTTCCACTAAAATCAATTTTCAGAAATTCACATCAGTAGGTGTGATGTCTCCTAATGACTTTGAAAATTTGGGTCATACAGTCTAACATATCAAGGCAGGCAAAGGGCTTGGTGGGCATCTCTGGGAAGTGGACTGGTTTGTTCCCCATAGAGGTAACTCACGGGCTAGAGCGAACAGTTTTCAAGTCCTACTACAAAATTATGGTTTTTTTATTTTTCCTTCAGAGAGAGGGAAATAGCCTTATCTTTACTGGACTCTCAGGCCATCCCTGTGGTGACTAAATTGCCTCTCTAAGTTTCCCACCTGATCTGCCTGGCTTGACTTTGCACCAAGACTTAAGGTTCATGCACTGCTAGAACACAATGTGACGTAACACCAGCATTGTGAGAAGGCACCTCACAAGTTCCTGAGACACATCTTTCTTTCTGATTGTCTTAAAAATGAGACACAGTGGTGAAGCTTAACTCTGAGTCAAGGTATTAGTTACCATTCCTACCCAGACGAGGCCGTCTCTTTTACCAGTTCATCCTTCCTTGGATCTGTGCAGGTGGGGACTTGTCAGAACCACGGGTGCTAGTGCAGGCTGTTATTGCCAATACAATGTGTGCTGTTTCTCAAGTTCGTTTATTTTCCCTTCTTTCAGCTCATCTAGAGTCATTTACCGCAGGCAGCTATGAGGCATCCAAGTCCTGCTATGGCAGGCAAAAGTTGCATTTCTTGGTCATATAAAACCAATGAAAAATGTAAAATAATTCAACTTATCCCTAGATACCAACATATTTATCCTTCTAGCTGAGGCCTGCTTTATCAGAACAGCATGGAAACAAATTCTCATTATGCTGATGGAAGGCAGGTTCTGTTTCCCATGTAAACCATGTGAAGCAGCCCCTTGCTTTTGATGCCATATGTTTTCATGATCACAGTGATTTGCTCTGGTTTGCTTTCATTTACCTCCTGGAAATATGAGAGTCAAGGGAAAATGGTAGGTGCTGTATTTGCTTCTGCTTTGTTGATAGCTCTGCATATTATTCAAATCTGTGTATTTATTCCCAGAGGAGAAATATCATTAAGGTATTGTTAATGTTGACAGTATATCACTCCTTAGAGTAGGTGATTTATTTATTTATTATAATATAAGTAGCCAGTCCTTTGGAATATTATATGCTTGGGAAACTCTCAGTTACATGTTTAAAATCAAATTTGTCAGTAGGTTAGTATAGTTCTGCACGTTTTATCTCTGAAACAGAGACTCCTTTCCCATACAGTTGTCTGCCAAGGACATGGATCACACAAGGATATTCAGTCTTATTGGGATGGTGTAGTGGGAGAAAATCAGACTGTTTTCAAGGACACAAGAATAAAAATTACCTGGATGGACCATAATTTCTTGCAGGTATAAACGGATATATATCAATTCCACAAGCAGAACTCTGTGACTTATTTGAAACCAATGGGACAAATTTATTTAATAAGCTAAGCCTGGGCAACAAAAATGTCTCAAGACAATCTCAGCTCATTACTTTAGTGTCTGAGCAATGGGCATTTTGATACCTTTATGACACCCTTGGAGAAAGGAAAGGACTCATTGAAGTTTTTATAGATGAAAAGCTGAGGCAGAAAAAGCAACTGGGATCATATTCATGGTTGCCAACAAGAAAAGGTACAGCAGAACTCAGAGTGGAAGCCAAATCCTAACTCCACAGCAAGGGTGCTGTCTTACCCGTCTGAGCAGCTGACCCTTGAAATACCCTTCAGATGAGGAGTTGCCCATGCTCAGCTGCAAGTCAGTGCCCTGGGTTTCAAGCCAATCTCCAGAACTCAAATTTCCTTGTATCCAGGTTTTAATTTGCGTTTGCCCATTCCCTGCCCAAACCCTGTCAGTTTCAAGAGAAACCTCTCTGCCTAAACTATTCTCTCCTTGACTTTAAGTGAACACTTTGCCTGCCAGACATTGATCCTTGATCGGTATTTCCTTGCCAGCCCTTCAAAACCATTGCTGTCACTGTGGCATCTTATTTCCATATTGTGTCTGAGAGCGACAGCAATTATTTCCCACTGGAACTGATTTCAATGTCACTACAGTGATTAATCAGCAAAGGTTACTAGGGGGGAAAGTATCGGTCTTCCTTTTCCATTGGAGCAGGGAAATGCCAGATCTTAGCAGTGCAGCGCCTTGGGGATGGCTGCATTAGTTTTCCAATGAAAGGCTCTGCACAAGTCAAATCTCCCATCCCCCATGCTTCCTTCCCACTCCTCTCTTCCTAAAACACACACTGAGGTTTAGTATAAAGTTAATTCTATAACCCAGGGTGATTTTTTTTTTTTTTAATGCTACTGACCTTCCATTTCCTTGTCAGTCGACACCAAGCAATTCCCCAGATGGAGAGAAAGATTTCCAGTTTGAATATCCCTGAAACACATTTAGAGCCAAAGGCTTTATCATGGGAATAAAAGCACTGAGGTTCTCACAGCTGGGAAGATTTATACAGCTGAGCCTTACCAGCTTAAATGCCTACAGACAGAAACAGCTGAGCTATGTATTATTTCTTTTCCTCCAACTTGCAAGGGAGATGAAAAGCACAGAGGCAGCCGGCAGATAACTGACTGACAAGGGAGGGGCAGGGCTGTCTGCCCATAGTTGCTGCACTGGCATTTTTAGCGAATAATTTCAGCTCCAGAGGTGAGGGGGCTGGGACTGACACAACTGCCCCAGCCAAGAGAAGCTGCCCTTTCAGTTAGGGCACTCCAGATCGTGCCAGGGAGTCTTAAGCATCAGTCAGGGAGGAAGGGAACTGCCTGCCAATGAGCCCCAGGGGAAAGGTGTTCAGAGGAAGATTCACTGAGCTGAGTGCCCTGCACAGCAGAATTGCTGTTTGCAGTCTGTGTAGAAACAGAAGCCAAGCTGTCTCTGCTCTTCTCACCATAACAGCAGCAGTATTTTGTTCTTCAAAAAGTGAGGGCAGACCTTAAAGAGATTAGTCTGACTCCCACAAAACAGTCATTCAATGGCCGTCCTTTCCCTGGAGAAAAACAGGATGGGAGGTTCCCAGAGGCTCAGCTCGCTGTCCATCCACACATGCTTACCTGACTGAAGTGACCTGCAGACTCCTGTGGCCGAAGGTGAGCAGAGCAGCCCTGAGCTCAACAGCCATGGCAACTTGAGCAGGTCTGTGCCCCTGAGCATCCATCCCCTGCCTCTAACATGATCTTGTCACCCTGCATCTGCACTGCCTCTGCTGTCAGTTGTCCTTCATGTCACCTAAACCCTGGAGATGTGGGTTCCACTCTGTGATGTGCATGACTCCATCACCTCTCTCACAGCCCTCAGCCATAACTCTAATTAAACCACACCCAGGTGCCTTCCTGACAGAGAAGAGGAAGAAGCATAAGAACAGGCAGAGCTCAGTTGTATGGGATTCTGTGTCCATCCCACAGGGAAGATGAAAGAACTTCCAAGTCCATGTACCCATGCTGTGCTCCTCGTTGCTCCTGATTATCCCACCAGCCTGTGGTCCAGCACTGCATTATGCCTGTCCGAGTTCCCAGGCAGTCTTGATATCCAGCATGCCTTCAAAAAATGTTAGCTGTGAGCCTGGGCCCATCTTTTCCTTATTATAAAAATGGAAACTAAATTACTTAGATTTTAGGATTGCCAGTGAGCTGCTTTCAAAATGGTGAGAATGGTCTCTATACTTGTAAATTATTGGAAGAAGAGAGCTGCATTTTCTAAATACTGCCAGTAAATCACCATGGGAGGGGGAAGATAATTCAATAAACCTGGATATTGATTAGAAATGTCTTTTAGCAATAGGGAAGAAAACAGACTATCCTAAAATTAAGGGGTCTGTAAAACAATTTAAAAGATTGTATTGTCAGTAATAATGTATCTAGTGAGTGAAGTGCTCAGAAATAATCAGTGTCTGTGCTTGTCCAGCCTGAGGGACCTGATAGAGGGTCTAATTTACAATACCAGTGAAAAATCTACCCTTTGAACACCAGGTTGATGTGAATACTCAAAAATCACTCATTCTGCAAAACTTATGTCATCATGTCTGCCTGTCAATATCCAATTGTTGTCTTATTCTTAAGTGTAATTTTTCTTGGGATATGGACTACGAACAAATGTGTAACAGCTGTTAGTCATGTTACTTAACACAAGAGCCACCCCTCAGGGTCAAAACAAAAGTCCATTTACCTTAATAACCCATTGCCCACAATGACTGTAAATAAGAAAAGAATGGGGTCATCGGGACTAGACACTAGATTTAAAGGCTTTTCATCAATTCATATCTTGTGAATTTATATAGAGCATAGAGATGCTTTATGGTTGCTTGTACCCTTCTGCTAGCTCTCTGCTTAAATTTTGACTGCCCTTGAGCACTGGAGGGATGTTTTATTGGGTATTGCACTCAGCATTTTCCAGATCTTTACTATGACTGAGTATAGCTGAAGTACAACCCTTGGCTCTGCAGATATGATTTCTATCTATACTGTTTGGCATATGTACTGGATCTGCCATTTTTTTCCTCTCATTAAGTCTTATGAGACTTTCCTATAACTTCCCAGTTGTTTCTAGGTTTCATTACATTACTTAATTTGCAGTTTTTGCCACATAGCTCTTCACCCTCTTTTTCTACTGCTTTTTATGTGCTTTAAGAGCATGGATCTCTGTGGATTTCCACTGTGAGGTCCCTTCAGTTGTATAAATTTAACATTTTTCCCTAAATTTTCCTTTCCATCTTTTAAATTGATCCAAGTTGTGATGATGATTTGTTCCTTTGTCTTGTGAAAATTTACTTTTCTTCTAAGACTGTGCTGAAGTGTCTCATGAAAAGGTTTTCTAAAATGAACTTCATTATTTTAGTTGAAGCACCTTTGCCACTGTAAGCTTGGTGATTCTCTCCTACCCATATTTACTAATTCAACTCTTCTTATTTTTTCTACTGAGTTGACTGTGAATTATGACAAAATTTATCCCTGAACCCTTTTTAAAGGTGACTGCAACATTTCCCATCTTTCCTAACTTTGATAACAAAGCTTATTGATGCAAAATGCAACAGTGCAGCTCATCAATTTCACAACTGAATTCCTGAAAACTCATGAATGAATGAATGAGTGAGTGAATGTTGTCAAGACCCAGGGTCTTGTCTCTTCTATTTTGTTCAATTGTCCTAAAATTCTTCCAGCAAAGCTTCAATATCAGACTGTTCCTCAGCTGTACATTCAGCAAAATATCTAATATATGAGAGAACCTTTTCTACACAGGACAGCAGCACCATTATCTGCAATGGACATAGGTTCAAGTACTCACTCTGTGAGTTATTGGTGCCTTTCAGATGTTTTGGAGGACAACAAGGATTAAAGTTAGTAAAAACCACAGAATAATCCAGATTAATTTTTTGTTGTCATGTGTGTGTGATGGCCTAGAGAAGAGTCTTGTTCCTTCCTTTTTTCCCTCAGTCATGACATCTGACTAATGTTTTCATCCACAAACTCTTCTCAGGGGCCTCAGGCTCCAGTGACCTCCATCTTCACTGCAAGGACAAGCCCTGTCTGTAGGAGAATCCGTGGACTGCAAGGACAAGGAGCTCTGCTGACCTGAGATATTCTAGAGCACGTGGTTTTATTGCAAGGGTCATGGGTGAAAGGGCCTTGCCTTCAGCCACCAGCCTCGGCTGAGGGGAAGTCCCAAAGAGAGGGGGACAAAGAACAGCAGGGTGAGAGCTGAGAGAGAAGGGAGCAAGACAGCAAGGTGGCAAGGGTCAGAGCGCAGCGAAAGAGAGCAAGAGTAGGGGGAAGAGGCAGAGGTAAGAAAGCAAGGTCCTTGTTACAATACATTATATCTCCTTTTGTGATGAATATTCTAATTTACAATGACCAACCAATACAAGACACAAAATCCTATAGAATCTATATACAGCCTATAAGAACTACTATATTACCATACTGTGTTATATTTTAAACTCTAAAACTACTCTTTAGACTTTTCTGTTTTGCTACATTGACCTTTGGATCCCTTAGCCAACAGAAAGGTATTGTTCAATCAAAAGGGATTCTCCTTCAGCTGGCTAGGCTATTGTTTTCAGGTTATATAGTACCTAAGACTTGGTACCCTACAACTCAAAGTAAGCTTTCATTTCTACTTTCATATTTTCAGAATCTTTTGCTAAGCAATCATATTTATAAGGTTTCCCTGATTCATCTTCCCCAACACCTGTCCTTGACCTTTCCTGCAGTCACCAGGAGGCAGATTTTACACCACAGAGGCACAGCCAGAGTGCAGATAACAGCTGGTTATCCAGTAATCTCAGTTTTGTAAACTGGCACACTCCAAATTGTGATAGCCAGGAAAATGAGAGCAACTGTCCTCTCCCTCCAATGTTTTTGTATGTTCCAATAGAATCAAGATACATCTGAAGGGGACCACAAGAGAGACTGTTTAGGGATGGGGAAGAAGCACAGTCCTCTCAGTGCAGCAACCTGGGCAGGGCAAAGTGATGACTCACTTTAGGGCTTGGGAATGGAAAGAGGAAAGAGCCAACAGCGCAGTGAAAAGAGGGAAGGGAAAGGAAAAGCTACAGGCCTATAATCCCTCCTTTGGGTGAAGGATTGGAAAATTCAACTGTGCTGTATGTTATTCTGTATTTTTTTTATGTCTTGTGAGTGACTGAACCGCCCAGTGCAACACAGCTTCACTACTGAAAGCATTTCCCTCTGTCTTCAGAAATTCCAGTCCCAGACAGACAAGATCTATTCCCCTGAAGAACACCATCATGTTGGTGCCAGGTGTATTTTTGTACTCTGTTTGGAGAGTTTTGCTGCCCTGCAAGCTCCAGCTGCATATACTTGGCTGTTAAAACTTTGCTGACTTGCACCAGCCCAGAGTCTAGCTTGAGACTCAAAAATGATCTGTGCTAATCCTGTGTGACCTCCAGTGGTGTCTTTGGCTTTGTGGATGCCTTTCCCTGCCTCTGCAGACACTAAATAAGGAGGCAGAAAAATGGCAAAACTAAACTGAGAACTTTGATTGAAAAGCCTATGCTTGTAAAAAAAAAAAAAAAAAAAAAAAATCAGAAATTTGCTGTTTCAGCTGTAGACTTCAAAGGGTAATGACACTTTTAGTGATCATAAAACATGTGATTACTATTAAGCATTTGGAAAGTTGTAAAGATGACTGAATTAAGTTCTGGAAGCACTGAAAATTATAAGGCATCTTAGTTAATATTCTCAGGATTTGGGAAATTTAGTTTTGTTTATCAATAACAAACAATATCTATCTTTATATGGTGTTCATAAATCATGCAGATGCAAGGAAAAACTTTAAGGTTCTGAGTCTTCACCTCCTGAATAAAATTAACTTAACTTAAAAGATCATTAACTGCTTATAGTTGAGAATTTGCTCAGGAAAAATACACAACTCTGGAACACTCTGGCACTTTGTGTCTATGGATGCAGCAGTAACTGTACATACACTGTTGTTTCTGTGTGATACCTCATTTATGGGTTTGCTTTAATTGTAGATATAGTAGGGATGCTCACTTGGGCTTTCTGCCTGCCTCCTATTTCTCAAAGAGAGAGTCCTCTCCAGAGTTAAATGACATTTTATCTTACACTTCTCTTTAGGGTGTTGGGGATGGGTGGGTGGAAGAAAGAAGTCATGACTTCAGGTTACCTTTAATTCCAAGAGCGTTACTCCTTCACTTTGTAGCAAAGATAAGGTAACCAAAAGTTCTTAGGGTCTTTCATTGCCTTCACAAACCTTCAGCAGGGTCAGAAGCCAAACTGTGGCTCCACTAACAGAGTCCACTGCTGTATGGAGGACCAGCAGGGCAGGAATGGAGGTCGGCACTAGCAACTGCTAATTTGGGAGGGCACTACAGGGTGACCAGTCAGCTCCAAAGCTGGGTGCACTGGCTCTGCTATAAAGATATATTATGTACAATATTCTACCCATTCTGACTATGGCAGGCCTCATGGACATCCAGAGATCAGCTGAGATTTATCAGATGTATTGCCTGTGCTGGTGATCTTAATATGAGAAGTTTAAGCATCGCTCCTTTACATCACAGAGCTAATGAAGGTCACCCTGTGGTAGTTAAAAATTTCAGCAATAGTAAAATTACAGATAGAACAAGGAGTGGGAAAACATGCAGAAATGTTTTCTCAGACTGGGAATATAGGAAATAAGTGCTTGTGAATTTTTAATATGGAATTGTTGGCAATTTCACATTTTGATTTTACTTAGAGCTGCAAAGAGATTTCATCTGAATCCCTTCTAGGTCTGAAGCTTAATGTTGAAGTATCTTGACTCTAGGACATAAGACAAAGAATGTCATTGTTGATTCTTTGATGTTCTAAAGCATCTTATTCTTCAGAGATCTCAGCATGCTGTACACACATTAATTAAAGTCCATAGTACTCCTAAATCAGTTGCTATTATTCCCAGTTGATTGATGGAGAAGCTGAGATGAAGAGAGATTATACAGTGCATTTTCTAATGTGGGAGTATGTGAAATTAGACCCATGAAATTCATGGTTCAGCAATTAAAGGGAAGCAATATGATATTTTTCACATATACTGAAAAACTTCTATGTTCCACTGAAACAACACTAAAACTTTGGGGTTTCAGACCTTGATGTCACAATGCTTAGAAAACTGCAAGGACTTTTTGAGGTGTGGGAGAGCAAGTCTGTGTGGCCAATTTCAGCAGGTACCCCTATGGTATCAAGTTCACCTCTAAATCCATATATGCCCATGATTCATAGTTATTTGGATTTATATTTTTCAGCTGAAGATATTTGAAAAGAAAAGTAAACCTCAAATCAATACAGGCAAAGCTGAACATGTGAAGCCAGCGAGTACTATCAGATAAAGCATGAACCCAAAACAGTTATGACAAGAAAAATCAAAAATTTCACTGGTGAGCATGGTAAACTGAGTTGCAAATCTTCATATGTTATAGTGGAAGAAATTAACAGGATAAGTTTTGGTCTCACTCCATCTGTAATATCTAAGAAGTAATTTTTAAAAGCTTCAGTCAGGATTGATGACCAATTTTTTTGTCTATTTATTTTTGCACAGGGTAAATTTTCTTAATTTACTAAGACACAAACTTTTCAAAGGCAGATTTAATCCTGTTCTCTGAAGAACTCCAAGCTTTGGGAAGTCCATCTTCCTCTCCAGATGTATGCACAGATGCAACTTCTTCCTTTTTCTCTGGTTCCCTTGTCAAGTGAGAGATATACCTGGCTGATGGATAACAGTGTAACTCAGACCATCTGAAATCAAAGTAAAGTTTGAAATAAACGATATTTGAGCTAATTGCTATTTTGTATTTTGCTTTCTCATTGGGCTCCAGCATTCCTGCCTTGCAGCATCCCAGACTTGGGCCCTTCAGAATGCTCCCGGAGTCCTTGCTAATCCATCATGACACAGATGTAAATTTTCAGAGTTACAATGATAATAGTGAGGACTAAATCCTCTGCAACAAAACTGGAGAGAAGAGAATCAATATCAAGAAGAGATCTGAAATAAATGCTGAGAGGACACCTTATTGCTTTCTACAACTACCTGAAGGAGATAGCCAGGAGATAGCCAGGTGGGCATTCATCTTTTTCTCCAAGAAAGGAGTCATAGGACAAAAGTTTGGGGCTTTGCAATGGAGTTGGATCAACACAGAGTGGAGCTGCTCCAGCTCTCAGCCCAAAGTTTCGCAGCTTTTGCCCAATTAGTTTAGGAAGATGCAACGGCCCCACATCCCAAAGCAAGCTTATGCTACAGACCATGGAGCCAGTGAATCTCTATATGCAACCTGGGCATTTTCATGGCTCAAAATTATTTAGAATAAGCTTATAATTTAGAATAAGCTGGCATAGAGAAACATTCAGGATCTGAAAAGAAAATTGACTCATATTTGCAATTGCTACTGCAGTCAGCTGAACAAATAAAAAAATCTGTTTAAGCTTAATAAACAGGATGTAACTTGTTAAGCCTTAAAAAAATACCTAAGCAAGCCAGTTTTTTGAATTCTATTTTTGTCTTAGCTACTGTCTTGCTCTGTGACCTTGCCATGCAATTTCCCTCCCTTGTCTCTCTGTTCTGCCTCCCACCACTTTTCTGTCTTGCCTATTTATGTTTTCTCTTGCTCTCTGTATTCAAGTTTATTTGTTCTGTCAATTGAATCCATTCTATTATTCAGGGAAGAGTGTACTCTAAAGCATTTTGTCATCCAAAACATTCCCTAGAATATCAAAATTGAAAGTAATGGAAAGTAAATAAACATTCACAAGCCATTATTTCCACATGGAGCTAGAACCTTATTATACCTGGCTGCCTGACAAGCCTGTCAGTCAGTAACACTTATTTCTCCTCACAATTGGCTGTGCCACAATGCTCCTCTGAGTTCATTTTTCCAAAGCCTAAATGGACGTATATCCTCTGCAGTGCCTCATAATCACATTGAAGTTTCACTTTTAAAATGGCTATAAGGTCCTCAGATGGTCCCAGTCTGCATCCTAAGTGCAGTAGTCTGGGATACTTGTGTTTGTAAATCCAGAAATTCCAGAACAAGGCAGGGGGGCACCTAAATGAATTTTCCTATAGGACACGTTTGAGAGGAAAGTCTGAAATGTTGCCTCAGCAGCTCAGACTTTCCACCTCTAATATTTTGTGATTCACGTCCAAAGCTGCTTCCTAAACATGTAGTATTTAGTGATCAGGCTGAGTACCAAGGAAATGAATCACTTTCCCCTTTTGAAAAGCAGCTGCCTTGTGAGGGGAAGAAGAGGTCATGGCTGTCTTCTACATTGTTCAGTGCTCAGACACAGGGAGATCTGCATTCAGCTCACTCCAGCTTGACATTTTTTGGGTCAGGTCCTGAGCACCAGGATATTCCTACTCGCCATCCTTGTGAAAGTAGTGGTGTGCAGAAAGAAAGGGCAAGATTCAAAGGGCCAGAAGCAAAGAGAGAGTGACAGAGGATATCCCTGGGACTTAGAGCTGTGTACTTTTTGTTGGGCAAAAATGGTGCATTCTGGTCTGTGTTGCTAAAACATCTCAAGTGCTGTGTAGGAAGAGATATTAGACACAATTCATAAACAGACCTGAATTATCACCCTTTCCTTAAAGAGTTTTTAACTGCTAAAGCCTCAAATATACTTTTTTACTATTATTTCTAGTTTTGTTTGTTTGTTTGTTTGTTGAGGCGGAGGCTGTTTGTTTTAGTTTTTTTTTTTTAAATGAGTAGTTCTAAAATCAAAGCTCATATTTTGGTCTCAATACCAGGTTCTCAATGTCTGAGCAGCCCTGCCTCATCAGTGACCCCTTTAGCTCTCAGTTCCTGAACACAAGCAAAACTTACATTTGCAACAGAGCACCCATCCAGACCAAGACAGAAGAGTCTGAGAATATCTTAAGTGTTTTACTGACAAAAACATTTGTTTCCATGATGCCTCAGGCAAAGAAGTGATCAGCCAGGGTTTTATGGTGTCAACACCATAATTCTGTTGAAAATGTACTTTAGGTTACTTATTGTTTTTTCAATGTCTGATAATCTAGTACATTCAGCTTTGCTTCTGCAAGTGGACATGGCAGATCAGGGTAGTGAGTTCTGTCAATCAGGCACACGAGATGAAAGGCTGTAGATAGGCCCAAAAAAATCTCATGTGAGTTCTTTGGAATTCAAGGATTTTATATGCCTGATAGAGTATGGTCATGAGAGGACACAGCCCAGATTTCTTATGTTCTGATATCAGGTGATATCAGTCTTGGCTTGTTTCAAGCTAACTTAGATGCAAAGCACACCAGGTAGTCTGGTGGCAATTCTATTGAGAATTAGGTAAATAAATTACCTATAGCTTTTCTCTGATTTATGACCAATTTTTTTTTTAATGTATAAAAGTCAAGGATTTTACTGTTGGGAATTTGTGATATGGGGAGAGGCAGGTCTACCACCAGTGGATGAAAAATATTTATCAGCATGGGAAGGATACTGGGAAAAATATTCAGAGTACAATGCTCCTGCAGTCATGTTTCCCCAAAGCACTCTCTACTTTTGTGAAGTCACCTGACACCTTTCCATTAAGCTGAGATGGGTTTCTATCAGATGGACAGAGAAAATAAAGGACTTTTATTTCAGGGAAGTTTCTTTGCAATTTCTACTCCAGAGGTTTTCAAGTTGTTGTGGACTGGATCTCTAAGATATAAGGAATATCCACAAGTATCTGTGAAAGTACCAATGAAAAATTCATCTACCAAAAATGAATTAATTATTTAGTTACTCTAGTTTTGTCCATAGCTCCATCAGAAGATCTGGTAAGCAAGCTCCCTACCCTTGTCTGTTAACACAGAGGGACAACAGAAATCCATCCATCTAGTGTAAACTGCTATTCTACTATCTTAGCTTATTTTATCAAATATTTTCCCATGCAAAGGGATGAAGTCTGCAATATTTTATACAATGGAGCAGTTCTTTACAAGAAGGATTTAGGTTTGACAGATAGGACACCTCTAGCTCTGTGACATGATCTGCATTAATCCATCATGACACAGATGTAAATTTTCAGAGTTACAATGATAATAGTGAGGACTAAATCCTCTGCAACAAAACTGGAGAGAAGAAGAGAATCAATATCAAGAAGAGATCTGAAAAAAATGCTGAGAGGACACTTTATTGCTTTCTACAACTACCTGAAGGAGATAGCCAGGAGATAGCCAGGTGGGCATTCATCTTTTTCTCCAAGAAAGGAGTCATAGGACAAAAGGATATGGTCTCAAGTTTTACCAGGTGAAGTTTATACCAGGAAAAATTTCCTCATGGAAAGGGTTTTCAAGAACAGAAACAGGCTGCCCAGGGACATGGTGGAGACACCATCCCTGCAGGTGTCTAAAAGATGAGTAAATGTGGTACTTGGGGACATGGTTTAGTGCTGGTTTAATGGTTTGACTCCATGACATTCGGAGTCTTTTCCAACCTAAATGATTCTGTGGTTCTGTGATTCTGTGATTTTAGTCATGTCAAGTTACGCCAGCTGTGGATGGATCTCTGTATTGCTTTCTTGTACCTTGTAACCTGCATTCCTGAAAATCCTTGCCCATGCACTGGTTAGGCTGGTGGGATGCATGTGGCTGATAGCTGTTATTCCTGCCATATGGATCACACTGGAGGTTCTACAACTTGCTAATGACCTGTCTTAGCAACAGTCTGCCTGAAAAGATGAAGAAATGGAATCTCCCTGTATTTGCCTGCTAAGCTTTGTGTTGGCAAACACTTGTTAACATATGTCACCAGCTTTGAAAAGACATGGTTTATTTATATGTTAATTGCTGCAACACTTTGGGGAAAATATTTGTTGATACAAGAGCTGTGTAAATAGTCAAGTGTTGAGAGGCATTGCCATTCAAGACCTAATGATTTATAGCCAATAAGAATCAAGAAAAGTCTACAATATTAAGGACCTCTCCTTGCTTATGGCTCAGTCCAGGCTGGCAGAGGTCTCCACTGATTTCACAGAATCACAGAATAGATAGGGCTGGAAAGAACCTCTGAGGATCACCCAGTGCAACCCCTCTGCCCAGGTAGGGTCAGCTAGAGCAGGGATACATCCAGAGTGCATCCAGACAGATGTAGAGCAGACTACACAGGACTGCATCCAGACAGAATTAGGATGTATCCAGAGAGGGAGACTCCGTGACCGCTGTGAGCAGCCTGTTCCAGGGCTCTGCTACCCTCAGTGTAAAGAAGCTTTTTCTCATATTGGGATGGATCTTCTTGTGTTTTATTTTAAGGTTATTGCTTCTCATCCTGTCTATGGGCACCACTAAAAAAATGTGTCACCACCCTCTTGGCACCTCTCTTTGAGATATTTATATGCATTAAGGCTATCCCCTCTCAGTCTGCAGACTAAACAGTCCCAGCTCCTGCAGTCTCTCCTTGTAAGAGAGAAGCTCCGGTCCCTTAATTATCTTTGGGGCTTCCACTGGACCCTGTCCAGTAGGTCCTTTTCTTTCTTGTACTCAGGGGCCCCACCTGGACTCAGCACTCCAGATGTTCCTCTCTAGGGCCTAGTAGAGGGGCAGGATCTCCTCCCTTGACCTGCTGGTCACACCCTTCCTGATGCACCCCAAGACAGCATTGGCCCTGCTGGCTGCAAGGGCACACTGCTGGCTGGCAGCTGGCTTGTCCCCCACTGAGGCTCTTGTGCCCTTCTTTGCAGAGCTGCTCTCTGGTGACTCAGCCCCCAGCCTGCACTGATACTTGGGGTTATTCCTCCCTGGGTGCAAGACCCAGTGCAGGTCCCTGGGGAATGCCACTGGCCACCAACAGAATCCTAGTCTGCGCTCTGCCATTCAGCCAGGTCTTCACTCACCTCACTGTCCATTCATCTAAGCCACATTTCCTAAGTTTATCTACTGGATGTTTTTGGAGACAGTGCCAAAAGCCTGGCTGAAGTCAAGGTAGACAACACTCCTGACAAGATTTCAAGATAATTTCTGTGGGTTGTCAGTCAGCCTTTAACTGTTTCTCATGCAAACTTTCGTAAAATCACACACTCCCTTCCTTGAATTGGTGCCCTGCTTTGAGAGGCTGCACTACATATGAACTCAGAAGACAGAGGTCACTTCTGGGTGACAGCACAGAGTGGAGGATGTGCAAGTGTTCCTGGAAGCAATGTCAGTAGTAAAGCACATCTCATCCTTCCTCAGATCCAGGGCCTCATCTGGACATGGAGAGAGGCTGGTTTGAAGGTGTCATGCCTTCTGTGAAACAAGAGCCTGAGGCCTTCACAGCTATGATCATTTATAGTACCTCAACACTGTTTGCAAGAAAAGTCTGGCATTTCTGCTGTCTGAAAAAGTCTCTGGGCAACTTGTGAAACTTGCTGCTCTGAATTCTCCTTATTAGCCGTCGATAGAAACTTTTCCCTTTGGATCACACTCCTTGTAGAAACCTGGGTAATGACATATCAGCATCTCCACAGCCAAATTTCTAGGTTGTAAAGTACTTCACAGGGAAAATTGTTCTGTCAATGTATTGAATTTTCGTAGCATTGCCATTAGCAATACTATTTACCTTGAGGGCAAACAACAAAAGAAACAATTCTCTGGGATCCACTTGGCTGTAACAAACACCAGGTTGTTTGTAAAGTAGTTTACAGAATCCTGCTTTTTCTATGTGAATAGTATTACAGGGTTGTGATGATCAAGAATGAGACATGCATTTTTTCTGCATTGATGGCCCAGAAGCTGCTGAGCACCACACCCTTTTGGTGGGCAGAAAGTTGCTTCTTATGCAATCAACATTGTTATTCAGTTCTTCAAAACTACAAAATATTGAGACCTGAGAATCCCAGTTACCAAAAATACATATTTTGCTATGTGTCTTATTCACTCTAGGGACTAGACTAAAACATGGGCAAGATAAGAAATAATACAACCATTAGTAAGTATCTCCTCTATCTGCACACATGAAGAAATGGAGATGATTAGCCAACATGAATGGGAAAAATATCACAGGATACTATCTGATAAATGTTTCAGGTATCAGTTTCAGGTATCTACCTTCTAGAGTATATATAAATGGAGGTAGGTGGCACAAAGGGCCAAAGGATGAATTTTCACAGCCTTTTTAGGCACTTGTCTCTCCATTCTCAATAAAAGCAACGCAAATGTTGCTATTAAGTATTCCTTCCAGGTCAGAGACACAATGGCTCAGATGTTCTAAAAGAGAGGTCATTGCTCCACTGAGCTCAAATTAAGGACAGAAAAGTAGACAGCTCAAGGCTGATATGTTTGGCTTCATTCCCTGCTGGAGAGTATCAAAAGCTCAGTGGCTTGTGCTTTTATGTGCAGTGATTGCTGCACAACAGTCAAATAATTTTAAACCAAAACCACTATTAAACTAAAATAATAAACTTCGTCATTCAGAGACTGGTTCTTTCCAGTAACAGTGGAGGATCCTGTGAATATAAAAATCATCACGGATTTTCATTTACATTACTACTACAGTCTTGTTAGAGATTTTGCAGTGCCTGAATTGTGGGGAAGAAGATTATGTTTAATACACAGTTCACAGTGAAAAAAATAGGAAAGTAAGTTTTGAAATCCCAACTGAGAAAAGGTGGCTGGATATGAAAATATTTCCAACCTCAGATCAGCACCACTGTGAAGAAAAATAAGCTACTCAGTTCTAGAAGCAGCAGTCGGAGAAGGACTCTGCCATGATGTAGTTCAGCCCTTGATTATTATCTGTGCAGTTTAAACAGGGGACAATTCTATGTTCATAAACAAAACTATCCTATGACCTATATACCCCCATCAGAAGTCACAGAAAAGCACAATCTTCAGGAAACCACATAAGTCTAATAGACAAGTTGCTTAAGTGTCAATATTCTTAGCTCCACCCAAAAAATAAGCCTTTTCTGGTGATATTTGCAGCTTACCCCACATCCTGTTTTAAGACAGAGCACCTGTGCAAAATAGGTGTTTTGTTTTGTTTTGTTTTTTTAACCAGCTAGCCCTGATTAACCTATTGCTGCTATTATTTCTGTCACCTGCAGTGCCTTGGTGGTTGCCTAAAAAAGCATCTGGAAGTGACCAAATCCTCAAGTATCTGTGTATCAGGTGCTTTAAATGTGTTTGGTTTCTGGTTTTGGTACTGCCCTTGGTGCTGCATATACAGCTGTTGCATGTGTTCCTGTTTTCAGGAGCAGCTCTTTCTGTATCCCCTGTTCAGCAATGGAGATCCAAAGGCATGAAATCCCAATACAGTGACAGATTTTCATTCTAGGAAAGTAGAGGGAAATAAAAGTTTAATAGCTCTAGGTACAACTTCATAATATGGCACCTCCCTTATAGCAGCTGTTGATAGTTGAAAGCTGAGGAGACACTGTAGAAGATGAAAACTACAACTGCTGGATACATTTTCCATACACATTCCATTGCCCCAAGAAAACAATGTGTTTTTTTGACTGATCACAAAACTCTCAAGAGTCCCACAGTCAAACAGTGCCCAGAAGTTTGCCTTAGACAGTTTAATTCAAATTTTCAACAGATTAAATGGCCAGGCTCTACAAGGTCCCACATGCCAAATTCATTTGTCAAGAGTTGGATCTATCAATTCCATATGAGGGTTTTCTCATCTTTTCTTTACATTAGCAAGCAAGTAACATCTTCCTCCAATCTGCTCCTCCTGTTCTTGAGTTGAGACTGAGAGAGCAAAGCTTGACACCAGCACTATATGACTATATTCTCCCTCTTTGTTTTACCTGCTGATATTGTTTCCAACAATCCTTGAGAAGAAATAACTGGGGAAAGAAACACCATATGACAGCCTTCCTAATCGTCCAGACAGACCCTAGTGAATCATCACTATCATGGACTCAATCAAGACTTGTGTATCTGGAGCTGAACAACTTTTGACATATTGAAACCTGAGAAAGGGCTGATATCCATAAGTTGAGAAGTTGAAGAAAGGTCAGCATAACATCTGTGGGAGGTACCCCCTGTGCTGCGGTGATTGGACTGGATACAAAAGCTCTGAGAGCAAGGACAGAGGATGCTGCAGCCTTTTATTTTCTTATCCACTGTATTAATATTTATTTCTGGCTTGTTTTACAAGGCTTTTTTGTCCCTCAAAATTCCCAAACAGCATGTACTTCATGTTTGTCCACATTTGGTGTTTCAGGAATAATGGGAAGGCAATATGTATGGGTATAGTTGGAACACATGCAGAAACAGATTTTTTTCAGCATTTGTTTCATAAGGAAGGTGGTCTTGGTCATCAAATGAATCAGTTTGAACAACACTGAAGTGATACTGCTGGTCAATTATGAAAATGCAACAGAGAGTGAGAGAAGAGCAATGGGATGTGAAAAACTGAACTTCTCTTATGGTAAAACTGAGTTTTTTCAGCTGATTGGGATGTTAAACCAAGTTACTTCCTCAGTCAAAATGAGGGCACACCCAGAGCTGAGAGAAAAACAAACTTGTTTTGATTACTGCTCTCTTCCTTTCACTTTTCAGACACTCCAGCCTGCCTCCATTGTCTCAGTTAGGATTGTGTCCTTGCCTGGAGAGACATGACTTTTTTTTGGCACTTGTTTCTACTCTCTGGCTGGCTTCATAAGGAGCAAAGATGCTATCAGTGAACTGCAATAAGATCTCTGCATCAGTTCCCGCATGTTATAAGGTGGCAGTGTACAGGGCTCTTCTCAGTTTTCTTTTTTTAATTGGCAGAGCTATTGCTTATATGAAACTGACTTTTTAAAGCTTGCTCAGTGAAAGGCACAGGAACAAACATCAGACGATGCCCTGGGATGACCTTTCTAGTTGCTAATGTAGAACTACGTCCTGAAAATATTTCTCTGGCAAATGTCTTTTTTTCTCTTCAGATAATTTAGAAGCAGATTGTGCTCACTCATATGTTGGAGAAGATGTTTTTCAAGCAGCTTTTCCTCCTTTGTCCCCTTGGGTACAGTCTGGAATAATCTCACTCCTGAAGACAGGTGACTTACCTAGAGAATCTGGATTCTCAACTCCAGCTCATGTGTTAGATACTTTTGAAAATGTCATCAGACACTGCACATCATGAGCCATGGTGCATGTAGTGACATGCATGGTGCCCTGCAGACATTGCAGTGCACACCTGGGAGGAAATAATTTTAAAGTGCAATGACACCATAGAACAGAGATGAATGAGTGAAGGCCTCCCTCTGTGTTTGAACCTTACAAATATTTCTATGGATTATTCTGTAAGATTTTGGAACATTTGGGAGATTAATTGTGTCGATGTTTTATGTATGTATATTAACAATTCTGTCTCTATATAAACATATATATTAACAAAGGATAATATTTTAAAATGTCCAGCTTCTAAAATTGACTTGATCAGCATTCTGTATGAGGTCTGAAGGCCCTCCAGACAGAGCCATCCACTCTGACTTTCAGAAGCTGGCAAAGCTTGGCAAAACTTCTACTATCACCTTCTAGAACACAGAAGGTTAATTCTCTGTTTACATTCAGTTTGTGTTTTGGCTTTGAAGAAAAATGAAGAGGCAGCTTGCTTTATTTAAACAAAGTATATCAGGTATGCTGTAGGCCTAGTTGGGTTTTTCCCTTGACTTGAGTCATTCTCCCCATTGTCTGGACTGGGAGCATAAGATTTATGCAGAACCTGTGATCTGTATATACATTTTTTTGCCCTGAGTTTTCTGTTACTGCGTCCCCTCTACTCTCTTAACACAATGTTTTTTGAGGAGTTTCACTGTAGGAGTAGAATTTAAACCAATATAGAAGGATGAACTAAACCAAGCACAGTTTTTTTGTGGCACACTGAAGAACTATTCCCTAATGGAAAGCAGATGGGGCTTTTTTTCCCCAACAATAAAATTTCCCACTTTTCTCCCTGTGGGACACAAGCTACTGGCTTTTAATAGCATTGCTCATCTGTCTAGTGTAAGTGCTTAAAGAATAAGATGTCTATAGGATTGCACTCCTAATTAAATTCTTACCACTCTCTCAGATTTTCTTTTTGCTTGTGAACCTTGCATGTATGCAGGACATGAGACTTTGCATTGCTGCAGGTTTACTTGAGACCTGTGTGGTTTTTACTGGCACTTACAAATGACAAAATCCTGAGGGACATCTAATGCCTTGTTCTTGGATTCAACACTTGTGAATCCTGAGCTTAATCCAAATTGGAAATCACATAGGCTGGATTCCTGGTGGTATAATATTGATATGTCTTTATTGACTCCTACAGAGAAGTGCTGATTTACATCAGCTGAGGCTGTGTGGAGGTTGGAGGGTGCCCATCTGTTCAGCAGCCAGCAAGGGCTGCTCTCACCAGCAATCCCTGCCTACAGTGTTTGAATTCTGACCCATCCGTCAGTGTCCCCAGGGTGATAAGTCTGACAGGGGATAGATTCAGTGGCTGCAGACTGTTTGTTTTAATATAGTTTTGTTTTCTTTGCTTGGCTCTTTTTGAGACAATTAGAGTTTCAATTACCTCTCATCTTCCAGGTCAGCCATGAGTGATAGAAGTATTCCAATAAAGCAAAGGGGACAAGATTACATGCTGGCTTCCTTCTCCAGGCTTGTAGGGGGAAGAAATTTAAGGTTTTAATTTCCAGACCTGCTTAGAGGATGCTCATAATTTTCTCAAACCACAAGTTTTGACTATCTTTCTAGTTTCCCCTTCTACTCAGAAAAAAAAGATGAACATTAAAGCAAAACTGAAGAATGTAATCAAAATGGGATTTATGTCCTGAGATGTCTTTAAACGTCCTTGTAGTATTTAAATAAAGTTGAAATTATCTTCGCTATTTGTGCCAAGCTGTATAATTTCTTTGGCATATCCTGTCCTATGAAATGGGAAGTGGTTTTGGAAACTTCCTTATATAGAGCCTCTCTTTAAAATAGTTTAGGGTATTTTTTTCTTCTTTAACTGTGATAAGAGAATCTAGACTCTGTTTACATTCCTCAGCTCTCTGCCTTTTTATCTTCAAGTGAAGCTCTGTTTTTCTTTGAGAGGTAAAAGTGTCATCCTTAGAGGAGAACAGCATTGAGCTAAGATATCGAATTAGACAATATTTTACTGCCAGTAAATCAAGCGAAAATAGGAACTCTGTACTTGGCAAAAAAGATTCATAGCTCATGACCTGCAGCTGAAGAAAAACCTTCCATAGTAGAGTAGGAACAATTAAAACACAAACAAAGATTCTGATTGAAAATTAGGATGCTGCAAAATAAGCAGTGGATTCTATATCTCAGGTGCAAAGCAAAATGGTCAAAGCAGGAGAGGTGTGAGGAAGTGGGGTAAACACCTTCAGTGAAGGAGAAGTAGGACATGGTATTTCCTTGTGTGCAGCATAAAGCATCTTTATTAGCATAGCTTAATTATTTCTGATTTGGGAAACGAACAGGGATAGAATAATTATAAGAGATGATTCTCACCTGGAGCTGCTTCTTTAGGAGGCAAAACTGCCAATTGATTGTAAGACCCACATGGAGAATCTCCTCACTGGAGGAGAGCTCTGAAATTATGTAAAGGTAGCAGAGTTCTGACATCAACAGCAAATTCACCACCTAGCTAACCTGCTTCCAGTTTCCATTAGGAAAACTTCCTTACAGCAAGTAGGTTGTAGCAGCTGCCTAAGCCACATCTGGAGCTTCGGATTCTATAAGCAAAGCCCCCATTGACTCTGCTGCATCTCAGGGACGAGCTTGGCCTGAAGGCCTCAGCAGGAAGAGTGAACAGTGACTTATCCAGCTACAAGCATAGGAGTTGTTCAGGCAGGGACAACTCCTACTTACTTACCTTACTAAGAAATACGTAGGGTGAAATGAAAGCACCTAATTCCTCTCACACAGTTACCTCCAGAAAATGTCTGAGATGAGGAGAAAGAAACAGAATAGTAACTATGAAGAAAAACGTTGCAAGGACAAAGAGTAGTGGAGATAATGCAGAGAACAGGCTATGGAGAAGTGTGAAGAAATGCTTGGCTATGGATCAGAGGCAGTGCTGTGAGCAAGTATGCATGGGTGTGGTAATTAACTGAAACAAGAGTATCAATCTTCTGCACAAGGACCCCTGCAGAAGGATTGACAAGTGAAGAAAATAAGGAAAATAAGAATAGCAGAGTATTTGGGGAGAAAAATGGAAAGGCCTAAGCCCACATAGCAATGGGAATTGGAATGTAGGAAAAATGGAAGAAGTGACTTGGAAAAAGAAAAGATAAGCTCTACATAAATGAGACAGAGGTGTGTGACCAACAGATTATGGCTTCATTTTCGCACATTATTTCTCAGCACATACTTCCTTGCTGTCCCATATCATAGAGAATTTTAGATCACCAGTACGGGGAAAATATATAGAAGATGATGAACAAAGGTAGAGCACATGATATTTGAGTGAAGCTGCCCAAGTCACTGTTGTTACTTCACAAAAGCACTAAAAAACCTAAATGTGTAGGGAAGGTAACCAAGTCAGTAACACTTGAAATATTTGTGAAATTCAGCATGGTATCACACTTTTCAAGCTTGTCTGTCACAGACTCAAGATAATTCTGATACTAGGATTAATTTTAAGCCCCAAAGCAGTGAACAATAGAATGGAAAAGTGTATAGGAAGGAGAGTGGAGGATATGTTATGTTACTTTCAGGATTAATATTTCTATGTTCTTTAGGCATGAGGGAGAAAAGAAAACTGCAGCAGGCTCACAGTGAGGGAAAGAGAAGGTTTTTCTCTCTTTTTCTATTCTTTCAGAAGAATAATGGCTGCTAGAAAATCCCAAGATGAGCTGTTTCCCTGAAGAATGAGAAGGAAGATAAAGGCAATTTCTCTATTTCGTATATTTCCCCATTCTTTTTGGACCCAGCTGAAGGGATTTCACATCTGGAAATATGTTTCTCTTTTTCTTCAACTTCTCCACTCCTTTTGGACCCAGCTGAAGCAATTTCACATCTGGAAACATGAGGGAGAGCCATGAAGTCTCTGGTGATGAGACACACTTTGCCTTATACTAAGCACTTTTGCTGCGTAACAACATAATTTTACTCCAAATTCAAGATTGAGACACGAAACACTTTCATCATTCATCCACATTTGACCTGGGATCAAAGTGCAGGGAAAAATTCAGGTACTATGATAAAACTTGGACCCTGTGCATCTTGAACTAAAAGCACCAATTTAGTTCCTCTGTGACTACCTTATCTCCATTAAAAGGAAACAATATCAAAAATCAAAATATCAATATATTAAAAAAATCCTCTGTATTTAGTAACAAAGATAAGGTTGCAATTATTTATTTGCACCTCCCTGATGCAATGGATTTTTGAGAAAGAGTTCCAACTTGTTTAATTCCCTTCCCAGTTCAACCCTGAACCAGCGGATTGTCAGCTTTGCTAGGCAGAGGTCCTGAGGAACTCTATAAGTACATAAAAAGCAGGATATTTATTAACTTCTGACTCATAAACAAACAAAGCTTACTCTGAAACTGTAAAAGTGTAAATATGGTAGTGGAATTTTCTTTTTTTTTTTTTTAAGCAGATGAATAAGAAAAAAGAGGCAATTTTTTCCCCTTATAGATGTTCTGGACAAAACCCTTTGTAAGAGTTGATGACTTGAGATGGATCCTGTGGGGAAAAACCCAGAGTCATGAAGTGACGTGAATTAGTCTCCTACTGCAGACATTTTCTCTGTGGAGGTGAAATCCAACCTTTACCTGGTTTTAGCCCAACAGCAAAACATAAGGGTGGAACATTTTTGTTATTTCCATGTAACCTGGGAGATGGATCTGCTGAAATGGTAACTAGAAATTGCAAATTCCTGCTCAGGTATTTCCATGGTTTTATGAAAAATATTAAAATAAGGATTTTCTTTTCCTCCTCACTGGAATTGAGTTCAATTGCAGGAAAAAATAAACTGTGAGTTCTGTAATTTCTTTTCATTGAGCTCATATCTATGTCAAAACCATCTCTCTTCTGCTTCACTGTCAGGCATATGTTGAATGCCAGCTTGCTGGCATTTTTGTCCTGTATAAATGTGTGTTTCTATGTTATAACCAGACCTCACCAAAAATCCCAACAGAAACAAAACCAGAAAATATTTCAGGAGCAGAGGAAGAGGCAGGCCCTGAACTGAATTTTGGCATTTCCAAATCATCTGCATGAACTGCAAGAGAAACAGCAGATAAGGCAGCAGCAAAACTGCTGAAGCACTCGAGACTGACTTTAACTAGCACAGTGCTGTGACTCTTTGGTTGACCACTGGAGAATATTTTAGGAAAGGATGTAAGGAATTTGGTTACTAGGCAAGGTGACCCTTCCCCGACAGTCAGTGTCTTGAGATCTGTCTCCCAGTAATCATCTTTAATGACCCACTCTGGGCCTCCCTTTTATGTATCTGCCAAATCCCTTTTCAACTCATTCAGCACATTGTTACATTTGCTGCCTGATCAATTTAAGAGGTGCCATCTAGGTATGAAAAGGTATTTTTTCCATTAGAAAAAACCACAATGACAGTGCTCCATTTCAGCTAGATAAGAAGCTACAATGCAGGCTGGCATGGTTTCAGAGGAGTGTATTACTTGGTAGTTCACTGATGTGAATGCCAAAGGCCTAGATTCACTATAAAGTATTACCCATTTGCTTCTTACACTCTCTTACCTTTCTAAGATGAATCAGTTGTTTCCTCACAGTAGTTATAGACCCTGAAAGAAGCTGCCACACCCTAGACTCTGAAAAATACAAACCCTTTTGGGTTGTATGTGATGGACTTTTTTCTTACTTTGTTTTTCCTCTTATAGTTAAAATATAGTAACTTTATCTATTCTCCTTCTAGATATATTTATTTTATCTGTAATAGAAGGTTAAGCAAAACTTGGTTTGTCAAGACTATGACTGCTTTGAAGAATCAATGGAAGCAGAACACAAAATCCTTATCTTGTTTGCCTTTGCCAGTAAAGGGTTTGTTTAGTCATTCTAGCTAGTGCTTTTATGCAAGCCTTGGGACCATTTACAGAGCAGTTAGAAAACACATCTCTTTCCAAACAGTTTCTCAATGCAGTGACGTATCCTAGCCATTATTTGTGCTCCTTTTAGGATTCTTTTAGGTTAGACCAGATGCTACACTTGCTTTAAGTAATCCAGTGCTTATGATTAGGGCAATTCTCTTAACCATTCCTAGCTTGTATCCTGTTTGCCTTCCTGTTGCCCTTTCTGTAAAATCATCTTCAGGCATGCCTGAGACTAATTGTACCTGTACTACCAGTGTCATGCTTAATATATCCTGGCACCTGACCTTAGCTGTGCACAGATACATACCTCTTGCCTATCAAAGGACCATCACCATAAGATGGAGTTTCATGACCCAAACAAGGATGCATATGTGTTATTTGGTGCATTAGAGCTGGTCTCTAAAATACAACATATAAAATTACAGAATGGCTGGAGCTGGAAGGGATCTCTGGAGATCATCTGATCTACCTCCCCTGCTAAAGCAGGTTCACCTGAACAAGTTCAGTAGGATCTCATTCAGGTATTTTTTTAATATCCCTGGAGAAGGAGACTTTATAACCTCTCTGGGCAATGTGTTCCAGTGCTCTGTCCCCTTCAGAGTAAGGTTTTTCCTCATAGTCAGATGGATTCTCCTGTGTTTCAGATGAACCTGCCCCTCCTTTTTCTGCCACTGGGCATCACTGAGGAGAGTCTGGTCCCATCCTCCTGACATCCAGCCCTAAGATATTTGTATGCATGGATGAGATTCCCTCTCAACTGTCCCTCTACTGGCTAAACACTCCCAGGTGTCTCAGCCCTTTCTTTCTGATAAGAGATGTCCTACTCCAGTAATTGCTGCAGTTCTCTAATCACCTCTGTAGTCCTCCACTGGACTCTCTTCAGTAGTTTCTTGTCTTGTCTTTCTTGAACTATGGAGTCCAGAGCTGGACACAGCACTTGAGGCCTCACCAGGGCTGAGCAGAGGGACAGGATCAGCTCCCTGACCTGCTGGCAATGCTCCTCCTAATGCACTCCAGGATCCCATTGAGTGTCACGAGGGCACTGCTGGCTCATGGACAGCTTGCTGTCCACCAGGGCACCCAGATCCTCCTCCACAGAGCTGCTTCTGGTGCCTGGGATTATTTGTCCCCAGGTGCAGGACTCTACATTTGCCTTTGTTGACCTTCCTCATGCTCCTCTCTGCCCAGGTCTCCATTCTGTCCAGGTCTCACTCCAGACCACCCCTCCCATTCTTCTATTGTCAGCAAAGCAGATTTTCTGGCAGTCCACTTGTCCCTTTGTCGAGCTACTGATGAGATGAATGAGATTGGACCCAGTTCTGACCCCAGGAGACACTTCCAGCTAGAGGTTTCCAACTAGACTCTGCACCACTGATCACAACAACCCTTTGAGCTCTGCCATTCTGACAGTTCTCCACACAGCTCACTGTCCACACTCACCCAACACACACTTCCTGGGCTTACCTATGACATCTTCTTTGAAAGTAAGCAAAATAACTTACTAGTCTTCATCATCATACAGTAAATAGTCTGATGTATACAATTGCTTTCATCTATAAGGAAGAACTGGACCCAAGATTTTGGTTTTAAGTCTCTGAATCAGTGAAAACAATCCCATCAGTATAAGCAGGCTACAGACTTGGAAAGGAATTTAGAATATACAGGGAGGCAACTTCCATTTAAGCAGTTTCTATTCTTACAAACACAAAACATAACCATCGTGCTAGCCATGAAATAAAACAAAGCCCACTATTAACCTGGCTGTGAGATGATCTGATAGTCGGTGTTTTTCAAAGTGTGAAAGAAAAAGTTTTCTTTGAACTAGAAATCAATAGAGATAACATTTCTCTTTTCCCTTGCTACAGCCTGGACCTCTGATCCCAGAATTGGAGCCTGAGTCCAGGTAGTGGAAAGTCCTTGACTGGTGGCAGCAAAGAGAAAATCATCACCTGTTCAGCCACAAAAAAACACACAGGCCTAGAACACTGTTTGTTAAACAAGATCACTTAATAGTTGTACAGCGGAGCTTCAAAGCTTCACAGCACTGTTAATGAAGGCTTTGCAGAAGCTGTGTACCCACCAAAGCCTTGGATTTTGGTTTTGGTATTTAATGCAAGAAACCCAATGTTGTTTGGACTTACCCAGTTTTCATTAAAAGGAATAGAACTGGTAGGAAATGAGCACAAATTTAAACCTCCAGATCTGATCTCAGCTTTGTTTACACCATTTAAAATTACTTCAAACTAAAAGAGGGGGCTAGGTTTAGATTGGAGGTTAGGAAGAAATTCTTTATTGTGAGAGTGGTAAGACCTTGAACAGCCTGCCCAGAGAAGTTGTGGATGCTCCATCCCTGGCATTGTTCAAGGCCTGGTCTAGTGCAAGGTGTCCCTGCCCATGGCAGGGGGGTGGAACTGGATGATCTTCAAGGTCCCTTCCAACCCAAACCATTCTATGATTCTATTATGTTACAAGTTCATTAGATCAGTAGAACAGATATCCTGATTGTTAGTCACAAGAGCTAACCTTGGGTTGGAGACAAGGTTGTGACTAAGCTTGATTTTTGAATGGAATTAGGCCTCTGTGTTGGAATTATCTGGGTTCCTCAGCCCTAAATGTGTTGTTTCCTCCAGAACCAAGTTGATACCTAACCCATCCATATGCTAGTCTGTATTGAAGGGAAGGTTCGTTTTACAAAACACTTCTGAAACTCTTCTCAGAGAATGCAGCACAGCAATTTTTTTTAAAAAACACACTTTTTCAGTAACACTGCAAACTTTTTAGCTCACAGACTGCAATATGTAAGATTAAAGGGAAAATTTTGTGTGTGTCACTGAAGGGGTTCTAGCTCAGAAGCTATTTTCCAGAAGTAAAAAAACCCTACCAAAAACCACAAAGCATTTTAATGCTTAGTTCACATATTAAACCTTCTTTTTTGCTAGCATTTTCTTAACAGTAGAGTATATATAGCCTTAACTTTTCTGCATAGATATATGTACATAGGTAAAACAATATATGTTAATTTCTAATTTAATTTTCTTCTGTTTCTGCTTTTCATTTTTGTAAGGGTGAACTGAAGTATCTTTCTGTAATTCTAGTTTAATCAAATGGTGCTGACACTATGAGACTTATGAATGACATTGGCTTATGAATGCACATTGGCTTATGAATGCACCTCTCAACAATCTCCATCTGGTCCCTGTCTCCTTTTTTCTGGGCATGTGGTCCAACTGCCAGCAATGACACACGCATTGGGTACCCAAAGAGGGTACATCCATGACACATCCATGCAAGGCAGATGTCCTCATTACCTCTGGACAGGGTATCAGAAGGAAGTTGTCATAGCCAGACAAGTGAGCATATGAGAACTGCTGAACCTGTTTTTGAGATTTTGCCACTCCCCAGCTCTGTGATGAAGGGAGTTTGTGCAGAGCTATCAGATATGAACAACAGCAGCTGAGCTGTAGGCACCTTGTTGCCTTCCAGCTCTGCAGTGGCTCCTCAGCCTTCAGCAGAGGGGTAACAATAAGCAGCTGAGCAGGGAGTAATATTTTAAGGTGCTGCAGCCATTCTTTGTTTGCAAGACTCAGGGATACCCAGGCTTTCTTGCCTTTTCAGAGCCAGCTTGAACCCTGAACAGCATTGCATGTTGTCTCTCACTGCAATATTGGTGACATTCAGTAGAGAATACTATTCATGTGTGTTCTCACCAAGTCCACTTAATTTAAGCCTGTATCCTTTTATGCCTGTTGAAACCCAGAACCATCATTTCTCTTTAGGATACTGGAATTTCTTGTACTAGAAGGTTATCTGATGGTGTCCTTCAGAAAGGCTCTTCAAAATTGCATCCTTTATCCTGAGTCCTCCTGCAGTGCCAGAATTTTTTCAGCATAGTAGAAATATTTCATTCATCAGGAGCTTAGTCATCTGATTCTTGGTGCTGATGCTGCCTTTTGGAACAATGGCTGGCTGCCACTCTGTCTGCTGCTGTAGGAGAGCTGTACTCAGTAATCTTTGTGTTTCTTTCTCTCTTTTTAATATCCTTGGCTTTATCATGGGAATTGATTTTTCAGAATGTCCACCTGGTGTATTTTCTCTTCATTAGAAATGGATACGAGGTGTTAATTTGTGCCAATGTCACTGACTTCAGATGATAATGAGTTCAGAAATGATGGGAAATCAAAGTGTATTCCACGATGCCTAGAGGAGGAAAACTGTGGGGAAAATATATGTCTGGGCAAGGTAGCTGGAGGGCACACTACCCCTTCCTAACTGTGCCTTTATGTATCTGCCTTCATCCTCTTTTGAAGTGATTGATGTGACCAAAGGCCCCCGGGGGAAAAGATGGAGAGAACAAGGAGAGTCCCACAAAGCTGCACTATGCATTAGCTGTGAATGAAACAAAGTCAGGGAGCACAGCTCTGATCAGTTTTACTCCATCCTCTCTGTCCCTTTGGGGAAGCCTCAGATCACACGTGTCAGCTAGCAGGGACACAGCAAGAGGTAAGATGAGTTTCCTGTGCATGTGGAGAATGACATAGACACAAATGTAGAGTACACTACAAAGATCAAATCCTTGTTTGATGGCAAAATATGGTGTGGAGTATCCCTGGGTCTGCATTTTTCTCACACAGCTCTAATGATATCATCCTCATTCCACTTTCATGTGCATAGGGGGAAAATAGCCCAAAGAGCTTTTGCATTACTTGATTTCTCCCTGGGTTTTCTTATGCTTGGAAGGGAAAACAGAAATATTATGATTATGAGAACAATAGAAATGTTGGGTAGGAAAGGATTTAATGAAGGCTTCTTGATCAGGACATTAGCAGTAGCATTGTTGCTACATCACAGAATAATTTAGATTGGAAAAGATCATTGAAGCCAACATTTGACTAATTACTGCCTTATCAACTGGACCACGGCACTAAATTGCTCCTTGAACACCTCTAGGGATTGTGACTCCACCATCTCCCTTGGCAGACCGTTCCATTGCCCTAAAACTCCTTCCATGAAGAAATTCCTCCTGCTGTCCAACCTGAACCTCCCCCGGGTGCAGATCGAGTCTTTGTCCTCTTGTCTTGGGACCAGAGCAGCACAGATTGCATTTACTGCCCTTAGCCTTACACAGATTGCATTTATTGCACAGGAAATCTGTAGTATCTTTTTCTTCCCTCTCCTGGAAGGTGAGCCTTAGAAACACTTGTGCACCTCGGGTACAGGGCAGCATGGCACACAGATAACATGGCAAACTTTCAGCAAATGATCATCAAAGCCATTAAATGCCGATCAACTAAGCTGAAATTATACTAGGTCAGCTTAGTGCCCTGTTGACAATGTCTCTCATTACTGAACTGATACTGCAATAGTTCCTGGGAAAAATGCACTGCTATTGGTTTTTCTGGATTTTTTTTCTCTGTTAAAATTAATGAAGGCCAGAACTCGAAGAACTGAAACCCAAACATGCACTGTCATGCCTGCAGTTTGTTTCCACAGATTGGCCTGGTTTTCAAAGATGTTGAAACATTTTTGTTTGACAAAGAGCAACAAATCCCACTGAGGCTGATTAATATTTTGAATATTTTGTCTAAATTTTTTGGGGGTTAAATGATTAACAGAGATATGTAAATCACTGACGATTCAAGATAACTGCTTTATTTCTGCTGACACTTCCAACAAGAGATCTCACCATGGAAAGGAAATGAGTCACATATATCTAAAAGGCCAGGAGAAATTAATTTCTGAACTGTGTGAATGCATTCCTGGCAAGACCGTTCCAGGAAAATTAAACAGTGTAGCAGATCAAACATGCAGGCAGATGAACTGCAGTAGCAAAATCTATGGCACAAAGAGGGGTTTTCCCTGTGTTGTGGTGACCTGTGTGGTTCTCACAAAAACCTTTACAACAGAGTAGTTGGCTTCCTGAGGCTTTCTCAGAGCAAAGGAAAGGGAATAATACTGAGATTTTGTCCTTGTGTGGTGTTCACATTCACTCACTTTTAATACAGAAACTGATTTGTGACACTTCCCTTGTGTGAAAGAAAAAAATTTACCTGAAAGTGATAAAACTATTACTCCTCCAAACTCCATCAGGTTATTTACTTATAGAACCTAAAAGAAGAACTTTAAAAACTTTTAGAAACTGTCATTACCAGGTTGGATGACAAAATGAGAAATTAAGTTTGTGACAAAATATGATCAGCAAAGATAGGACAGAAGGCTTTCTCGCCCTGAGGTCTGTGGGAAATCTGGAAATGAAATTAGAGACATTAATTGTGGAGGTGGGCAGAGCCCCGGCTGCTCTGCCCTGGAGGGAGCTAAGCTGAGGAGTCAAGGAAGAATTTCGCAACTTCACCCTGAGTCCCTAGGACAGACAGGCCTCCTAGCTACGGTGACCTATCTGGAGACCCACAAGCCCCCTCGGAATTTTATGTAGATTTGTTACAATTGATTGGTTCTGTACCCTTTTCCTCCCACCCTGGTGTCCCATAAAAACCCCTGGGTGTCCTCTGGTCGGCAGAGGTTCCTCGTCCCTGGACCCCTTTCCCTGGTACCCTCTCAATAAAGTACCACCTGCGGAAATTCCATACGAAACCTCTCTCTCTCTCACTACGACTGGCTAAAAGAGGGGCTAACTCATAAGGGCATGAGCTAAGAGCACTGAACTGAAATCACTGAAAGCTGAAATCACTGAGCTAAAATCACTGCTCTGCCCGATGCTGAGAAGCCCCTCTGTCCAGCTGAGGAGCGCCCTGACCCCCCAAGGAGCTGTTTCTAGCGAGACTTCCTTTGGGGTGGCTGTGGCTCTCTGGGTCCCAAGCGGCGGACCCCATCCACCAGCTGGCATAACTAATTGTTCAACACTGATTTTCCCTCCAGAAATGTCATCTACGTTACCTTGCCCAACATTTCTCTGTGTGTCTCCTATACATATTTAAATCATTATGGCCACTATTTCCTATGCAAGGATCATGTCTGAACAAGACATTTGCTTATGTACTCATTTAAGTGTCATCTACATTAAACTATCTTCTAGCTTTTATTCCCAGAACTTTATATTTTTTCAATTTTTCATATTTTATCCAAAATTGCTCTTTATAATGACTTTTGATTTAATCTTTTGATTTAATCTCTCCAGCTAGGATGCTTTTAATTGATGACATGACTATGGGTCAAATTTGAATTCAGTGGTCCTAGAGTAAATCTGAAAAGGGAGAAGTGTTTGGTCTACACCCTGAGTTACTTATACAAGACCCCAAAGTCAATGGAGTAGAAGGAACAGCACTATATATCCCCCTCTGGTTTAGTGACATTACCTGAGATTTATGTCAGTAGAGCTGAGAGCAGACACTCATTTAGCTGAATACTGCCAAGAGAAAAGATCATGGTGAGCTGCTAATATTTGTTGCTGGAAACAATCCAGGAATGATAAAGAAGCCATATTTTTACAAAGCTTTGAAACCATCCTCTAGGCAACTATCTGGGTCAAGGTACTAGGAAATAATGAAAGTCAAATGGGTCCTAGGCCTTTCTAATCCTGTCTGATCCAATGATCTTACAATTTTGGTCATTTCACTTGAGTTTCTTAATCAATTTCAGGCCAGCAATGAAGGCAGGTATAAAAATGCTTTAAAATTGAGCTAGGATCCAGCTAAAATAAAAATAATATAAATATATGCATTTTTTCTGATTTTTGCAAATGAATATCAGAATTTCACACAGAAACTCAACTGTTAACAACTCAGTCTGGGAAGGTGCTGAATGCAGGAGGTGAAAGCCAACAGCTGCCAAGGTGCAGTGACACGATGGCTCCCACTGTAAAGCTGTCCCACGGTCTGTTCTGAGACACTCTTAAACAGAGTTCTGTCACAGAATGGTATTACTAAGGAAACAGCTTGTGGGCTGAGAAATCAGCACAGAAAGGAAGTCAGCTTTCTTGCACTCAGATCACATACAAGCTTATGCAATTTTATAATCAACACACCTTTATTAGCAGCTTGGAATTTAAGACTAGTACATCCCCAAAACTGCTTCCAGGTTTCCTTTCACTCTCAAGAGCAGATCTTCCCTCTAGTACAGACAATCAGAAAATATTATGAACCTTCACAGCAAATTGGAATTGCTGGTGATGCTTTCATATGATGTCTCAGATGCTCACTCTCAGTCTAAACAAAATATCTTCTGGGGGAAAAAGGTACGTAAGAGTGGGTGCATACGTATATGAGTTTATGAATGTGAATTTTCTTTCTGCCTCTACAGTGAAATAGGAACACTTAATTAATTTTTTTACATATTAAGATCTGATAAATTATGAGTAAATTCTGTTACTATTTGGTTAAATTAATGTAACAAGATTCAGGGAATTATCCAACTTTTTTTCAGGTTATGGATGGATACATGTTTTTAATTTCATGACTATTTATGTTTTTGCCAGTAATAACAGGTGAGTATTTTTTCAGACTGACAGTAAGTAATGGTTTGAGGAATCCATGCAGCTGATTGTTTAGCAGTCACAAAACCACAGTTCATATCCCAAGGAAAACACTGCAGTAACATTGTGCATTCTGCAAGCTCACCTCTTTGAGAAGTAAGTGAGATTTAGATGCCTGATCTGATAAAAAATACCAAAGTAAAGCTCTTAAATTCCTATTCCAGAAGCTAGTTCAAGTTAATTACTAACAAATATTCCCCTTGACGTCTGGGGTTATGAATTTGTCAGATGAAGCCTCAGACATTGACCCCTTTGTCAAGGTGAACCTAATCAACCCAGATAATTTTTTGTTTATCTGATGGAATGCAGGAATGAAGCTCTAATGACAATCTTCTCTAATTCCAACTGCTGTGTAAATATCATAAAAACACACATTAAAAATATGGCCTGGTTCCAGGCATGAAAATATTGCCCTTTGTGATTAATCAAATGATGAGAAGGGAATGATTATAGTGCCAATGCTTAGAAAAAGAAAAAAAAAGTTAAAAAATCAACCAGCAACAGGAAGTTATACTAATGTTTTGTTTCAGTAGTGCCTGTACTGTTTTACCTGAGTTAACATGCTCTGGAAGCCTTTAGGATCTTGCAGACTGGTCTCCATCTATGACTTAGATTGCTGTGCCTTTTATCCCATGTCTTAGAAATATTCCCCTGACATAAGATTTTCCTCCTAGAACACAGCCTTGTCAAAGAAGGGATAGTAAAATAGAAGACAACCGAAATAAGAGAATAAATTCAATAGCAGATAACAATTAAGATATTTGCTCCTTATCTTAATATTTCTTTTGCTTTGACTCATTCCTTCATCTTTTTTTGCCATCTTTTTCCCAAGCAAAGTTTCTGACCGCACACACTGGAGATGACATGAAATCCCCTGGTGGAAATTACCTTATCTATCTTTTGATATGTACACTATAAGTTTGTGTCTAAGATATTATCCCATTGTAGTCAAAGCCAATAGAGACAACAGAGTTGAGAGTGTGATTGATCTGATCAAAAATTTCTGCCTTCTCTAGGATAAGGCAGGCTACACCTTAAAGTTTTCTGAGTTTACAGACATTTCCTCTATTGATTATAAAGAAAGCTCATGGCCAGAAATTTAGATATAGAAGTCCACACTCCAATGATATGTATCTCCCTGATCCTGACTTTCATGGAATGTCACTCAATCCCTAAATATACACATATACCGGTGTTCCTAGTCTTCTTTTTATTTTTTTTTTAACACTATGAACAAGAATTTAGAATCCCCTGGTAAAATAATTCTTGTTACACAGATGTACCATAGTGAGTTACTAACCTTGCATCATCATTCAGACAACAAACAACATTGGACATAACTTAAAATTTTCCTGTAGATGTGTTGTGAATGTGAAAAAAATTAGTCACATGAGTTTTTTGAGTCTCTCTTTTCCAGTCTGTCTGTCTGAGGAGGCAGATTGCTTCAGTTCACCTTTCACACGATACAGATGCCTCACCTAGATAAACAAGAATCTTATGTTCACTTGTCTTCTCTTGATAATGTTTGCAGAGAGCTTAAAGCTTTGCCTGATTGCTTTTTATCTCTTTTTTAAACTTTTTTGTAAAGACATTCCAAGGTCTTGCTGGACAGCTCCTTTCCCAAAGGGTAGCAGTAGCAGAGGCAACAGGAAACCGAAGGACATCCTGCTTGGTCTGAAGAGCCTTTTGTTAAAAGAACAGCTGGGATTTTAGTGTAATCTACCATGATTTGAAGAAGACCAGAGAAGTACACTATGTCAATCATCTGCTGGTTAGTGCTACCTTTTCCCTCCACTTTCTGTATTTTTTGCCTTCATGAGTTTAACCTAGTTACTTTGGGAGAAGATTGTCAGCACTTTTACCAGACTAAGATGAATATCTGTTTCTTGAGACTGAATTGAGTTATTATTTACATGAAGTCCTACTCATTTGTGAATTCCTATGTGATAACTTTAACCTCAGCACTGAGGTTTGACTTTACATCTGTAAATAGCATTATTGTACTAGTTGGAACAGGAAGAGCTGTGTAGATAATGATACCTCTGTTATGGTGGAAAGATTCTCAGACTAGATGTGAGATAATATTTGAACTTTGAGGAATGGGACATAATGTAGACAAGTATTCTCAGCCATGAATATAGCTGTGTCACGTATTTTCAGTTTGAAACATGAACATAGGTTGTAAATGCAAACAAGGCTGGGTAAAGCCAAAACCATCTCCTTCAGAGAACTTAAAAATGACATTTTGGGAAAAGATGGTTCTATTCCTCTGGGAAGTGGGTTCTGGGTATTCAAAATAACAATGTAAAAATATTCCAAAATTAATAGCTTTATACTGTGAATGCTTTTAACTGAACTAATTACATATATTTTTAATAGTACATAAAGCAGGGATGAAACTCTTCCTCTGACTTGAATACATCATTCACAGTAGGACAGATCTGGTAGAAAGATCTGGAGGCCAATCCAGAATGTGTCTCTAGTTGTTATTTTTATGCACCTACTCTGTGAGTGTTGTTGCTGTTAACTTTCCCAGTTCAGCTATTCCAACTCATGTCACAGAAATATCGTGTCTGTCTGCACTGATGGACAGCACCAAGGCAATGACTCTAACAGCAGGAGGTTTGTGGCCACTCAAATTGCCTCTGAGAAATCATGGTGATAAAATAGAACTGCTTTCGACAAGGGCTGCATGTCTGTATCTGTGGGAGATATTAAGTATAAAAGGTGTGGGAAAAAAAAAAAGATTTCTTGGGTAGGTCTGCTGATGCAAGTGTGTTGTGACAAAACAGGAATGTACCTTCTGTGTCTCTAGGAAAGTCTATCAGGGCAATACAAGAGCCATATTGACTAATAAATTATGTTAATGGTTATTGAAATGGTTAATCTTTTGTTACCTCCCTTATCTACAACATTTTTCCAAAGTGATTTGATAATATCTTTTTTGCCTATTTAGGGAAGCCTTGCACAAATTGTTCCTTGAGGAAGTTGATAGACTGATGGTAAGAATGCTAAACAAATTAATTTTAAAAATTAGTGAATATTTTATGTATTTTGTGAGAGGATGTTGAATGCATGTACATTTTAGCTTATGTGGCTACTTAAAACGCTGCCTAGAAAACAAAAAAATAAATTTTAAAAAGGACCAGCTGATCATTATTTGACTTCTTATTTTTAGCAATATTTCAGCTGAAAGTTATTCTTATAATCAGTCACTAAGAGAGCTTTGCTATGATAGCAAAACCATTTTTAACCTTTTGTAAAACTAAGTTTTACAGACAATTAAATAGCAGAAAATAGGGAAAAAAATTAAAATATGATTCTGAAAGAAATCCACAAAAACTTTTAGAATATAGCGTTCCTGATGATTTTGATGTGAAATATTTAGCAACCTCATTTTTATGTGCTGCTCAGGTGACTGAGGTAGTAAAAAGTTAACCAGACTCATATATGGTTTTTATCTGCATTTTTATGGTTTTGGAAGACAAACAGGCACCTCTCACTAAGACATGACAGCCATAAAAAAAAAAAAAAAAAAAAAAAAAAAAAAAAAAAAAAAAAAAAAAAAAATCTAAATCTGTCCTCCTTTCTCAAGTTTTTCTTTACAGCAACATTTTAGCTCCTGGCAGTGCCTGCCAATGGATACATTTTGTCCAGAAATTCAATTGCCTACTCCTGTTGCTGCTGCTATGATTACAGATAATGACATAACTTCTTGTTCTCCTGGTAAAGACAATGATAAGGGTTGTTATGACAGGTCAAAGCAAAAAAGCTGTAAAGTTAGAAAGACTTCTCTGAATGCCAGGCTCTGTGATGGTTGAGTAGTACTTGAAGCAAAATCCTGTATCTTTTCTCTAGGAGTTGAGGAAAGAGTAAGGTTTTCTTTTTCACTTCTCTGACACTTTTAAAATTGCATGTGTCATGTTAAAACATGGCTATATGTATACATATTTTTCTAATTATTACTCCAGAATAAAGAACACAACAATATTGGGAGGCACAGGTGAAATCAGGTTTAGAGGATGATTAAATCCAGTCCCACCCAAAGGCTTCCAGCAGACTAAACCCCAAAGATTTGTTTTTCTCAAAGCTGTGCTTGTTAAATGCATCTCCTTTGCTTATGTTCATCACAGCTCATTGATCCCCTGGGCATGCCCCTGTCACCCTACAAAAAAAAACTCTGGGCTTTCAATGAGGTCAGATGATTTTGCCTATATGTAATTTTGGCATGGTCCTGTCACTTATATTTTAGTAGATAATTTGGAGTTTTCCAGGAAGTTCTCTTGCAAATCTCCACCACAGTAGTGTTCCTGTCCAACCCTTTGTGTTAATAGGTGATGCAGGAGAAAAACAGGGAAAATGAAAGTGTTTTTTGGAGGTCTACTGCTTTTGTAATATCTACTTTAATTCTCAGGGTTTTTCTGTCCCTTGAAGAGTCTGACAATAGGAAGGATACAGCCTGAGTATAGTGTTCCTCAAGCCTTCATTTCCTGCAGCTCTCTAGTAATTTTGCCAAGCCACAGGGACCAAAACATCCTGGGCCAGAATCTCCTCTTACTTAGACTGGCATACATTTGAAGATCAAGTCAGCAGAGTCAACACAGTTTCACAATGTTGGAAGTGATGTGAGATCAGAGTTTGATGAGGTGCTTTTGGTTGGCTTTCAAGGAATTCAGAGGTACTCAAATACACTTAGGTCTAGGCTTTTGCTTAGTATTTCTGCATATCCATGTTAACCATGAGGATTTTCTCATCCTGTCCTCTGACACTGGCCACTCCTGCTCAGGTGCCTCATTGTTTAGGCTGCATTAGTGCCAAAACATGAGCTTTTAATGAGAAAATGGAAAGCTGTAGAATGATCAGTTAAACTCAACACTACTAAGTGCATCTGCTATTATTGTTGTAATATTCTCACAATATTTTGTGATGCTTTTCCATTCATATTACCAAGAATGTTTTAACTAGTTCCTGGAGATGACTAGAGTTCTCTTTTCATGGCATACTGCTGAGGGGATGCATTTTATGCCTTGGGATGTTTCATAAGAGCAGGAATGAACATGCAGAGTTTTCTGGGACAGCTTGGAGGACAGCATGAGGAAGAAAAAGCTGCACAGTTCAATGCTATTCCAGCAGAGTCCCTCTTGCAAACTGTCTGGACCCACAGGCACACCCAGGCTTTGTTCTGAATGGAATTCATTTCTTCACAGCAAAATAAATTCCAAAAATAAATAACAGTTATGAAAATTATTAATCAGGCAGGGATAGCAGAGAACCAAGACACACAGCTGATACTCAGGTTATCTCAGACCATGCGCATAACCGGATTAGGTTTCACCTATTCTATTACCTAGTGTGTTGCACTGAAAAAGGATCTGGACAACTTGCAAAGGGTTAGAGTCAACAATAGGAGCCTGCATGGGGTCACATAGCTGGCTTCATTCTCCATTTGGTTCCATGCACCAGCATTTGGTTAAAACTAAGGCTTCTTTTTTCCATTGTCTTGCATGGTGCTGGCAATGAATAGGCTCCTGGGGTTGTAGCTTGAGGGGATTATTAGGCAAAAGAAAAACATGCCTCATAAAAAAATCCAGCACTGAAATTTATGAAAGCTTCAAAGACTGATGATTAGAAGGTGTTGAGCTTTAATTGTGGGTTCTCTCAATATACAAGGCAGAAGAAGCAGACCAAAATCAGGTGGAAGTTTCAACTCCCTCAAAACAAACATAGCAGGGTCAGACCAATGCCAGTTTTAATTGCTTGAACCAGAAGAGAAAAAAGACAACAAGGAAGGGCCCTTACATTGGAGCACATTGTGTCCTGCTCCTGTTTTCTCTCAAATCCACATGTTCCTGTGTCTGTGGTAAAAATGGTGTTTGAGTGCCTGGTATGATTTATTTGCATACACAGCTTTGCCAAACATGCTAATTTTTACATAGATTCTTCTTGCCCATTACAGTCAGTTCTTTGTATGACCTTGTGGCATCAGAAACAGAAGGATCTGGGTTTTCATGGCATTATTTGCTTCTCTGTGGGAGCATGTGATTGTAAAGTCTGCAAATAAGCTTGCCTGGGGACAAAGGTTTTTCTATTAAGATTTTCTATGAGGCTCCACAACCTTCAGTATTACTGGGACTTCTGTTGTGTGTTGACTCATACAGAGAAGTCAGGATGAGATTATTTGCTTTCTCCAATATTAGTTATTCCTCTCTTTTTCAGACCACTGCTCTGCTAGGTCATGGATGACAGCATGAATTTCAACACCTTTTGGGAGAAAGAACAGGAAGAGCACTGAATGTAGCTTGCTGCATATGCAATTTTACACATACAGCTCATGACCCTGGCCAAGTAAAAATTGAAATGCAAGGAGACCCCGATAGAATGCTCTTTATTTCTTCCTCTTTTTTCCAGTAAAAAACATTCTTTCTGTGATGTTGATTGAACATCTAAAATAGTCTGCTTCCTTCCTGTCTTTATAATTAGTTTCCTATTTAATGTGTATGTACTTTAATTTTTCTTTCAATGTTTGTACACACTAGCCACTGTAAGAATGAGAACAATTTGCAGTAGATGTTAAGATCCTATTAGCACTTTGCTTGAGTAACAAAGAACTGAAACACTTAAACATAATTTCTGAAAATATTTACTCAGACACTTTTGGGGTGCAGTTGTTTATTTCATTACAGTAGCCTGAAAAGAGACCACAAATAAATTGTCAGTTTTGACTGAGTTTCAATTGGAAACTTCAGCTTTTCAAGTGGAACTCAATGAATTTGAACTGCTGCATCTTCGAATCAAGATAATATTCATATTAGTTTCTTAGGAAGTAAACTGTTTGATATTGTGTTGTATATTTTTTAGCCTCTCTTGGAGAGTGAGATTTTACCCTTTCTCCATTTACATGTTAGTGGAGGCTATTTACTACAAGGTTTTTTTCTAACTCAGAATCATTAATACCTTCACCTGGTTGACCCAGGCACCAAGTGCCCACCAAAGCTGGATGAGGAAGAGAAAATATAAAAGAAAGCTCATGGGTTGAACAGGGAAAGATCATTTATCAGTTACTGCCACGGGCAAGAGACACAAATCTCACCAATTGAATCAGAGTAGGAAAATGAGAAATTAAAACAAGTCTTAATACATCTTCCCTCCATCCCTCCCATCTTCCTGGGCTCAACTTCATCCCCATTTTCTCTCCCTCCTCGCTCTAGGGGTGCAAGAGGATGGGTTCTGGGGACTATGGCCAGTTCATCACATGTGTTCTCTGCCACTCCTTCCTCCTCGGGGTAGGGCTCCTCACACCTGCTCCAGCATGGGATCCTTCCCATGTGAGACTGTCCTCCTCCAAGGTGGGTCTCCTTCCCATGGGCTACAGTTACTCATGAGCTGCTCCAGCCAGAGTCTCCCACAGGTCCTGCCAGCAAACTTGCTCTGGTGTGGGCTCCTCTTTCCACAGGTTAAGAGGTCCTGCAAGGAGCCTGCTCCTGCATGGTTTCCCTGGGGCCACAGTCTCCTTTGGGCCCTGCCTGCTCAGCACTGGCTCTGTGAAATGTAGGGAAAGCTTCTGCCAGGTCCACACAGAAGCCACCTCTGCAGCCACTCTCTACCACAACCATGCCAGACAAATTCCATGGCAAAGCTCCTGGTCTAGCAGAAGAGATTTATTCAGGAACCATATGAATTTCTTAATGTGATCTCAACTTTGCTGTGCAACAATCCAGGAAACTGATGGAAAACAGGTATCATGTACTCTATCAGTAGATTTTGTACATATATAGGAAAAAATATTCAAAGATGTTTTTAAAAAAATAATTTCTGCATACCATACGTATGCTTATGAGGGCTTCAAAATAATAATAGAGGAACTGTGATTTGTTTTGTGCTCAACATGACCAATTTTGTGCCGACAAATGGTCGCACTTGTAACTGCCTGTCTGACGTGTGCAATAATGTGTTTGCACTTCTGCATGTGTGTTTGGGAGAATACAAACCAGGACCTCACATTTCACAACAGAAGAAATGAAGCATGGCAGCTAATCACAGAGAAGACTGGCTTTGCATGCAAAATCATTGAATCAGTAGAAGTGCTGGTTTCTAGGATAAAAAGCATCTTGTTTCACTGATTATTTCTTTAAAAATATTTTAAACTTGCTTATTGCCTGTAATTTGTCTTTTGTAAGCTTGGTAAAGGGGTGTTTTTAGCCCTTAAGACCCTTAAGACCTACAGAGGAGCAAGTTTTCTTTTTATTTACATTTTTAAGTGCTCAGTTGTCACAGCCAGCCATTATGCAAAACTGATTCCGGTGACTAATTTGACTTGACATTTTGATGCCTGTTTCTTTCAGAGTTCCATGTTATTTGGCTGATCTTGACCTGTGCCATATCATTCAGCAATACATACTTTCATTTTTTAACTGCTCTACTAAGGAATTATATTCAACCAATCTGTCTATTTTCTTATATGTATCTACCCATAGCTCTCCTGGCTTTTTCTTTATGTCAGCAAGGTCAAACTCATTCCTCTTCTAATTATACACAGTACCTATTCAAAACTTTGGTATTTGAGCATGTCAGCTGTTGAAGTATTTACATTAGCGTGAATGTCAAAGAAAACTATAAGAAAAGGAGGGAATACAAATAATGTAAAGCTTTAAGAGAAAAAGAAATTTATTCTTACTGTCACTTAATGTACTAGGTCTACTCAGACAATATAGTTTCAGGTGCTAAACAGTCTGGGGACCCAGCTTGAATTTAGGTTTGAAAGGCTCATATTCTTCACTATTCTTTCTTATTAATGTTTAGATGAAAGCCGCAAGTTTTTAACTAAATTCATTACTTTCAGGGGGGGATCTGGATGTCTGAAGAAGAAGAAATAGTTGGCCTTGCTAACTGAAGTTATTGTCTTTAGGATTGCTTAGAACCACTCACTAAAAAAACAGGGTACTAACTTGTATGAAGTGAACAGTTGCCAGACCCAGCTGATGAAATCATAGTGGAATCCAATAAATTTTCCATTTGTATTGTATCTCTTCCTTCTGGAAAAAATGTTTTCAGTCATTGATTATGATTCTCAGTTCAAGTTAAAATCTCTACATATTCTTTGCTTTTTGAGTAAAGACCCTGTGTTCTATACTTTATGGTGCAGGTCTTTACTGATAGAAATCCTCTCATTTAGCAGTGGAAAAAGCTTAGACATCCTGATTCATTTACGTATACATGGGTTAGCATCCTCTTCTTCTGTGTGTGTAGTTCCATCCTCTACCTTAGAAAGGCACAAGGAGAGAAAGCTTGTGCACAAAGGGAATATTTTATTTTATGGTGTTTCGACGGATATCTTTTCACATATCTTCTGACTTGGATTTACTTTGGGTACAGACAGTCGGTAGTATCTGACACTTAAAAGATTACACAATTAATCTGTCACCTATTAGTCTGCAGCTTTTCCAGTGATGACCACTTCCTGCTGCTATCCTACACAAGTACCCCAGTTGTTGTCTAATCCCTGCAGGGAGATCTGGAGGCCAGTTGAGTTTTCTCACCTTATTTTGATCACCTCAGGAGCAGAGGAAAAGACCCATATTTTTCTGGTTGATTTTGCCCAAAGCAGAGTTCAGTGTGCATTCAATCAGTTTTGACAGTGGTGTATTCTGCAGTTGTCGTTATATGTGGGGGCCACAGCAAGAGAGCACCACTGTTAAAAGCTATGTTTTAGTGCTTTGATTTCTGCAGTCAGTTACACTTCACAGAAATTGAGTAACAATGAAGCCATCATTTTTGCTTCAGGTCAGTGAAACAAAAAAAATCTATGTATCAACAGTCTGATGATGAGAAACTCCTTTCTCCAGTTGAAATAAAATGGACTGGGTGACTAGTCCAATCTAGTCCTGGACTAGATTCTACTAATTCTGTAATATTACATCCAAATCTCTTCTGCATCATGAAGTGAAGGTAAGATTTTGATTCTATCAATAGTTACATTACACAAGGGGGTTTTCTTGTAATGGGCTTATTTACTTCTGTTCAATTTTCTAAGCCATGTGTGTATCAGACTGAAATTTTTCAGTTATGTATTTATTTGTGGAGGAATACCGACCAGGTACAAGACTTGCAAATTGCTTCTGAACTCATAATTTTCAATTGAAGAAAAAAAAAAAAAAAAAAGCTAAATAAAACAAAATCTTTCCCACTTTTTGAAAAAAAATATTTTTATTGTAAAGCTCTTCATATAAAACTGACCTATTTTAACAACAAAACCTTCATAGGCTCTATATTTCAGGTTCAAAAATATGTTTCTCTCTTTTAACTTAAAATTATTTAGAAATTGGATTGTTTTGTCTGGGTAAGAACACCCCAAAACAATTTTTTTTCAGTTCCTTCCAAATTTTTTCTTTGAAGTTTTTTTTTTTTTTCCCAGTGTTTTTCTTTTTTCAAGTTTCTCCAGCTTCTCATGAAAAAAACTTTTAAATTTCTTTTAGATTGATCAGTCTGATTTGAAAATTACATTAACTTCTGTGAAAATTTTCCTTTCATTATGAAACCAGATGAAACAAAGTGATGCAGCCTGAGGTTTTATTCACACAAACTGGAATGAGAAGGGCAAAAACAGAGGTGTACTGAACTGTAAGAAAAGTCACAGTGGACATATGCATAAAACCTGCATTGAATTAAAAGAAATAAGGCCCCACAAAACAAACAATTCTTGCCAAATTTTACTGATTTTCATAATAAACACACTCAGTATTGTTATCTAATAACTCATTTAATGTTTAGGGAAGTTGGGATTGATATTTTGCAACAGGTTCCAATGTCCAATGTTCCAATTTTTTTATTTGTTGCAATTTGGAGGACTGCGAACTAGACAGGCCTTTTGAGCTGAGCATAAACAGCTTCAGAGCTATCCAATCTGGAAATTCCCTTTCAACAGAAACCATCAAAAGTTCAGGAACATCACTATTACAATGAAATTGGGTCAGTTCGTCATGAGAGAGCTCTAAGAGAGATTATATCATTTCCTGACATTAAAAACACATATTTGAGTCCTTTTATGATAGCAGAGCTGATCGGTTTTGGAGTGTTTCAGCATTTTGGCATGCCCGTAACATGAGGATATATCATCAACACTGTAATAAAAGAACCTGGCTTGATGAAATTTGACCTTCTAGAGACTCTGATTGAGAAGCAAAGCATTCACATCTTAGTAATTGCCTTTTTATCTAGCAAGAGTCTGGATTATTCTTACCAGGAATAAAATTCATCTTCTTTATTAAAAAAAAAAAAAAAAATAAAAAAAAATAAATAAAAAAAAAGTTCAGGTGTGCAAGTGAAGGCTTAACTTCTGTGTTTTAAAGTTGTATCTGCAGAGAAGATAAATTGTAATTCTTCAAATCTAAAAAAAAATATTCCAAACACAGAGTTACAGATGTAAGACTTAAAAGAAGTCCATAACATCTGAATGTTGAAACTTTCTGATTTGTTTTGGATATGTATGTGCAATTTTTACTGCATTGTTATTTATTTCTATATTAGTGCCTTTAGGTGCAAGTCTTTTAATACTCAAAATAAAGCAAAATAATAGTTACTCTGTTAGAATGCAGCATTTTTTACCTCCAATTTTAAGAGAAGGTGGTTGGGTACATGATCTACTGCCTGCCTTCAATTTTCAATTAGTGTATTAATCTAAACGATATAATTCTTAAATGTATTAATTTCACAATAATTCACAACATGAGCTCAAATCAATTAGGAAAACTAGTCCAAATAGATTCAATTATATAAACGAAATACATGCCCATCCTTTTGCATGCTTTTGTTTATATAATATCTCAATCAAAACTCTTCATATCTGCAGGCATGTAGTTATAAAATTCCATATTCTAGATATCCATGTCTATTAATGTCTATGCAAAACAACATGTACCCTTTGTTATAGAAATGATCCATAATTGTACCATAAATTTTTAGTATGCAATTTTTTCCCAAACAATTAATCCCAATGGGATAAAAAATATTAACCTTAATTTATTTCCCCATGCCTGACATATTTTGCTATATAATCAGATTGTTTTTCTTTAAATAAATGTTGTCTCCATACTGGTTTTCTCTATTTGAATGTATTAATGAATAAATTTAAACTCTGAATCACAGGTGTTTAAATTGGCTGAGGGAATAAATGTGTGACTACATTCATAAATACGTATCAAAGCAGTCAAAGGCTTAGCTATATATTATGCCTTGATGTGTGTGCAAAATTTCCATTACTGTTATTAGGAGATAATGTGGGTGTTGTGAGGCAGAATATATTCCAGGCAGTATCCTGTGACGTGTTTTTTTTTTCCCTACTAGTCGCATTTTCCCTTCTTTGTATGCTGTTTGCTACAATAACATAACATTTAAATTAGAATTTTAGGAACTTTGATGAAAGCAATAGCAGAATTCATATGTTTATCACAACAAAAAGATTTTGCAAGTTTCACATTGGTACTGAAAATCCAAAGACACAGACCAAAGTATGTTTACCAGATGTTGATACCTAAATCGCAATTATCCATGTTTAAGCAGATGAAGCCCTCCTGAATTTCTTTTTTATTATTAGTACTACATACAATGATAACAGTCAAATAAAAGACATGGTTACGAATAGTGGTGGTGGTGGTGGAAGCACAGGGAGATTGGCACCATGATGGTGGTGCAGGAAGCTGTTCATGTGGCAGAGAAAAGCAGTTGTCCTGTAGGCAGGCTGAAAACCTGACAGTTGAAAGCAAAAAATAGATCATGTCGAAAATGTTTTCTCAGGATGTTTAACACTCATTATAAAAAGTTAAATAGAAATTCCTCTATGTTGCTGATCTATTCACAATTTTTGATATTACTCTGAAAATCCTCATCATTTCCTGCCTGAATCCTAAATGACACTTCTCTATGTTTTTTATCTCAGCTAGTGCCAGGAGTCATTGAAGCATTTGCAGGTTCAGAATCTTTATCTGTATAAGAACCAGAGCCAAAGCAATTCCTTTAGTTTGCTAGTATGTAGTGCTTTCCGTACTTTTTAGGTGATTTGGTCATGCCTTCAGTTCTCTTGAGGGAAAAGGAGTAAGAATGCATAAAACTGAGAAAGATGTTCCTCTCACCGTGAAAAAGTCAGAGCAAAATATCCCACAGCCCAATTTCAAGAAGTGAGTTGCGTCCCCATTCCTGCTGAGATGTGCGTAGAGCATGGTGACTAATGAAGTGCTGAGTAGCTTTGCTTAGCCAAGAAAAAGGGCATTATTATTCTTCACCATGAAATGGGTTACAGGAAAATTATTTAGAAGAAACATCCAAATAAAACAAAACAAAATAAAGCAAAACAAAGCAAAACAAAACACACACACACACAAAAAAAAAAAAAAAAAAAAAAAAAAAAAACAAAAAAAAACCACCAAAACAAAAAAAAACACCAAAAAACCCCCACCCTTCCTCACAAGCCAGTAAGAACTTCCCTAATACTAGATATACTAGATATGCATCACTAGTGGGTACACTCACTCTTCCCTTAATGTGTGTCCCAGTTATTAGTAGCAGGCAAGAGGATATACACTTGGGTGGATCTAATGCCAGGCAGCCACCATCTGCAGACTGTAAAGTTTTGGGTAACCTAAATGCATATTTAATCTCTTGACATCTAATCAGCTTCAGATGACACACACCTCTATTTAATTATTTTTCAAGGTGAAAAAATTTCCTATCAATTGGTGATTAATAATCTCTAATTGGAAAAAGAAAAAATGTAAGTGGACTCAAACACACCCTTTAACACCTAAAAGAATCTCAAATTGAAATACTGAGGCACTTGATCTGCATACTGCATAAAGCAAAATGCAAATACATGAAACAAAGTCACGTTGGGTCTAATGATGCTTAAGGCTGTGGTTAAGAACATGCTGCTATAAGGTAATACTGAGTGGTTTTATTTGCTAGAAGCACATTACAAGTATTACTGAGCTTATTTAGGACTGATCTCTACAGATCTATTAGATGCAATAAACAAAGAATTAGAAGTACAAAGAAAAAAATAAAGGTAATGATCAAAATATTTCATCACTGTTTTGCATGCTGTAACAAAATGCAATGTGTGCAAGCAACAGTGGGATAGGTCCTGATACAATAGAATAATATCATTTATTTGGAAAATCTGTCAAGAGAAGGTGACATTCTCATAGAAAAGTGTAGATTTGGAGGAACCAATTAGAGTTTTAAACCAGAAGAAAAAATGCCCATACAATTTCTTGTATCTGTATCTTGCTTTGGCCATTTTGTTGTGTTCCTGGGGAATTAAGTGTATTTTGCTTATAACAGATACACCTTCTAGCGGTTTTATAGCCTATGATTCCTTATGAGATCTCGATCTACTAACTGTGACATTAGTCTCTAGGGCAACATATGCAAACAAGTTACAGTAGTCTCTTGTCTACAGTACTGTCATATTTCATTTTGAAAACCGTATGAAAATATTTCCTACAGAAAAGCAGTCCTTGCATTTCCTTATTTGCGAATTGCATGCCAGAATGTTCCCATTAGACATCAAGTGAAGAACATGTCCAAGAGATAATATATTTATTTATACTCAATATCTCAACATTGTTCAGCTTGAAGTACTACAAATTCTCAGTATATTCTCATCTGGAGACAAATGTTTCGCACAGTTCGTTGTGTAGTGTTGGACCAGATCACCTTCAACATGCTGAAAGGATTATTCAAGACTTTTATTTACATAAATAAAAAATTTTTGGGTTGCTGTGTCCACTCTCCAAAGCATAGGGAAATAAATAACTTCAGTAGAGGATGTCATGCCTTTTATTGGATCGTGATGTATAATGTCTGGAAAATATTGTTTTCATGAAAATAAATGATTTTGAAGTCTTAAGTCTGAACCAACCAACACTGATTCCATCGAGGCAACATTTTCTTCCCCTTCTTTAGAAAGGCTGTTTCTTGCATGGGCCCTAGGACAATTTTCTCAACAAGAGCTAATTTCCAAGGATTTATTTGCAAGGTATTATCATGCACCCAAGTCCCACACCTACTTCTTTGAGATAGTTCATCTCAATGTCTTGTGTCATAGTTTAAATGGTCTTTATTTGTCAGAATCAAACCCTCTGATAATCCATCTCATGGTCCTGAAGAAGGGAAACAGTTACTAAAGCATCGTCATGCCTTCAACAAAGGCTCCAGCAAAGTATGATACAATAGTTAGAAGAAACATTATTAAGACCATGATAATGACTAAAATACATTCTGTATTTACTGGTGTGGATTTTCTTGGCTGAGCTATGGGGAAAAAGACCACCAAAATAAATAAAGTCAACTGCGTTGGTGCTGGGGGATATTGGTACCATACAATGACAAAAAATCCCCACTGCTATGCTCTATGTGAGATTCTGTTGGATGCTTTTAGCCAAACAGTGGCAAAATGCAATTATCCTCTCTTGAAAATCTGTCCAAAGTTTGGAGTCACTTTGCAAGAAAGTAGAATTTTCAATGTAAGCATGTCTACAAGATTTAAGAAAATTCTTTTGCCAAACTTTGGTGTTGAGCAGTGCATGGAAAAGGAAGAGCCTGAAACCATTTAAAATAGACTTGAGAGAGATTTAGTTAGTCTAACTTGTCCATTGTATATGTGCACATACCTTGCAATATGTTTATTTTGAAGGAAGGTAGATAAAATTTCACTTGAAAATCCTTGTTTTATGATATGCACTTAACTGCACTACATTTCTCACTTGCTATTTTCTAAATTTTGAGTGCATGACCTTGAAATGTCAGGGTTCTTTCAAAAGGATGTCTATGCATGAAGGAGAAAGAGGCTAATTTGCTAGGTTTTTAATAAAGTAAAAAGAAAAAGACACAAATTCCATCAGGTAGCAACTGCGTGGCATGCACAGGTACCCTTTCAGGCGCAGCAACCTTTAAATCCACTACAGAGACCTCTTGTCTCTTGAGTTAGTTTTGTGACTCCTGGGTGATATTCTCATACTTTTTGCTGAGCAGCACTGGCAGATACCAAAATGCACATTTTCCCAGTGGAGTTGCACAAAATGTTTGCTGAGGGGTTTAGGAACTGTGAAGCTTCAGATACATCTGTTCCATTTTCTCCTAAGTGTTACCTGTCCTACTGTATGATGCCACATGTGACTTCCAAACTCTTGCTGAGCAGAATTTTTCCTGTACACAATTGGGCTGTATCCTCCTTCAGAGAACCTGGGCTTAGCAATCAGCAGGGGAAACACTGAGTTCACACAAAGAGTGAGAAAGAAAGAGACACTTCCTGGCCTTGAGAGCTGGCAGCAGACAGAAAAACACAACCAGTATGGAAGGAATTTCTAAGAATGCAGCTGCCAACTACCTCAGCTCTTGTCTGAGCATGGACAAACTCAGGGGCCTTTTTAAAAGGCTCAACTAAGAGACAGGAATGTCATGCAATGTATTCTTAGTCCAGATTTCACTTTCCACCTGTAACATTTTACATCTCTACCATGCAAATAACATATTCAGTGTTACTCAAATAAACAGGGAGTCAGTTTGCTGTTTTATTCCGACTTGTCTGAAATGGGAGATCACTGACTGTTACCTGAGTATCTTTCTGAGAAATGAGTGAAGTATTTTGAGTGACAGTGTCTTCAAAAATTCAGACTAAGACAGATAACAAGTCTAGAAAATTTTAGCCTGAGTAGTTACAGTTTTACAGAATTTTAAGCCACTGAAAATAAAAATTTATTAGGAGTGTTGGGAAACTTCAAGTTTGGGTGGCGTTGCCACCTCTATTAGCAATATATGTGAAAATTCAACAGCTAACTACAAAAAATGAGACTCATGCATTAGAGTGTTGGTTTATTAATATGCATATGAAGAAAGAGAGAAAATAAAATGCTTCTTTCCCTATTTTTTTAATGAGACAGAATCATATGTTAGAAAGAAAAACAGGCATACTTAAGAAATTAAATTGAACAGAAATAGGAACAACTCTGGGTTTATACATTCCCTTGACAAATCTCTCAAGTTTTTATGACTGTATAATCCAGCTCCTGTCACAGTTTTCTGCCATGGCATCTTTCAGATGATTGGTTTTGTGCATAGTTATTAGTCTGATGCTGCTAATCTCTCATTTCTGAAGAAATAAACTCAAGTGCTTCTAGCTGAATGCTTATATTTTCTCTTAAAAGGATGTAATTCAGGTGGCTTAATGGGAAAGTGGATGATCCAGATTTAAGGACAATGTTTGATCTTTTCTGCATAGTGGTGGTCTAGAAACTGGGCAGTATATGGGCAGTATTTTCCAGTTGTATCTTCAGATACAACTGTAATGAATAATAATATTCAACTGTAGAGAATTAAGAAAAACAATTGGTGGATTTCCTTCACCTGTATTGGTAGAGTTAAAATTAATGCATATATGACAGCCCAGTTTCCCCATCTGTGGAGAGGGTGTCTTGTCCCCACAGGATGCAGGTTTGTATCACAGAAGAATTAACCTGCTTAGTGGAGCTGCTCATTTTTTCCTTTTAATATATAGAGAGTATGATCCAAATGATTTGTGTACACCAGGAACACGAGACGGCTACATCTAATGGAGATGAGACTCACTTGGGTTGTAATAATTTTCCCTCTCCCTGTAGGGGTGAAGCTTGCATAGACATGACTGTTTTGATGTCTTCTCAGTGGTCTCATCAGCAATTAGCAGCTCAGGTTTCTTTTATCCTTACTTAAGACTAAATTCTGAACAGATATACAAATAGTAAACTTGGTCTCCAACTATGCAGGATACAGGTGAACCCTGGTTCTGAGTATTCTCTTTAGCACTTGGTACGTTTTATCACAGAACATTTCTCACTTACCTACTAACATTAGCACAGCTCTACAAAATTGTCAAATCTTGTTTGTAGACTTGACCTGAGGCTTCAGCCAGGATAAAGAAAATTATATGAAGAAGATATGTGAGTAAAAAGTGTGCCTTTTAGAGTAAGATGTTATTTTTAGTGTGTTCTTAACATTCATCTGAAGCAAGCAAAGCATAGTAAATATGAGAGCATTCATACTCATTCTGGTCAATGACCTTTCTTTTTACTTGTTACCAGACTTTGGAAACTAATTTTATGCATTAATTCCTGTCAACAGTAAAGAATCACAAGTATATTTGCTTTCACCACACAAGAAACTCTACAGCTTGTCTTCTTTTCAAACTCCGTCTGTAACCTATTCTGGTTTTCTGGATATCAAAAGATTAAACATCTGTTCCCTTGCTGATACAAGCCTTATATCCCAGGAGTCACTTTTTTTTTTTTTTTTTTTTTTTTTCCATTGTCACTTTCAGATTTTCTCCCAATACTGAATAGCAGAGGAGCTTCTACCACAAGAAAGTCATGGCCGCTTGCTGGAAGCTCTGGGTTTAGCTGTAGTTTGAAGGATTATGGCAGCTTTAGACAGAAAGTAGCACTACCTCTAGAGTCTTGGCGATTCAACCTCCAAATTTCCTGCAGTTTACGTCCCATTTTTCATTCTCCAGAGCACAAAACACCTGTGACTTCCTAACATCTCAATTAAGCAAACTCTAAGTCCAGGGGCTGATGAACACATGTTGTCTCTTCTCACCTCTCACCATGTGACCTCTGAAACCCACCCCGACAAATATCTCTTTGTTCTTCAAGAGAAAGACATTCTCCCTACTTGTCCTGGGCTGTTTAAAATATGCCAGCAAAGAGAGAAGGGTTTCTTCTCCCTTTTTTTCTTGAAGTTATGCCAAGACCAGAAGCATTTATGGTCATAGTTTCCCAATGATCCTTCCCACCTTACTTTCCCCCAGAGATCTCTTTGTTCACTACTTGTCTTGTCATATGTAAAATGAGTAAGAAGGGCTGTCTGTGCCTGATTCATTATTTGAAGTATCTGCCACAGCAGTATAATAAATAGTGGTAAACTTCGTGTCCTTAAGATGAGAAATCAATCCACAGAGGCAACTTCTAGATATTTCTAGAAAAAGAATCCAAGGAGAAGGAAGACTAAGTGGAGAAGCAAAGAACTTGGCTGTCACCTTGCCTCATGTTTGTTAATTGAATACAATAAGAAGAGGCAGCATTCAGCTTCAGGGTTCTTTCTGCCTGGAAAGCCAAGGTGAATTCCCTGATTCACTACAAAAGCTCTCTTCTTTCAGTTGGATTATCGATTTCTTTGAAAATTTTAAGCATCTCTTTCTAGCTTCTGCTTTTTTCCTTTCCAGACTCTGCCTGCCCTCCTCTGGTCTTTTCATACCTTCACAGGCAAAGAACTGAAATGCTGAAATATCTGAAAATATTATAAGAAAAAGAAAAAAACGTGTGCATAAAAGGAAACTGGTTAAGGTAGTTACACTGAATATGATGCCTGCCTTTATCTTAGTACAAGAAATGTGAGAAGTTTCTACTAAATTTATGATCACTGGCCTTAGTCCAGCCAGACTTTTTTTTCTCACACCTTGTTCAGGCACCTCTAAAGCCTCATGATGAATGACTGTGTCTGTGTGGGCAAAATGCTTCTTTCAGGAAAGAACGGTGAAGTGACCCACACTTCTTGGGTCGCAGTAAAGTATCTACTGAAGTACATATCATCCTGTCTTTTAACTATTTCAATTTTAAGATTCATGTGAAAATTTAGGATTCAGAAATTTGTAGAAAAAGAAAAACTAAACAAGATTGTTAGCATGAAATCATGAAAGAAACTTGTTCATTAGTTGCGATGTTTTCTCCTTCTCCCTCAAGTTACAGATAATTTCAAAAATTCTGGTGGCAGTACACCAGGAAAATATCTTATCAAGTTTGTCAATACATTTCTTAGTTTCTTGTTTCTGCTCTTCCTGACCATGTGATGTAGCTGGGCAGGGATAGAGCAAGACAGAAAGAATGAAGATATCCACAACAATGGGGCAGTCCTGGAAAGTTCCTGTCTGACTTGTGAAGACAAATGGTGTTTCAAAGTAATCAGTGCCTGGAGTGGACTGATATATACAAGCAAAAGACAATATATCTTAGCTATTTCTGTTAGTCTTTCTTAAATTTTAAAAACATTTATTTGGCTTATTCTTTGTATGCTATTCTAAAATATTCACAAGGATCAGAGATGTTCAGGGAGTTCATACTGAACAGTGGGGAATCTTCTGTGACTGATCTGATCTGACTCACTCTGCCCTCCTCATAAGTGCAATGTTTGCCATTCCCCGGAGATTCCCCCTTTTACAGGGAAAAATATAAAAGCAGCACTTTGGAAACATTATGCAGAAAGACTTTGCAATGCAGTTAAGTACAGTGCAATGTGGCTGAAAACACAACTCCCTAGAAACCTATCGTGGAATTGTGAAGTGGTTTGTGTTGCAAGGGACCTTAAAGATCAGCTAGTTCCAACCATGAGCAGGAACACCTTCCAGTAGACAAGTTTGCTCAGAGCCCCATCCAACCTGGCCAAAAACTCTGGGAAACCTGTTCCACTGCCTTGCCCCTCTCACAGTAAATATTTCTTCTTAATATCTTATCAAACTTTACCGTCCATTCTATTTCAATTTAAAACTCTTACCCCTAGTTCTACTACCACATTCCCTGATAAAAAAATCCCTTCCCACCTTTCCTGTAGGCCTCCTTCTAGTACTGGATGGCCATTATAAGATCTGTGGAGCCTTCACTTCTCTAGTTGAATGAGCCCATCTCTCTCAGCCTGTGCTCAAAGAAGAGGTGTTCCAGCACTCTCATCAACTTTATTGTCCTACTCTGGACCCACTCAAGCAGGTTCATTATCTCCTTGAAATGGCACAGCACCCCAGAGTGGTACCTAGAAGTCCAACTTGATACTTAACTATGGAACTGTGTGAAGAAATTAAATAAAATCCTAAGTCTTCAATAGTTGTAATACATTTCATCCCTAGCTGGCATGCAGACAGTTCAGTTCAAGATATTTTCTCCGAGTCCTTCTCTGAAGGGCAAGTTTAATAAAATTATATCATGTTGCAGCAAAAGTTCCAGCTTTTACAGTATCTGAAGTTGGTAATTTCTTAAAATGTCCTTTAGAAAATTTCCAGACCAAAATAATTTGTCTTAAACCCTTCAACATATTACTCAGTTTCTCTCATTTAAAATACTGTGAACTTCATAATGAAGGCAATTTCTTTGCTTTTAGGTTTCACATTTATAATTTCACAGTGATGTGGTCATAAATTAAACATCTACAAGTATTTCCAATGTTTTCTGATTAAACTTTGTTATTTTTAGCTGCATATAAAGGTCTTAAACCAGCTTAAGCCCTCTTCCAGATGCCATAAAAACTACAGTGAATGCCAGTCTCTAACTAGATAGTTTTTAATTTGAGACATATTCTGTTGGTGATAAGCATGAGTAAATTTCCCATTAGTTTGTGTGAATCACTAATTTATTCTGTAACATCTTAATTTCACATCAATTAATTGTAATTATTGGTTTAAAATATTCATGTGGCAAAAGGTTTTGAGAAAGATGAGTAATCAAACTGTTTTGAAAAGCAGCTGGTTTTTTACAGTTGACAGGAAGTTCTGCTTTTTATGTGAAAGAGATTACAAAAGTTTCTGTGATCATACAGGAAGGAAAAAAATCCCCAGTATTTTTAATTCACATCTATTGAATTGAGTGCTATATCAGTGAGATTCTGCAGTCTGTCTTCTCAATTCATTCACTAAAAATAATTTTTAAAAAGAAAAGAAAAGAAATAGGCATTGAGGGGGAGGGGGAAAATACAGAGGAAATTAGAAATAGTGGGTTTTCTTGTGACAGTTAGTTATCAGAGGCCTCCATTGCTGAAATAAATGGCTACTTAGCAATTGTATCTTCTCTCTGTCAGCAAATAAGTGAGAAGGAAGAGTACATTGTGCAACTGAACAAACAGGGAAATATTGTATAGGTGAAAACATACTAAAACTTGCTTATAAAGGTAACTGAGACTTATTCCCTGTGTGTTCATGCCTGGTACTGAAGACACTGAGAGTTACTAATACATGAGACTATGAGAACTAGGCTACAGGATCATGGAATCATGGAATGGTTTGGGTTGAAACGGACCTTAAAAATCATCTTGTTCCAACCCACTGTCATGGGCAGGGACACTTTCCACTAGAAAAATCAGGACGAAAGGTTTCTTATTGTGATAGACCTGGACATTCATATCAGTTTAGAGGGAGTTTTTAAAATGTTGTCATTAGTTCTTGTTTAACAGTAATTTTTTACTTATGTCTCTAAGTATTCCCCTCTATCAGACTAGAAACGGCTCTAAGAATGAAACCAGCCCCTTTTTGATGCCTCAAGTGCTCAGCTAGAGCAGACATCTGGATCATCTGCTTTACTAATTGTGTGTACTCCACTTTCACCCTATTTTCCTTCTACCTAAAATTCACTCTGTCTTTTCATTTGATCTTCCTACTTATTTCCTCCCTGAAGGCTCAGATTTGCATCCAGTGAAGCCAGTATGAATGTCATATGAGAAAGTTTAAACCTTTAGACTGTGATTTAACAAGGTACTTAAGCACATGCCTGGCTTAGCACACAAGAACCTTCTCATTGAAAGAAGCAGAAAGATTGCTACTGGCCTAATTTGGAACAAGAGCGATCTATGAACCATTAAGCAGCTGCTGAATTCCACTGCAGCGGTGGCTATATTTCAATGATAGGCTGGGTGTGAGCTCTGTGAACAGTTTATGACGTGCTTGGGATCCTTAAGAATGAAAGCACCTCTATGCCAACAGCACCCAGCCATGGAATTTACCGGTCTAGACAATGTATCTGTGAGTCCACCAAGAAGCTTGTAAAAAGTAAAAAGGTATTTTGCAGAACAAATTGAAAACTATATCTGCCCAAACTTGCAGGTAATCAGTGAAAAATATTTCTCAAGACTCTCTAGAAGAAATGGAAATTATTTAATATGTCTCTCTATCACATGCCAGAATAGGATTTTAAAGCACTTCTTGGTACACAGATACCCAGGCATGCATACACGTTTATATATATGATATTACACACATATCTCTTTAGTCTAGCAGGGGAAGACTAGGAATAATATTTCTGACTTTGCTCTGATCTCAATCTTCTGATGTTCCAGAAAGGAAACAATTACCAGGAGTTAACAATAAATATTTGAAAAAAATGCAAATTATTTGTTTTATAAATGCCAGAATATTAGCAAAGACTGATGAATTCATCCACAGATACTGTCCTATCTTTTTACTCCTGTGTAACACCTCCTGTAGGAGGTGTTTGATATGTAGGTGAGTGTAATATAGTCATAAATACATTGTACAGTCTGTAGGGAAATGGCTATGACTTATGTGAGAGACAAAGATGTGATGATAAATAGGAAAAGATAATGCTTGTTTTTGTAGGTTGGTGTGATCCTCTCACTGCCCTTTATACTTAGGTCAATTTATGGCCCATTTAAAGCTGTGAGATCCACACTCCTCCATTTTCTTGATCTTCTACCCACTGTAAAGCATCATAATCCATGGGATGGCAGGGGAAATAGCTGTGCCCTAGCTCATAGCTCAGTGAAGAACTCTGTTGTGATTGCACTGCCTTTTACCTACAGGGAAATGTGAACCTGTGGCAGTGCCAGTGGAGCATCCTGGTCCTCTTCCAGCTCAAGCTGTTCCAAGAGAAAGGCTGAGACTCATGTCATATCTCCCAAGCACAGGCAATGTCAGTCTTACTCCAGCTGTACATATCCCATGCTCAAGTACTCAACAGAAGGATGGTTTTTGGATCCATTTAAAATGGCTTTGGTGTAAATGTTGTATGGGCTAGTGGCCATTTAAATTCCACTTTGTGCCTTCCTGCAGTAGGCTCTGGGTTAAGGGATTTGGAAATGCTGTTGTAGTGTTATTGCTGCTGCTTACCCATAAACACCTAAAAAGTTGTAGCCTAAACCAGTCATTCAACAGAACTCATTGAAGACTGTTCATGCGATGCACACAGAAATGGTATTAAAGCTCTGAGAAAGATAGGCTGCTGTAGGTTTAGGGGATCACACAGGACCGTGTATTCTTAAATAGGCTATTTTTCTTAGAAATTTAGCACTATGTGGTTTTTTTTATCTAAGATCTCTGCATCATATCTGGAAAGCAAAACTTCTTCTTTTAAAGTTGTATTTGAAGTCTGTGTGCCATTTATTTTAAATCAACACAGGAAAACAGCTAAAAGAATTTCTAACCTAGGCTTTTCAGTCTAAACTTCTATCAAGAATACTTTCAGCCCTGCTTAGCTACATAATTTGGCACCTGTGAATACCTCTTGCCACAATCTCTTTAAGATACCTTCCTGTTAGAGCCTATGGTTACAATAATCCCTATGACAACTGTGTAAGCAGCCTGAAGAGTTACTTTTCTTGAAGGGTTTCATAGGAGGTGAAACTTTCAACAGTGCTAAAAGGCATGCAGAAGTAGCAATTTCAGAAGCATCACATAAGTTCTCAAGCAGACTTACTAGAAAGAAGAGGACCGTGTTATCTTGAAACATAATGAAACTCTCCTTTTAAGGGTTACACTTTGACACCAATAGACACAAACTGCTCATTGGTGCCAGCGTTTGTATGTGGAAATTACTAAAGTGCTGCTTCCTGTTTGCAAATGAGAGCTGGAGAAGAGCAGAAAGATCACTGCCCCCAAAGGAGTGTATCCCTTCTGCAGAATGGTTAGACCAAGGAAAGCCATCTGCAACCACTGAAAGTTTTGTTATTGGGAGCAGCAGCAGTCATCATCTCAGGGAGGCTGTGGGCTCAACTTTATAGCAGAGCGCTGTCTCATATGGTCTTTGACTTAAAGCTGCACATTAAATAAATACCATGTTCTTTACAGTTTAGGAAGTTTTCAAGGATGTTTGCCAAAAATTTGAACAGAAAGACATTGTCTTAGTGCTTGTTGACTTTAGAGGACACACCTAATATCTGCTTACTGGGTAAAGAAAAGGATAATGTTTAAAGGTTCATTGACTTTACAGCTTTATAATTTAGAAGGGGTAGGTGTCAAAGAAACTATATTCGCATGTGGGGATGGGAAGGCAAGGGGCTATAAACTCAGAACAATTCCAAGTATCTGGGCAAAGCACGAGCAAAATCTTAGAGTGATGCTGATGAAAATAGCTGAGCAGTTGAATTCCTTTGCTGTTTCAGGAACACAAGGAGAAATAATAGTGCATCATCCTGCATCCTCCCAGTCACCTAAACTGCTCTGAGAATGCATTTGCTTATTTCCCCATTTTCCCAATATACTACCTAGTTATGGCCTCTTCAGCCAGCCTTGTGTATTTCCAAAAGGTCCCAGTTGAGAGCCGTTGACGAAGTTGAATTTTCACTCTTGAAAATCTGTTGTTTCTTTGGCTTGCCCTAAAATTCTCAAGCTGCCTCTGACCAGTATTGCTCAAGTTTTTAGGCAGAATATTTTACTTCTGTAGCATGTCATGTGTTCTTATTTTTAGCTTGTTTGGGCAATTCCTGAAGTGTTTGTTTCTAGTTTAACTAGTTTCTTAATAGCGGCATCTGTTGGGTTGGGGCTCAGTTCAGGAAAAACAATGACTGGATTTTATTGTTTATGAATTCCCTAAGTGAATGGCTCTGCAAAGATAACTAAACAGAAAGTCACAATTTTAAAACACTATTGCTAGATTACTTAGGCTCTATTCCAAAAATAATTAGGCACTTGAAAGCTGATTTTCTATGAAAATCAAGACTATGCAAGAGACTTTTGACTGGAGATCTTAGGCTTGGAAAATTAACGTATGAATATTTGGAATTTTACTTCTGAGTGTGATTCAGTAAAGGGCATCTTGTAACCCACTCATTGCAAGTAGTCCCATTAAACTCTGTTTACCTCACTATGAGTGAACTGGGTTATGACCTCAATGGGGACACCAACGATGAGTAATTGAAACAGATGGATGGGATGTTACAAGAGGCAATATTATAATTGTATATGACTATTATCACAGGGTCTGCTTTTGTTCTTGTATCATCAGCCTTAAATATTATTACTGTTTCAAGTAACTAGTAGAAGATAAGTTGGCATGATGGGCTTAGTTACATATTTCACTTGCTTATCACTTTGCTAATGTGTAGTTGTTTGGACTAAAATTGTTTAGTCTGTTTCAGGTTCTTTGTGGATAATTTTGTATGTTTTTTCTTTCTCTTTGGATTCTTTAAAAATGTGATGTTGAGAAGGTTTGTGGGTATGGGGATGAGGACAACACTTTTTTCTTCACCCTAGAAGTATTTTGCTGGGAAGACATTTTGAAGAGAGCCTTTGGCCCCTACTGGCTTTGAAGCAGGGAATAGAAATTTGGCAAAGGATGGGCTTGCTATGCAGAGTCTTTTACTCTCTATGTAAAAACATGGCCAAATCACGTGTGTCTAAAAAGAATGGCTTTCCACAAGCTGAGAACTTGTTTAAGGTCAAGGGAACCAGTTCTCTATCTTGACAGAACAGGCCCCTTTCCAACTGTGAACAAGGACACCCATTACCAGAGCTGCAAGGTGGGGCAAGACTTCTTTAGAACTGGTCTTCCTTGTATCTTGTTCCCTGGGACAGTGGTGGCAGTAGTCACTGAAAATTAGAAAAGTTTGATTGTCTGCTCTGCCAGAGTTCCCTCTGCTGATGCTGCTGCTGGGACTGTGTCCAGCTGAACCAAGGATATGAGTAGAGATGAGAACAAACTGGCCAGTACCTCTGTCAGGGGGAATAGATGAATCTCACTAGGAAGTCTCAAATGTGAAAATATTGTAACTGCATTGAAGATTCATCCAGAAATCAATCTATTTGCCAAAATCAGTGTCCACTTTGGATCAAAATCCCCATATTATTTTTTTACATCATATTGAATCTCCTATGCTGCTCTCTTATCTTAAGAATTAAAGAAGAAAATGGATGTTTCACTCTTCAGAACTTCAGGGAAAACCTGGTCTGCAGCATTTGCTTCTCTTAGCTGGAGTTTTGCCAGCTCATCAAAGCTAATATCCCTCCTTCTGCAAATAAATGCCAAGGGATCTTTAATTAGCTAAAATGACCAGCAGTCAGGACCTTGATTTCTCACTTAATCTGAAAATAGCACAGTGTCCCTTAGCACACTGCTAGAACATTGGCACTGTACCAACAGAGAGAATATAGTGCCATTTACTTAATCATACACTTCCTGCAGTTTCTTCTACATTTCTAGTTGAGTTCATCTCAACAGCTGGAGAAGGGCATTGTAGTTTCTACAGCTTGTGGTAAGGGAATTCATGCTTTCTTTGGTAATTGTTTGTAGGGCTGTTTCAGATCTTTTGGATTTGTTCACTCGAACGTTAATACAGCAAACTCTAGTGGACAGTATGGTGCAGTGGAAAGGAGTGAAAAAGGCAGCCCCAACCTATCCTCTGCTATGATTCATCCACAGGTGAAACAACTTGGACTCCACCCCTTGTACTTGTTCTACACCACAGACTGCTGTTCTTAGCACAACTCCTTAACACCTGCACCAACAGAGAATAAAGGCTGAACAAGATGTTTCAGGAGTCTCAGTGAGGGGTCCCAAAAATCTCTTCAGGTAGTCACAGGACCACTGCAACAGCAACCTGTATGAGTGTGCCCGCAGCAGTGCTCCATTCCCACAGCTCCCAAGAATAGATGGGAAAGCTCTAATATTGTGGATTGGCTCATCCTTCTTTTAGGTGCTAAGTCAAAATTAACAAAATTTAACAACCTCAAAGTATGCTTTGATATATCTCTCATCTTCAGGTACTCATCAGTGGGTCATAATAACATAGCAAATGCTTGCATGAACACTTCTTAAAACAGGTAATTGCTGTGTCCTGCAGGAAAGACATCCCAGTGCTACTGAAGGCAGTAGAGTGAGTGCAGCAAGAAGCAGAATGCTGTGGTGAAATTGGACACAATGGGAACATGTTGCCAAGGGCCAACTTCCTGGCTTTGCACAAAGACTTGTGACCCATTTTAGCTGAGATTCATTTGGTTTTGATTTTAACTGGCAGTGCTAAATTAAAAAAAAAAAAAAAAGGCTATAAATAAATATAATCCTGTCTAAATTAACAGAGACTGGCCTAATTCAGATGTAGACATCTACATAAATGTAGATACATAAATGTATTCAAGCAGTTCTCTCCTTACCTATAACTCATCTCTTGGAAGAAACAACAATAGGCTGTCATGTCACTGTTAACTAGAGTCTGAATGTGATGACTCCACAGTTGCCTTATATTTCTGGGCTGGACAGTGCAAGACAAGTTCATTCCATGCAGGGTAGGGCAGGGTATGGGGAGGGTGGGGGGTGGTACACTTTCCTCCTATTTTGCTGCTTAGCACCCTGTCCTGTTCTCACCAGCAGTGCAGCTCAGGGCCAGTTTTCCATGCCTTCTGACTTGCAGCATAGGTGTGACCAACCACACATTTAAATTTTTTAATGCTTCTGCTCCACACTTGAACAATTTCTTCTCATGGAATGCCACTAGTACTGGTGAAGTTTTTCTAAGGATAGAAGCCTCAAAGCACCACTGTGAGTAGAAAAGGAAAATATTTTTATGCCCAGTTTACAGACAGGGAAGTAGAAGTTCTTAAATTACTTACTCAGCATCATCATAAAACTAGATGTACATGATGAATGAGTTAGAATGAGAGCACAGAGGTTTTCTCTTCCAGACCTATATTTATTTCTATGTTTTTCTTTCAAGAGACTCTATGTTATAATTAAATTAACAACAAATATGATTAAATAAGTTGTTCAGTTAGGGTTTTCTGGAACATTATGTATAGAGATTGCTCTCAAGCAAGAGTGGGCTTTTTCTTTCTCTTTCCTTTTTTTTTTTTTTTTTTTTTTTTTTTTCTGCAGTAAGCCTCCATTTCCTGCTTTCTTTGAAAAATTGTACTACGAATTATCAAGAGGTCACACATTCTAGCATTCAGCAGTAGCTGCCGAACTTAAATTCCCTTTAAAGTAACATCTTGTGTGTTTCACTTCACACATGGCCCCTGGAGCTTGTAGGTCATGCTCAAATACAATGGTGGTCTTTCATGACCACAAGAGTTTCTAAATTGCTATGTTTTGCATCCTCTCCCCATCTATGTGACTTATTCTGGTCTCATAACTTTGCAGAGAATGATCCTGGCATAGTCAGAATTTTGCAATTCACACCCCTCTCCCCTCAAATGTGAAATTAATTGGTTCACAGCTCTTTGCAGGATTGCATGTAATTCAGTTCAGGGGGTTACTAATGCTCTTAGAGGCCTTTTACAAGCTAACTTATTCTATGATTCTGCATCTGCTGTAAGTCATTCCAAGCATCCATTGATCCCCTGCTAGCAACATCCATGCAAGGAACTATTGAGAAAAGTAAGAAAAGGGCAAATATACCAAGTCTTTGCAACTTCCCAGCTTCTAGGACAAATGAATAATTGTATAATTTTCTGACCTGAGCTGTACTGCACTCAGAACCATAGATGTGGCAAAAGAAGGTTATTAAGACAGGATTGAGGGTGACTGTGTTGAGCATAAAAAACAGGTTTTCGGTTCCTACTGGACATGGAAATGATTGATTAGATAAGAGTAAAAAATGGAATTCACAAAAAATCAGGCCCTTCCTTTCCATGAGGTTTTGTGGCTACAGGAATTCATGGCTACAGGAATTGGAAGACCAGAATTACAAGAATAAAGAACATCTGTGCAGATTGAGAACTACATTTTTTTTTACACAATATTAATGTATGCTTAAATCTTGAAGTTTTTGTTCCTCCAGAGAGACTAAATGAAGATCTGTATTTTTTTCTTAAAATTATTAATTTACTTCAAATTATTTTATTAACAATTTCTTATTGTTATTATTAATTAACAATAATTAATTATTATTAAATTAACTTCATATTATTTTATTTTAAAATCACTTAAATAATAATAATACTGCAAACTCCTTTTGGTTCAAGGATTTCTAGCACCCATTATTCTGAGTGCTTATAACTATAAGCATTGATTATCTACGTGCTACCTGAGCAGTGAAAAGCCGGATTCTGTAGTTGTTTGCAAGACTTTTAAAGAAATGGCTGGGGACATTTGCAAATGAGAAAGCACAGGGACACCAGCAGATTAGTACACTGGTCTCTTGCTTTGAGCTTTGGTATCAAAAGAACTGAAAACTTTTAAAAAATGCAAGTGAAACCAAGCCTTACTTGGAACCTCAAAGCATCAAAGTTTGATCTATTTTTTTGCCTCTTTTCTTCAATATTTAGGGTTGCATAAACAGGAAAATTTTGCATGATGTTACTGCAAATTCAAACCCAGTTATCAGATCACACTGTACATATACTATGCAAGTGTGATAACGATAAGATCATGAAAAACCCATTTAGGGTTTTTCAAACCATATTCTTGGCTTCCCATATAGTACTCTATATATCCACAGTGAGCCTTTCCTCTACTCACTCCAGCAAAGAAATTGTCCATAGCACCAGATTGCTACAAGGCCTCAAGTGAGATAAGGAGTATACTTTCTGGAGAAAAAGTTTATAAAAGCTATACATTAAAGAGGTTTATGGCTGGTGAAACTCTATGCATCTAGTTTTAAACTAAATAACACAAAAAATATATTCCCCATGTAATGTTATCAAAAATCTGGCAACTGACTTCTTACAAGTCTATCAGAAGATAAGACTATTAATCTAGTAATCTGATTTCTTTTTATTATTTAATTTCCTTTAGATCTCTTTACATAAAAGGAAGTATTTCAGAAGGGAAGCCCTTTATTTGAAAAGTTTGAGCAGAAAAAAATAATAATTCTGTGGTTAAGTATACTAATATTTTTGTTTGTTTGTTTGTTCAGCACCAGTACTGTTCAAAAGTGTCCACTCTTTTTCTTCTGAATTTGTTAAATATCAGTTTCTCTTAAAGTGACTCTACAAAGACTTCTTTGGACCCAAGTTTTCTCTCTACAAGAAACTCCTGGTTGGAATTTCATTCTTTGTCTAGATAATTTCTCTATGCTCTTACTCAAACCAGTCTGTCACCACTCTCTTTCATCACAACACAAATTGCTTCTGTAGCATCATATCTACGTCTGTTCTTTCTGTAGGAAGCCCAAAGCTAATGACAAAGGCTTACCAACATCCCTTAAAACAAGAGGTATTCTCCTTGCTTCTTCCCTGTCTTCCTAACACAAGTGTTCTTCTGAGTTGCTAGAGCTCTTCATAATTGCTAAACAGGTCACATTTACAGTAATCCATAAGTGAAAAAATTATACTTAGTGGGTTGAGTTTTCAGATCCAATCTTTTTTTCCATGGGTAATTGGAATAAGTGGCATGGACTGCAATTTTCTTCTCTTTGTTTAGGAGGAAACAGTGCTCACTTTTCAATCTTTGGTTGTTCATTCTTATGCAAAAGGCGTGTGCAGCAGCCCTTAAATACAGAATACCACCATAAACAGGTCCCTGGAGTCATCACAATGGACAATATTGTACATGTACAGCCAAAGACCTATAATGGTTTAATTCCTACTAAATGAGGGAAAGAGAATTTTGGAAGCCTCAACTTAAAACTCACTTTCAAACCGGTGGGATAATAGCTCCTTTGAGAGCCAAAATTATAGAAATCTTTCAAGTTTAGGTTTATTTTGTATGGTAGTTTCCTAGCTAGATCAGATACTTCAATCCTTTTATAAATGTTCCACCTTTCTCCTCTTATGCATTGGCCAAATAAAGCCTCATGAAACAATTCTGACTTTGCAAACTGATCAAAGAAGCAGATATTGATTTTTTTTTATAAAAACAGTTTGCCTGTAAAATGCCAGACTGGCTATAATTTCAGTGTAGCTTGAATAGTTTTGCTTGTTTAGGGAATAGAAGTTGAGTTTTGTATCTGACCTTCAATGAATTCCAGGTGAATATTTTACAGTTTTGATGAATATTGAACATTTTTGCTAGCAGTAGTGCTGAAAGGTATTCATTTATAACTCCGTACCATGCTGGCTTTTTACAGCATATCAGTTTTATGAATGCCAGAGTAGACTTGTGTGTGATTTTTAACATCTCTGATGTATGATGTGGAATAATGGCATGATGCTGAGTAGTCTGATTGACAACCTGAGAAAGTCAATCAGGTACATGTATCTGTCTGTATTTTTTTCTTTAACATCATCTTGACTTCAATCTGCCTCAATTCGTGGTGAGGGAGTTCTGCATTGCAGCTTAAACAAAGCTTGGTTAAAATCAAGTGAGTAAAATTTTGTCATTAAAAAGGAAGACTACATTGTTAACACATAGGAAAAATGTGCATGGATTTTAGGGAACTGTTTTGGTTCAAATTCCACAATAAAACCTGTGTATTGGAAATAAATTATTTGTTTTCAAAATTGCAGTGGTATGCTTACTTAATTTAAACAAAATTTTGATAATAATAAACTTAGTCATGTCAAGCAGTTTCAAACTGCAGTGAAACAAAATGTTCTGCATTGAGTTAATTTAACATGAACTGAATTTGTTTTACAAAGTTATTCATTGTAATTTTTTAATGGTGATTCGAACCAAAATTGTCTGAAATTTTCAAAACAAAAATTAAATAAACCCTGAAGTATTCCTTCAGTTGTAACATCGAAAAAAAGATATCATATATCAAACAGTACAGAGGTTTATCTCAGATTGCTGCAAAAGAAATAGATTTCATGTACAACACATAGTAGTGTGTGGATATTTGTGAGCAAGAAAACAATTAACTCATCAAGTGCAACTGCTTAATGAGGCTTATTTAAAAGCCCATTGTCATAATATTTATTACATTAACTGCTTTTGTTTACAGATTATTCAAGAATACTTTTCAGTATGTTTAAAATTATTCACTGATTTGTTTTGATTTGAAGAATAATAGTGTTCCTCATGCTACAGATTCCAAAAGAAAGGAATTAGATCTATGAAATGGACAAGTGTCGAGTATTTTAATATTGAATATGGGCCTTCTCTTTTATCACACATATTCCACATGTTTTATATACAGGATTCTATGTTGCAACACTTATAACAACCTTTTTTTCTTGTTTTGACGTCAAGAACAACAGCACCTAAAATATAGATGATAAATCCTAGCACAGTCATCCAGAGCACCTCAGCCAGTTGCTTGTGTTCATTAGACAGTTAATGGAGAGAAAGAATTCTCTGGAAGACAGGGATGAATGTCTGGAAGTGTAGACAGAGAGCTGCTCAGTCACCAACAGCAAATGGCCAGGAGTGTGCCTCCACTGCATTTCACTGTGACTCATGACTCACACTCAGCCCCTGCAGCCCCTGCACCCTCTTCAGAGGCTAAATAACCTTCACAGCAACATCCCCAGTGTGTAAAAGGGGATGTGACACCAGTGTCCCCTTCTTTCCTGGTACCTCAGCAGCTACTACAAGTTGGAGACCTTTTGTGTACAGGCATGTTGGTATGTAACTTCAGCACCCTTCACCACCAGGCTGTTGACTATTTGGGAGAATCAGAAGAAGCAGAACTACCTTCCAGATCTCTTTTTGAGATTGATTACTCAGATATTCATGGACAAAATTTGAAGCAAATGAGGATTTGACAGGGACAGGGGAGGGGATAGTAGCTAGAGAATAGCTGAGAATAGGCAAATACAGCATTCTGGTACCTAGAAGATTATACATTCAACACCTATTTGACAAAAGACAAATACTGTGGGAGGCAGAGGATATTCTTGTGTCCTAGACTGTTGAAAATCTTGGTCCTTTGGAGCACGGTTAACTCCTTGCAATGGTAAGAGAGAGATACAAGATGGAAGGATTCAAAACCAAAATGAGGCTAGGGAATGGAAATCAAAGAATAGACTAGGCTAAAATAATTCAAGCTGGAAGGAAAATACAATGACCATCTAGTCCAACTATCTGGCCAATTCAGAAAGGAGTAGGAGATAAAATATTATTAATTACATTGCCCAAATGCCTCTTAAACCCTGGCAGGCTTTGGACATCAATCATGTCTCTAGGAACTCTGTTTCAGTGTTTGGTCACCCTCTTGCTAAAGATGTCTTGAACTCCGGGAGAAGAGCTCAGCACCTCTATCTCCCCCTCTCCTCCTCAGGAAGCTGTTAAAGAGCATGAGATCTCCCCTCAGCCTCCTCTTCTGCAACTCAGACAAGCTCAGACCCCACAGCAGCTCTTCACAGGACATGACATCCAGCCTTATCACTGGCTTTGCTGCACCCCTTGGGATGCATTCAAGGACCTTCACATCCTTCTTCAGTGAGTCTCAGCCTAGCACCCAAGGCTGAGAAAAGTGGGATATTCTTCTCTTTTTCTTGGCCAGTCATGTTGTGCTTGGTGCACCCCAGGATGGGGTTAGGGCTCCGTGCTGGCTCTTGGAGGGCACCCTCAGATCCCTGTTTGCAGGGCTGATCTCCAGCCACTGTTCTCCCACTTCATACTTGTGCCCACTGTTGCTGCATCCCAGATGCAGAATATGGCATTTGATCTTGTTAAATTTGATCCCATTAATCATTGCTCAGTGCTCAAACCTCCTCATCACCCTCTGCAAGGGGAACCACCTCCCAGTTTCATATCACCAACCAGCTTGCTAGTGGTGCATTCAATTTCCCCCTTGGGTTTTCTACTCCCTCTTCTTGCACTGAAGAATGTATCCCTTTATTATGCCTTAGCCTGTTGTGATCAGTGGAGTAATACTGATTTATCTCCAGGAGAGGAATTGTTAACATTAACCATGTAATGGTTCATATAATATCTGGGACAATTTACAAATCATTTACTAAATGAAAGTAGAGTACAGCTAGATTGACTTGGAACATATCTGTACCCTCCTGTTTCAGGTAAATAAATTCTGAGATCTAGTTTACTGGACCTGTAGTATCTTGGAGAAACACCAGTGTCTCAATTTTCGCACAACAGTGCCTTCCACTTGGAAGAATCCTAAAGTTCCTTTGTCCTGAGCAAAAAATTATTTTTCTTTCTTCTTTCTCTACATTTGGTGAGGATTGAAAACAGGATATTTTCCCCTCCATTACAGATTTTCCATAGCTACTTTGCATATAATGGTGTTTTGATCTGAGAAAACAGAGATTTAAGAAGAGACGTGAGAGGAACAGAACAGTGAGACCATTAATTTCTTTTGAGCTAGGAAACAGTTTCTTGTTCTCAAGTTCTTCAAAACAAACAGAAAGTCAATCCATTGAGAAAGGTGACATAATAAAATCCAGATCTCTCCCCTACTTTCCCCAATATAAATGATCCTACTTTCTAAAGAATAACAATCCAGATCTTAATATGGGTGAAAAGGGCCCCCCAAACAGGAAATGCATGTTTCACTTGCTCTGTTCTGGCACTTCAACAGACAAAGATGCTCAAATTCTGAACTGATGAGTTTCTTTGGCAGTGATTATCCCACAACAGTATTTCATTAAGCAGTATGGGGGATTTCCTCTTTACTTCCGCTCCAGGCTTACTCACAGATACCACAGATGCAGATCTCTCAAATGACAGCCTTTTTTCCCCTTCCTAAACCTCCAAGAATTTAAAGATTCCTTTTAGAATAATAAATTTCCTTTTTATTGTGACTCAGACTTATTCAGTCCAATCCAGCCTGTGCAAACACACATGCAGCATTAAATTAGCATTTGTGAACAAGCTGGGTTTCTTTGGCTGTTTGCTGAGACTTGGCAGTTTAGTTCTTTGAGGAAAAGAGAAAGAGAGATTCACGTCTATTTATGGCTTGATTTTCAGACATGCTGAGTACCTCCTGTGGACTTTGAGAGCTGTTCCTCTGGAAATCAGGTCACTTATGTGATGCTGGAAGGAGAAAGCACAAGGAAAAAGAAGGGCTCTGATTTTCAAACACAAATGTTTATATGGTTTGGGGAAGAGAATAAAATGAATAAATAAACCTGTTTTAAAATGTCTTGTTTGGAACTATGACTGAGCTCCATATTTCTGACTGAGTTCACAACTGAAAAATGCCTGTATGCACAAAAGCACTGACAGGCATCTATTTTCTGGCATAAGCAGAATATGCCTTGCTTCTCTGCCCAGCCAACATGCTAGTAAATCACTAAAAGCTCTCCCAGTGCAAGTCCAGCATTGGCTGGAGAGGTTCTTGCTCTCCCACCTATATCAGGGGCCTGTCACTGCCTCCAGCCTGAGGTTCCTGTCCTCTCAGCAAGGTATGGAGCAGTTGCTCAATGGAAGCAATCACTAAGTTATGCAGACTGAGTAGACCAGCTAATACATTTTAAAAAGTAGGTCCTTCACTAAAATGCACGTGTGACCTGCTCAGCTGTGAGATCTGACCAGCAGAAGCAATATCTTGTCTTTCTTAGTTTTTTTTAAAAGGTTCTTTTTAATCCAGTTGTGGGGGGTTTTTTATTGTTGTTTTTGGTTTTGTTTGTTTGATTGTTTGTTGGGTTTTTTTTTGTTTGTTTTTTCTCTGTGGCACCCAAAATTAAATCACAGTGGCACAGAAAACAGTTGTTATAAATCCAAATTACTAAAGAATTTTAAAAAGGAATGTTTTCCAAAACTTATGATAGTCAGATTATAAAGAAAACCTGAAATTTAGGTCCCCATGTATGGTATATATAATTACATTGCAACAATGTCCATTTCTTATTAAGCATCAAATAAAGTTGTATGTACATTGCTGACTTTAATTCTCTCACCTTCTGTTAAGGCAGTATTAAAGGTGGAATTTCCAAAGGTACTTAAGTTCCTAAAGTGAGAATTTCTCACTTTTAAGGACATTATAGTTTTAGGTAAGTTGTTCTGCCTAACAGACGCCAATTAAAAATTAATAAACAAAGGTAAACCAACTTATATTTTTTGGATATATAACATTTTTTAGCTTTTTATATTTGGAAGGTATTAATAAAATGTGATGGCTTTACCAATTTTCAATGTAATTTAGTGCAGGCATATTCCTTCAAAATAAGCTCAGTGATTTCTGTTCTTTATGAGCTCTCAGATGCCCCACAGTGTCAATGAGAATCAAGTATTCAGACCCCTCCAACACCCCTAAATTCTACAGTAAATATTTAGATTCCATGACTGCTTTTGTAGGTCAAGTTCCTTTAATTGGAATTGAAACAATTTCTATCAAGGAAAAATATTGGGGGAAAAATAAAAGAGTGAGTAAATTTGTTGGTTTGGTTCTCCCTGCAGGAGAGAAGAAGTCTAGTAATTTCATTGCCAATAGATGCCAATAGGATAAAATACCTTGTGAATTGCTTTTTATTGATCAAAAGAAAAAACAACAACCTCCTCCCCAACAGGCAAACAAAAAAAACCAAACAAAAGAGGGTTTTTTTTGCCAACTATCTGCAAATATGCAATATTTAGGATTTGGAATAAAAGCCCAAGTGGGTAAAACTGCTTCTGTGTATCTGACCTACACCCTAGTCCTATCAGGTGGGTTTGAAACAAATTCCATTAAATAAGGGGTGAATGGGAGAGTAACCCTTACATTTCTATCACCTACCATATGACGTCTTCCACAGCCCTTTTTATCTAGGATAATAAAACCAGTATAGAGATGTCTTGTGGAAGTTGCTTGCAAAGGTCTTTAAACAACATTATGAGAACTTGAAAACCTGTTCATGATGAAAGAGGAGTGAGATAGGACAAACATTATCACGTTGAAAAGCAATTTATACTGCAGGATTAAATAATCCACCTTAAATGTTCAAAACCAACAAATTTCAAAGCAGAAATTTCAGTAATTTCAATCTGAACTGGATATACAACTAAAAATACAGGTTCTATGTATACAGGAAACTCAAAAGATTGTTGTTCAAAGCTAGTCTCTTTCTTTTGTGCAAGAGCATCCACTCAGTAGGTTGGACTGGTCGCTGCCCAAAGAGCTCTCTTGCAGTACACAGCTGTGCAGAGATCAGAGAAGGGCAACAGGGATTTACTAGGCATGATATCTTACAGATGTAGAAGTCCAAACAAGAAGTCAAATAAAAGTAATTGGGGGAAAATGACTATTGTTTATGTTTGAAAAGACACCAATATCTTGATCTTTAGGCAATAAATCAGATCTTTAGCTACTGATACATTTTAAACCATAAGATACTTACATCTGTTTATTGGCTAAAATGGTTTTGAGCCAAACTCTGCATTTCTTCTGGCTTCTGTCATTGTTTCTTTCCAGGAAGACTTTTGGCTGACTGGGTGACTGATTGGTAAGAATGAAAATACAAGATGTATGTAATGACAGGGTTAGGAGGGCTGGGTTTTCCTCCTGGTTTTACTCTGAGAGTCTGTATGATTTTGGACAACTCAGTACAGCTTCCACAGCTTTGTTTCTCTTGAAAATGAAATTCCAGATGTTTTTCTTGAAATAATTCCAGGCATACAACACCTGGAAATACTGAACTTCCAAGCAAATTCCACTTTGTTATTCAGTTTCAGACAAAATTCCAGACAAAGCCAAAAACCTCTCTCAGCCCAGTCCATACTGTATATCTAGAAAACAGTTTGATTGCACTTTATTTCTCAATATGAAGAAAATCATAATTCCTAGAAATATTGTTCTCATACAGTATTTAACAATATCGCCAAATAAAGAACATAATTCAAATATGAAGACTGAAAGACAGCCTGAGATTATTTAAAACAACATCTTATCTCAAAGTTCGAAAGTCTCTGTCCAGGCCTAAAAAAGGATGCTAAAAATCTCTTTCCAAAAGGTCTAACTAACACTTTGTCACACTTGTTGAAATCTTTTCTGTTCATGAAATCATTTGTTGTTGATGATGGTTTTTTATTATTAAATGTTGAAGGCCTCAAGAAAGAACTCATGTCAGGTTCAAGAGACTGGATGTTATCATACAGAAAGGAGGATTCTCCTTTTTATGGTATATGTTTTTAATATTTCTCCACCTCTCAGGAACTGTTTCTGACCTACTTGAGTTTTTCTCTTCTTTATTCAGCAGAGATTGTGTCCTGCATCTTAATACTTGTGACTGTCATATTATCAATGCTGCACTCATACTAATTCTCAAACATCTTTATATATCTGCTCTTGAAAATTCAGACCTACTAAAACATATGCAAAAAATCAATCAATCCAAACATGATATTATATTTACTTTCTTCAGGTGAGATCTGATTTTTTTGCTGTTTCTTTTTTTTGTCCCTGCTCATTGCAGAGGAGTTGGATTAGGTGACCTTTAAAGGTCCCTTCCAACCCAAATTATTCTACGATTCTGTAACTCTTGGGAAGTTAAAAATGGTATGGTATTTTTCCAGGCATAATATTTGTAGTCTCAAGACAAACCTTGAGCAAACCAGCCTGCCTCACCCTGAGCAGTGAAACATGGTGTAAAGCACCATAGCTTGGGCAGGTGCTCTCGAGGTATGATTAAAGAGCTCTTCCTGAATCCTTCCAGGCTGGTGCTCCCAAAGTCAGCTCAGGAAAACCCCATCATTTCACTGGATGGCCTCAGGGCCCAACCAATCTTGGCAGAGCACAGTTTCCAGTCATGAAAAGCAGTGCTCATCATTACAGATGTTTATGCTTTTTCTCCACACATCCTGATCAGGAGTGAAATTATTAACCTTGTTGCCATTTGCATTGAGGTTGCCAGAGTTCACTTAATGCTCACTGAAGAGCATGGAGATAGTTCCAATTTATATTATTCTCTGAATGCTCAAGCAGACATTTTTGTACCTATCACAATTTCTACAGCTAGAAGTTTACTCTAAAAGACCCTGGAACAGAACAGTACTACTGACACAGAAGACCTAAGTAACTTGGGCAAGTGTAGACACAGGAAATAAAATTGTGATTAAAACCAAAACAAATTCCAAAACTTTTAAATGCAGCAAGAGCTTAAAATAGGAGTTAGAGATACAAAGGAAATCTATGAATCCTAAAATTAGAACAGGAAGTTTTTGAAGACTTTTTTTGTAATTATAGATCAAAGAAACACGATTTGAGTTACTTTTCTGCTAGAAGGTAGCAAACAGAACCTTTTATACACCCATTTAGTCTGGTTTAGTCCTGTTTCTTACTAATTTTTCAGTGCAGATCCTTCCCCTGAATGACTTCCACAGTTAGAACTACTTATCTGCAGGTGGTAAAATATTTGCTGCTTTGAGATAGAGAGTGATATTGCCCACTCTCTCCACCCACATGTCTGTGGGTTCTGAAAACCAGTCAGCCAAGACAGGTTTGTTTGTATGTCTCCAGTCTTCTCACCCCCACAGCATTCTACAAAAATAGGAAGGGTGGACTGACCTTCTTTAAGTGAGCAGTGATGTAATGGTGCTTGTTAATAGAGTCTCAGGGGTATCAGGGTTGCAGGACTTTCCATTAGAGTTCCTTTTCTGGGTCTTCTCCAAGAAACGATTCCAAATGTAATCACCTCATGTGCTGCAGTGGAAACAGCCCCAGAGTACCACTCCAGTGTTTCAAATCAGGCAGGCCTAGAAAATCAGCAAAATTATGCAGCGTGTTTTAATAGTGATTTCCTGCAGTACTTTTCTACATCTTTCTCTGCCTTGCACCAGTCCCTGACGTTTTTAAGAAAGTACTGAGTTGTTGGAGAGGACAAGGGGAAAAAATGCACATAAAATTTTGCAAAATAAAGGGAGAGAAATGCTAGAAATAACAGATTTTATGAGATTCCACTACTATGTTCCAGTTTCCTGTTACTACAAGCAGTAAGAACCCATATAATCCCATTCACAAACTGAGCAAACTCCACCCTCAATCTCCTAGGATTATTTTGTATTTATTTTGGAAAACTGTTTAAGAACCTCACTCCTGTGACTAGTAGAAACCTTATTGTTGCTGACCTGCCATTGTTCAAGATGAGGTTAATTTCTTGTCTCTGCCATTTTCAACTGATTTTCCATATTTTACTAAAACGGTTCATTGTCTTCATGTAATCTCCCTTATTCATTTATTTAATTTTTTTCTCCTTTCTTGTTTCCAGACTTCATGTCATTAGCAATTTTTACTAGTCTCTTGCTATTATATTTTTGCCATGGTTTCTGATAAAAGTACTTAGTAAGACGTATTTCAAAACTATTTCTAAAGGAACTCCCAATTTAATGCAATTCATGTGTTTAGAGTTTTCAACTACCTCCTTACTGGATTTAGGATTAATTTATTAATTTACATGTTTTCCAGTTTAATTTATGACTTCCCATGTGACAATTTATAATCTTGAAAGCAAATAAGTTAAATCTTCCAGATTTTCTTTATCTAAAAGTCATTCCTCAGTAAAAGATATGGAACTATTCTGGTTCAATCTGTCTTTGGTAAATTCAAATGACATCTCTTGTATAAATTTAAATATTTATTCTACAACACCGCATAGATAAGATCAGACTAACTTTAAAAATATTCTTTTACTCATTTGATATTTTCTCACAAAATTGCCCTCAGGAGAAGAACTTTAAAGAAGAAAAGTGATGTTTGTCACTGATGTTTATCAGGTGGTAATAGAATGGATAGAGGGCCTCATCCACAGCATATATAAATCAGCTGGAATCTGTCCACTGACTTAATCTGCAGGTCAGTCTTACAGTAGTCTAGAAAATCACCAGTTATTTTTAAATTTTATTATTAGCAAAAACATTGTGGCCCAGCTCCTGAGATGTATAAGGAATGCACACAGAATTATAAGACAGATACATTACACTCATATGTTGATAAACAGTCTAGTCTGAAAAAAAATTCCATCTTTAACTTTCAAGACTTTAATTTAGTAAAATATTACTTCTGGACTGCATAAATCAAGAACAAAACAAGTACTGTGGGATTATGACCAAATTCTTATGGAGCAGTCATAGTAATAACAACACTTGTTAGCAAAAGATAGCTACATATTATTAAAGAAACATTCAGTAGCTAATGCAATTATTCAGGCTTGGAAATAGTGTCATATCATTGACTAATAAAAACACTGTCATTTGGTCATATTTAGGGCATTTAGGTATACTCATAAGTAGTGTTTAGAACAGGCATGTTTCCTTTAAGTTTGATGTTAGGAATTTTGTGTTGCTTCCTTAGGTAGTTAACACACAGCATTACAACAGTCCGTAGCCAGAAATTCCCTGTATCCCCAGTACAGTGAATGAGTGCACATTTGAAATCATGTCAAATTCACCACATCATTCTAGTTACAGAATCAAGATATAATATAGATCTTAGCCTCCCATGCTGAGAGGAGATGAGTGGAAATCAGGCACCAGTTCTTTAGAGAAATACAAGCTCTTATTCTGGTGTGTTCATTGTCCCTGTGTTAATTAACATTTGTTTTTACAGCTCCTCAGATCCTTAAAATGGCAACACAGGATCTTTTTCCCAGCTACTGGAAAGTTCACACCCTTGAAGAAATACCCTGACATCAGTAAAACAGGTGAGACACATCTGAGCTTGGACAGCAGGAAACCCCAGGAGGGAAGTGCAATCCCTCTGTATTATAAATTGGCAAGTGCAGGCACTGCCTGGTTTAACCCTCGTGTCTCTATTTTTTGTACCTTGGCATGGTTTCCAGCAGGATTGCTGCTGGTCCATCTGTTAGCTCCCAGAATTCAACAACGAGGTCATTTAGGTCCTCCTCTTTCACAGTCTGCCAAGACCTCAGTGTCTAGGTTTACCTGGGATAAACTTTGCCTTCAGGCTACAATCTATTTTTTTAGAGGTTTAAATATTTCAGTGACCGCTTTTAAGAAGTGCTGAATAGAACCAGGAAGTTTTTTGTGGAATGGAGGCAAATAAAATGCAGATAATAATTCTGAAGTCCTAGATGTTTCCATCCTTCCTCAGATCTAACTATGAAGCAACAAGTAAAGAGCCAGCTTGTTAATTTTTATTACTCTGACCACAATTTTTTATTTTTAACAAGGAAAAAAAAGGGGTTAAAGAACAAAGTCATCCATCTAGGGATGATATAATCCTGCATTGAAATGTTTTTAATGGGCAATTCATTAGGTATGGGAATAAACAGGGATTTGCACTCCCTACCCAGTAAAAATGGGAAGAAGTGTAAATCCAAAGTAACAGGAGATGGTGTGTCATGATTAAGCCAGGGGAGATACTCTGGTTTGGACTAAACAACATTCAATACAAAAATACATTTTTCTGTTGGATTGTCAATCACCCTCTAAAATCCAACTTCTGTGTAACTACACTCTCCTATACTCATTTATACATTGCTAGGTTATTTTTGTCTAAAATTCAGGGAAAAAGTCCTCTGGAAAATATCAGGAGAGGGGTGATGGAAGAAAGGTTTTGCTTTTGTACTTTGAGAGAGCATTTCTAAACCGCAGTGCCTTCAAGCTTGCTTGTGGAGATATAGTCAAATAAAAAATAAATACTGTGTATAAGAAGGAATTTAGGGAAAATTCAATGGCTAGATCACAAGTCTGAAATCACATTTTACATTTCTTTCCAGCAGACAATACTTCACGAGTGTTTGCTTTTTAATGTTTGATCTCCATGTAAGTTTTGCTCACGTAAGTTTTGCTTTCATTTTTTTGCTAAATTTGTATCTCTACCAGCTCATGAGATAAAAAGGTGGAAATCATACAACCTTGTTTTTAAATTTACCCTTAAGGCTGGCTGAAAATGATTAATTAAAAAAAAAAAAAAAAAAAAAAAAAAAAAAAAAAGGGGAAAGTTAGCCGGTATTGCACTGTTAGATTCTTAATGCATATCAGTCAAACTTTTACTGTCTGACCACTTGAGCTCAGCCTGTTGCTTATTGGAATTATCTCTTTGATTGATTTACTTCACAAACTGAAAAGCTGTATGGATGAAACGTTGTGGCTCTAAGTAAAAGAAGAGAGGAATTCCACTGTGGAAGTGTCTGACAGCCTCAAAGCTGTGACTAGCTAAACTGATCTGTGAGGTACTACCCTTTATGGTTTGGCTGTGAACCCCCAAATCCCTGCTTACCTCTCAGTGTATGTGACTTCAGGATCTTGGTTGAATTCATCTGACTGTCACGGACATCCCTTGGCATCCAGCCCCCGCTCCCAAACAGATCAAGCGCCACTATGAGCACAATAGGTCTTTTTTTTCAGTCCCACTATTCCCATTGTTCCAGGAAACTCCCTCCCCTGGCAATAAGAACCTTGCAGCCAGTTTCCAGCCTTGAGTCATGCATGGTAGGTTTTCACTCATTCAGACTTATGCTGACATGTTTCTAAAGCTTTAATAATCGATTCTCTTCATGGAATATACCCTGATGCATAAAGAGTCAGAAACTACATCCCTTCTCAGCATTAATTTTGACGAACTAAGCAAGCCAACACTTCCAGACTCCTATTACAAGTGAAACTCTGTCTTCCTCTCAATAATGGTTTCCATGAACATGTCCTGTATTTCTGTAAAAAAAAACCCTCTGGATTTATACATGAGTCCAGGATTTCTGTCTCACTTAAATCCGCTGTGTATTAACTTCAATCAAACTGGGCCCAAAAATATTAAGTCTTTCAGCAGGACAGGCTGAGCTCAGTTTTATATCTATTTGGCACAGCACTTCCCAGAAGTGTTACCCCTGAATATTGTGGTTCTGGAGATGTCAGGCTTACTGCTCAGATATTAAATATGCGATGTGCATGTGTGCAGCAAGCCTAAAGAGATGCAAAACACTAAATTCACTGCATACATATTTTTTCACTGCACTTGAGCCTATGTGGGAAATCTGGGGAGGAACAAAGTAGTTCTCCCTGCCTTAGCAGCACCCTTTACCTCTTTCCAATGGGAATGAGCAGAGGTGATAGTGACTGTACACTCAGCTTATTACAGTTTTGATTTACCTTTTACTGTTCAAATTTCAGTGTTGTCTCAGAGTACTTTGTCTTGACAATATAGATAAATATAGTACCTGAACTGTTTTTGAATTTATGTTTTAAATAGCTATTTTTTTTTCCAGTGAGACAAAATCCTCAGAAGATAAAAATTTGAGCTAATACCATGTTGCATTAATAAAAATTATGGCTTGTATTTTCACGGTGTGGGTGAAGAAGAGGCAAGTGACATTAGCTTTTCAAAAGTCTTGTTTTTAATATCTCTGTATTTGTTGGCTGGAGGACTTTACAGAAGTAAATTTTACCAGATCAAATAGAAAGAGATTTTTTTAGTACAGACACAGTGACTGCTTTGACTTTCAAAAGCATTCTGCAGTGGTCAACTAATCTTCCTCTGCAAATAAATTGAAGTCAGAATAAGACCTTTTTGGAGTGTTGAATTTGAGACTCAGTAGATGAGAAAGGGTAAAAAAGGTGGGTCACACAGGATGCGACTCACACCCAAGAACTCTTGTTCAAGTGTGTGTACCTTTTGGTGAGTCAACTACAACAGTTTTGGTTTTAAAGGTCACTGCTACTATGATTTACTGCAAAAGAGCATTATTGGTATAGTAGGCAGAGAGCACAACTTCAGTAATGTCTCACTCCATCCAGCTAAACTGTGCTTAAGTCACTGTAGCCTTAAGCGCTCTTGAATAATTTCAGTAAACACAGTTTTAATACATATAAGGATTGGATGACAGCAAATCAGTTCCAGAGCAGTCAAATGACCTGGGACTACTGGCCCTGAAATCTATGCTCTAATTAATGCAAATATTTCCTCTCTTATCCAGCATTTAGGATTGCAAGTTATACAAAAAGAAAGTGAAGAGTTTGTGTGTGATATTTTACTAACCTGCATCTTGTAAACATTAGCTACAATTGGACTTTTAGTATAAATTCCAGATTTCAGTATAAATTCCAGGCCACTGTTCTCAGTCAGATATTTTTCTGATTCGTTGGTTTTTTGGGTTTTCTGGCTTTGTATTAAGGGAATTACATCTCACTGCGTTGCATAACAAGGGCTGAGAACTGTTCCTTGGCTAAAGCAATCTTCACACAAAGATACTCAGTGCCAGTAAAGCTGCTTCAAGTCTGTCAACTAACCAATAGCACTTTTTTTTCTACCTTTTTTTCCTCCCCTTGGCTGTGAATGGTCCTTTATTAGCTCCAATTCAGTCCTCCTGACATGAAGGGTTTTCTTGAGCGTAAGAGAACACAGCCAGTGTGTCTGAGCATCTGTTGGGCTTTTCCCTAACAGTCTAAATCAGTGTTTCCAAACTATTTTCATTTTGTATCTCCCTATCTTCAAGGGGAGGTGTAACAAATTTAAGCCTCCTAAGAAGATGCCTACCATGGTCTAGCTCTTCAGAAGACCTCTGGATTTGCAATCTGAAATTAGATGGTCAGGTTCAGGGTCTTATATGTGAACTTGCATCCTTCTAGAGGATTTTCAATCCAAGCATTTGAGATGTGAGAAATATTTCTTGTGGTAACTTTGTATTTAAAAACCTGTCCTCCATTAATGGTGTTTCCACTTCATTAAACCATCTGCTTTGTCAACTTATTTACTAACTCAGTGCTGAATTCAGAAATTTCCAATTATATCAACCCTTTCATTTCCAAAAAGATTCATCACCTTCTGAGCTGTTGAATTTGTGGGAAGAAGAGTGGAAAAAAATTACATAGAGTTCAAATTATAGCAAGTGGAAAAGCCTTTCCTCTCTTAGATTATGCACCTGTGTGAGAAATATGAAATATTGAGGGAATTTTCCTGTTTTCTGGGTATGATCAGCTGTCACACAAACAGAGCAGCATCGGTTACTCACCACAAGCAAACCTTTCACTTCTGCACCCAGGTGGAAGTGTGAAATGGTATTTCTCTGAACACACACACAGAGTTCTGCCTTTTTGTGGCTGAACCAATTGCCCTGATGTTTTTCTAACGTTTTCTCCCACCAAAAGAACAGATGAGTAACAGGTGATTTCTGTCATGGGGAAATCGGGTGGTGAGGACATCACTGTCTCAGAGAAGTCACAAGTTATGAAAGGACAGGACTTTATAGCCAGTAGTAAGAAGGGAAGAGTCGTAAACTCTTCAGGGTGAGGATTTTCTGGGATCTCAAACACATGTTCTAAGGTGATAAGTCAGAAAAGTTTCAGGTGTTCCTGAAAACTAGAGAAAAGTCCTACAAAACAGGACTATAAAGCTGGATTATTGTACAGCCTGAGTTATTTTCAAATGATCCCTAATTATTTCTGCTCCTAAGTGCACAGATCTAGAAACCTAATTTAAGTCACCTGTTTTTTAATGTGATAACCTGAAATATTAATAATTGTCTTTTTGAAAAGTAACTGTCTGTTGCACTGCCATGTCAGGGTACTTGTACAAGATTAATTGTCTTCAGGAGATGAGAAAATCAAATTTGTCTTAACTGACACTGTTTTTCCTTTCTTCTTCATGAAGTCAGAGTTTTGGCTTCTTTTCTGTAAAAAGTGACCCAAAAAAAGAAGTGGAAAGTTGTTTTCCACTTTAGACATGTGACTTCCTGAACAAAGAAATCCATCTACACTGCATTACACATACACATTATAGACAGAGCTTATTCTGACTTGTAGGGGATGTACTGGTCTGAAATCACTCAGAAACGAGTGAGAAAGGTCAAAATGATCAATACTTCCAGCAAAAGACATATATCAGAACTCTCAAATAGTCACCAAAATACAGTTAGGGAAATAATTTTAATTTTTCCATCTTTACATCTACAGTCTAATGGGTGTTTGAGATATCCATTGCATGAGAGGTAAAGGTTCCTGAGTGTGACAGGTTGCAATTTATCTGATTCTGATAAGAACAGAACTAGATAAGATTCTGATAAGAACAGCTAGAACAAGAATCTGCTTTGTCTGATACATACACAGTCTTCTACTGGCTGCCAGTTAGCTTTCAAACACATGAGCATCCAACGCTTATAAAACATTATTGGATTTTAGAGAAATTGAAATAATTTTTGTTTTTCCAGCCTCACCTCGCCTATTTTATTCATTGCATGGAACTTGTTCACACAAGTATCAATATACACAGTTCTTTGCAATGCCACATTTGTAAAGCAAATTTCTACAGTGAACCCATACAGACCCTAAGAGACTCAACTACAAGCTCTCAGAGATCTCTTCAGAAAAATGAGGGCAAAAACCTCCAGGGATCTACCTCCACAGGGAAATCCTGAAGAAAATAGGTATTTATTATAATGACCTGAGAGGATGCTCACCAAAACAATGGGTGTGATGTACAATGCTGAGTAAGAAATGCCTGCACATGTACTGTCTGTATGTGCAGACATCCTCCTTCGAGTCCTGTGCACATCAATGATTTACACATTCTCAGAGCCATTCTCTTAATCAATTTGACTGAACAGAGTGAGATTATTGCCATGTACAGAGCTGGAAGTCTTCAGTTCTATATGTGTAACTTGGCAAGAGTTACAAGGATTTTTACGGTGTAAGAACAAAGTCGCAGCAATCAAGGAAGTCTTCATTGTTAAGAGCTGAGTACAGAATGAGATGATGTCAGGATGCCTTTATGCTGCCCACTGATATTTATCTAGTTGAATACTGCTTATGCAGCAATCAAAACCTTCTGGAATTGTTAATGTGGTAAGGAAACAGAAAAATTATTTAGGAAAAGGTCCTTGTGTGGAAGCAGGCATAAAAGGAGCGGGGATGGTGGTCAGCAGAGGAAGCAAAGTGTAATGTGCCCTCCCTGAGGGTCATTGTAAGTCTTAGAACTGCAATAGGAATCCTGTGAGTGCAGAGAGGAGGAAGAAGAGAAAATTAAAGGTTCATGTACAGGATGAACATTTTTGCTGACATGAAGACTGAAAACCCTGGTAACCAAAAAGTAGAAACTCCTTTTTTTTTTTTTTTTTTCTTATTCTTTTTTGTTTTCTTTCTTTTATGTCTGCTGAGTGTCTCTGTGAAAAACTTGTGAGGCAGAGATGTTTTAAGTTATTTTTTGTAGGAGGGAGCAGGAAGGAAATTGAGAGGGATTTATGTACCTTCCTTTGTTGCTTTCAGAAGCAGTAGAATGTTTGCTTACTTAAGTGCTGTTGGCCAGAGAAGAAAACAGAAACCTTAATCTCAGAAGGAGATAAATCATTACCTATTTCAACACCTTGGGTTTTTTAGATTTTCCTGGGGTCCAGGTATTTTTTTTTGTTTCCACGGTCAAGGATTACTGACTAACTCAGTCTCACAGAAAGTGGATTTCCATCTCTCAGAGGAAACTAAAGCAAAGATCACATCTTGGCAGAATGGGAGGTCTGTGCTAAGGTTGCTTGTCTCCAGAAGACCATCTTGCTTTGAGCAGTGGAAACGCTCCTTGCTACTGACTGGAGAGTGAAAGTAAAATATAAGTACTACAAATTACCTGAGCTGATGAAGTACTAGAATTACTCACTCAGCCAACCAAACCTGTCCTTATCCTCTAAATACTAAATTCCAAATAAGGATTCCATTGTAAAAACATTATTTTAATGTCTCACAAATATATATATAAAATATATAAAATATATCTATAAAATATAAAATATAAAATATATTTTAAAATAATATTTGTATATTTCGGTCTTTTCTTGGGGCTCCTAGTTCCCCAATAGATAGATGTCACTGGCAGTGGTAAAAATGCTTTTCCGTAGATTTTTGCTGGAAATCAATCCAGGTTTTTGTAAGCTCCTCTCAGCCTAAACTTGTTTCTAACCTCACAAAAAATAGCTTATGCTTACAGCATACAATGCAGTGGTAGATTTGGTTATCATTTGGTCAGTTAAATACTGAAGTAAAACAATATTATGACATGGAGATGGTAAAATTTAATGTATAGTTTTCTATTCAAGATTTCTAGCAAAGGAAACTTTGGCACATCCATTTCCCTTTTCTCACCCTTTTCCCAATGTAATATTTTTCCTTGAAAGATATCTCTCCCCTGCCCAGGGAACCCTAAAGCTTCTGCTTTCATCATGCAAGCAATTGTTTCTCACAAATGGTCTTTTCTTTATCCTAAAATTATCGAGGCCTGTGAGGGAGAGGGAGAAAACTTTCATTATAAGAAATAATTTGTTTTTCTTCTGTGAATGATAATGAAGTATTGAGGTTTGGGGTGGGAATTATCAAGACATTTTTTCCCAACACTAGTTCCATTGTCAACATCACCCAGTGCTGAAGCTGATTACAGAAGGAGATGGAATTTCCGATGTATTTTCAACCTACTGCAGCAATAAAATTTCAGCCAATTCTTTCCTCTTACTTTCCAGCCACCTATAAGAGCCTCACAGCTTTTGTAAATTTGTGTTTTAACCATACTGGGTGGAGAAAGCGACTGTGCTAGGTTTTCCTGTTCTCAGCAGGTTTGAAACCAGTTAGTTTTTAAAGCAAAGAAACCACAATTGTAAAACCAAAGCCATGTTCAACTGGAGAACGAGCACTACTTACGAGTCAATTCCAAGAATGTTTTCACTTTGTGTTACCTAACTGTTGCATAACACTGGGTCAGTTATGCTTAGGTTTCCAGAGAATAAGAGTTGTCTGCTTTCATTTATAACAAATAGTAAATTTCAAATGAAAGGAAAAACAAATAATAGATCAAAAAATGAAACACAACACATCAGTAGTAGCTGAATATTCATTGATAAAATCTAGTGACTATCAGAACCTTTTTTGTCCAATGTTATATGTTTTACTTATTAAGGTTGATTAAAATTCTATTTACAAGAAGATGTCCATTTCAAAGGAGTCTCCATGAATGGTCCGTTTCTGCAATAATGAGTTTTAACACAACTCTGAATGCCCAGGGCCATGAAAAGTGTTGATATTGGACCTCAAAACCAGGAAATGCTTTTATGATTTCTGTGTTATGACCAGCTTACCTGATTAGAACAAAATTGATAAATGATTTGTCATCACAACAACATTCAATGGAATATCCTGTGTTCAATTACATTTCAAAGGGATCATGTTCAGATCTGAAATCCAAGAAAATGTTATCACAGGCAGCTGGTCTTAAAACATTTTTCTGTCATTAACTTCTGATTCTTATGTGTTATCAGCAACAGTTTGTCACCCATTCTATTTTGTCTACTGATACACATCAAGAACCAAATGAAAACAGAACTGTTGAGATATTGAGCAGTCCTGAGTGGTTGCCACCACAGAAAGTAAAAAAGCTCGCGGTTTTATTTTTTAAATGAACTTTTTATCTTCTTTGAATTCTTTGAATTTATATTAATTCACAAGAAGATGAAGAAATGCTACAGTATTATGACGATGACAAGATTTTTGCATTTCTGCTAATGTGGTTTATCTGCTCTTAGTATTATACATGCGTAAATTGTCATATCAACCAGGAATAGTAGGCTCACTTAAGAAGATTTTTTTTGTGTGTGAATAAAATATTTACTGTGATTCAGGCTGGTAGGAATAAGGGGGTTTAAAGTTTTCTGTAAAAGACTGAAAGTAAAAGTGAAGACACTATGAGAAGATCTATATATGGACACTGTGATAAAATCAACATACACAGTGCAATTGCTGCTAACAGATTAGCATTTCCTTTCTACAGATACCACAGTCACACTAACACACGGGGGAAGTGCTAACGTGTCTAAATATGTAATTTAAGTAACTACTCACAAACACTGCACATGTCTTTGTCTAGCTCCCAATACCTGCAATGCATGCCTGACCTTTTTAGCAACAGTGATTGTATCTGGGGGAAAAACTGTAGTAAGAACAAGCTAAATCTGCCTTATAACCCTAGAAAACCCAGGATGCGTTCCATGTGTAAATATGCTGGTGGGAAAGGACACCCATGTACATGCAACAAATAAGAACATGAAAGACATTAATGAAGCCTTAAATTTGGTTTCTAACCATTATGTGACTGGGAGACTGATCCAAGAACTTAGAAGCTGCAGAGAAATTATTCAGTCTTGGCGCATGCATTCAACAGAGACAGTGACAGTCCTAACCTATGCCTTGATTTTTGCTGTTCATACAACCATAGCAAGATCATGCCCTGAAGTGTTGTAACCAGTCTATGAAATTCTCCTGTACTATTACAGCCCCAAAGGAGCAGAAAATGGCTTAATCATTTCTTCATTACCCATGTGAGCAATAACAACACAGGTCATGAGTTACTTCAATGTGATGTTACACATTAACTTCTGTGTGCCCTATGCAAATTAAATCTTTTCTAGCACAAAAGCCCTGGCTTTTACATTTACTCCTGATAGCAGATTGTGCTCAACTACCATGGAATGACTTGGGTTGGAAGGGTCTTAAGATTACCTAGTTGCACCTCCCCTGCCATGGGCAGTGACAACTTCCACTAGATCTGATTTCTCAAAACCTCATCCAACCTGGCCTTGAACACTTCCAGCAATAGGGCATCCACTGCTTCTCTGGGCAACTTGTTGCTGTATCAACCTCACACAAAAGTATTTCTTTGTAATATGTAATTGGAACCTACTCTCTTTGAATCTGAAGCCATTCCCCCTTGTCCTATCACCACACACCCTTGTGAAAAGTTTCTCTCCATCTTTCCTGTAAGTACCCTTCAGGTACTGGAAGGCCACAATTAGGTCACCGCAAAGCCTTATCTTCTCCAGGCTGAGCAATCCCAATTCTCTCAGTCTTTCTTTGTAGGAGGGATGCTCCATCCCTCTAATATCTTGAAAAGGCAGATCCATCTACCCTGCAGTTTGTAGACAAAATACGTCACTGTTATTCCCTAGGCTGTGATTTTTTATGTATGATTTGTATTCTTAGAAGTACTAACAAATTTTTGGGGACTGAGTCTGTTTTTCACTTTTTTCCTCCAGTGACTGGATATCCTCCTGGATAGTCAGAAGTCTGAGGGTCCCAATTAATTCTAGCAAAAAGAAGAAATGGGAACAGGAACTTCCCTCCTAGATTAGGGAAAGGTGGTTATTCTATCACAGTGCTAGTGGAAACTCTTTGAAGTGTTATATTCCTATTACTGTGGCATAAAACTTGAAAAAAATGTTCTCCTTACACAGAAAGCTAGCAAAATATTTGTATTTCTTACTGTAGCATGTAAAAACCTTAAATAAGCACAATAAATTTCCATACTTTCTTGCAGGTTGTTTTCCTCAGTGGGCTCATGGCATCACCCAAACCCACTAAGCACAGGTACAGAATGGATGTGGAAGTGGAAAAAACCTCACAGGTATGAATGCAGGTATTTGGCAAGTTTCAGGTCAGTTGGAGGAGACACTGAGCACAAGATTCCACCAGCGACTAGGAGGCTCTTGAAAAACCATGGTATGATGTATTTTCCAACCTCAGCTCAGACCTTCACCTGTTGGTTTCCACGGTAGACCTCCAGCTAGCTAACAAACAGAAGGTGGTGATGCTGCTGCTGTGCAAATTCTTAATTCTCTTGGGAACAGAAGGTAAGAGTCAGCTCAGTCCCTCTGGGGATTGACAACTGCTGAAGGCAGCCTGAGGCAGGAAAGGACAGGGGAAGTTACTTGGCAGGACAAATGAGCTGATCGGAAGAAGCATTGACTTCCCTCTGCTGCTTTTAAAGCTAATGTTTCAGATTTTGTGCAAAGGCTCCCACAGCAGCCAGAGCATCTCTCTCTGTGCACACACACACCATGCAGACACACTCACACACTTGTGTGCAGGGGCCTGTAGAGGAAACACAGCCTGAGACACCTTTTTTGTCTGTGAAAGGACGTGTTTGAATTGGAAGAAGATTCTTCCAAGAAGAAAACATCAGGGACACATTTATACATAGAAGTAGAAATTGCTCTCTGAACTTGTATAGGAAGGAGTCTGAGAGGCAGATTTTATAAACAGACCCCTCTGAAGAGAGGATTTGAAAAGTCAAACACATCCAAGACATGCCTATAAAAGTAAAAATTACACTGCCCAGAGCCTTTTAAGCAACAGACTTATTTCAAACAACAGAATACTATAGCTCTTAGTCCTTCTCTCTCTCTATCTGTATAGACATACATTGGCAAAACTAACCCTTGAGTAAAGATGCTAAAAGTTTTATCCATTACGGCTGTAAGACCCATGGCTGAAACTTGTTGATCCTCTCTGCTGAGCAATAAGGCAGGGAAGTCAGATGCCCAGAGACAAAAAAAAATCTTCACTTACTTTAGCTAAAGGAGTGAACTGGTTGGGCCAGGAATCATTTTCCTGTCATTTAAGAAGTAGTTTGGGTAACTATTCTTCTATTAGCAGAATAAGTTGAATCAATCAACCTGAAAATTGATTAATTCACCTGAAAGTGGAAAGATTTATATCCAGAATGCTGGAATGGACAGTTATTGTAATCTGCATTGGATAGACAAAGGATGCTGGAACAGTCTGCCCAAGAGGAGAGCAGGAAACCTCAGAACCCATGAGTTATTCCCAGTCACTTTCAGAAAGTTTTCTTTTCACAGTCCCCTCAAAGCAAACTGCTTTGCTCTCCTGGCACAGTGTGAGCTAGAGATGTCTGCAGGCAAACACAGTCAGCATTAGAGATGTTTCCCCCTGCAGCTGCTGAATCAGGTCCCTTTAACTAGTCAGCCTTGAAACTACATAACATTTTTATTCTGCAAGGCACCTGGAGAGTCTGTCCGTGAGTGGTGTGCTGCTGTGTCATTACAGCTTCAGCAGTTCAAAGGAGTCATCATGAGCCAATCAAACACAAGGTTTGCAGTTCTTCAGGAGGAACAAAGCCACTTTACTTTTTTTTCCTCACTACCAGTCTTTCAAAGAAAAGCAAAATTTATAAGTGTTCCAACAGCTTCATAATTGCTGTCTCTCCTCCGTAGACAGCAAGGGTTAAGGATGCATGGCCCTGGCCACTTGGCAGATTTGGCATGCTAGAGCCAACAGCTGGTGGAGGCAGTTAATTAGTCCTTTGCCCTGCTCAAAGTTCAGCCTTGATTGGCAGGGAAAAGCAGGCTGCACCAGCCTGCTTCCCTCTTTCAATTAACAAAAGCCTGTGCCATCAGATTACCTTGGCAACATGCCATGGCATCCGTGTCATTTGGCTGCCGGAGCTTTGCCATGGCAACAGGAAAGCTAACCTTGCCAAGGCAGCATCTGGTCGATGGGTGGCAGATTACCTGCCAAACAGATTTACTAGCTGCAAAGTGCTGCTGACTGCCCTGAGAAAAGAGAGGAAGCAGGAAAATCTTGTGACAAAAAGATGATTATCCATTTTAATTTTTCTTTCCAAGCACAGGTTTACAGAGGTCCATGTGGGTAGGGCATGTCTTTATTCTTTCTGGGCATGAAAACCATTGAATAAATTAGGCTTTATCTTAGCACAAGGTCTTCTGGACATTACAGAATCAAAATTCTTTGCTGAGGGCTAATTTCTATTATGTGGTAACCAGGCTAGTCTTGACAGAACACTGCTGGTTTTTCATTTAATTTTGTCACATCCATTTTGCTGTGTTGACACCAGAGATATCAAATAATCATGGGTCCAACTGCTCATAAACTGCATGGAAAATCAGCTCTGAATGTCAGAATCACATCAAGTTCCAGTGGCCTGTAAAACTCAAGGACAGGTGGCACTAGATTTTTAAGCAGTGCGAGACTTTTCCAGTGGACTATCTGAACTCAGTAGGGTTTGAAGCTTCTAGATTCATAAAGGGCAGGAAAACAGACTGGAGGCAGCGCAGGACTGGCTCCATCTCTTCCAAACCACTCTTGAAAGCAAGTCATATTACAAAGGAAGGCCAAAAAGCCAGTGGGCAAATCTCAGAGCTTCCTCTGTTTTGGGAGACAACCCCTTTTTGACTAACCCAGTCAGTTCATTAACACAAGGCTACTGTGACAAAAACATGCTAATTAGACTCTCAAGTGGTGTTTGAATGGAAATGCAATATGACTGCCACTATGCAGCAAGGAGTGAAAGAACAAAGTTTTCTTCTAGTCCCTCCAAGGTCATTGGCCCACATCTGACATTTCTGTGAGGCATGTGTGATTGAGGAAATGTGATTGAGGAAAACAATTTCCAGCTTATAACAGCTCTTCTTGCAAACCTAAGCATCTTCTCATAAAGTACTCATTCCAGGATGCCCCTATCCCAGTTACTGCCCCTGTGAAATTTATACACTGGACCCTGAGATTAGCTTAGCTGGGTAGAGCATGGTGCTAATCATGCCAAGGTTGTAGATTGTGGGTTCAACCTCCTGGGGCCATTCACCTTAAGAGTGAATGGACTTGATAACCCTCCAGTGTCCCTTCCAGCTCAGAAAATCCTGTGAAGGAAGTGGTGCAAAGAGTGATGGTAGCTGCAATGGAGCAAGCAGAGAGTGAATTTGCTGCTGCAGGGAGAAAGTTTGCTTCAGGTTGGAAAGGAAAGTTGGACACCAATGCTTCACACACTCAGCAAAAAGTGCTGTAACAATCTTTTGACTGTCAGTGGTATAGCTTCTTCTCTTCTCTTAGGTCTGAGTTTCTAAGACTTAAGTGATACATTTGGGAGAGTGTGCATGCACATGTCTCAGTGACATACAGAACTATGTGTGCTGAGAGAGCAAAATCAATACCTAAATGTGGACAAAATAAATTGCATAGCTAGGACATACTTGAAAGGCTCTTGGCAGAAGGATAGCCTCACAGATCAGAACACAAATATCTTGAAAGTTCATAATTTGAGATCTTTGTCTGAAGGTAATAGACAACACAACTGTGAATGTAGGTTATCCATATTCATAGAGAGGTGAAGATACTGAGAACTGAATGACCTCCTCATATTCCCAGAAGTGAGTGCTCTCTTTCAGCTATCTAGACTGTGCTCTCTTTCAGCTCTGCATATTATTAATTTTACTCTCTTCCATATATTCTGGTTCTCCTGTTCCTAATGTAAAAATTATTTCAGTAGAGATCAGAGACAAGCCAAATTCTGCAGCTCCTCACTAGAAGACACAAGGAGAGGGTCCATATTGACTTGCTGCTGCACCAGCTGAGTCAAATGTTGATGTTGAGATCCTGTGAGAAATCAGGCTAGGGTTGGGGAGGACCAGCAAAAGGAAGCAGAGAGGCTTCAATGTCCCTGTGAGGGATCAGTGGCTCCAGAACCAGAGGGATGAGCTGTGTGTCAAGGATAGAAAAATACAGCCCCTAAGGAGAATTGGACCTCCTAGGGTGGACGTCTGGGGCTTCCACGAGTCTTTCTCACTGCACACTTTGGGGACATGCTGAGGGATGTGACTTCCTCGAGGACCCCAAGGAACTTGTGACATGGCCAGCCAAACTTCAGATACTGTGACTGCCTCTGAGTGAACATTCTCCCCTCACACAGAGACATTTTTCACCTTTAACTGAATCAGCTGCTCCCAAAGAGAAGTGAACTGACTGTGGTATGTACATGACTAGCTGCCCCGTAAAGTGACAAGATTGACAGAAGTTTCATCCTTCAGTTCACCACACTGATGTATCCCTCAACCAAACGTCTTGAGTTTTCCCTGCCCTGTCAAGATGAACAAAGTAAGGAAAGAAAGACTCCTGTTGTTTTATATCATATGTTGTCAAAAGTCAGGGAACAGCCACACCGATGAAAAACCTTCTGTCTCCAGCCTCTAGTACGTTCATGACTCCTTTCCAGATCCCAGACTTTTACCATGTCAGTATTTCTGTAGGCAAAAGGCATCTGAGCTATATTATAAAAGTATAATATAGCTATTATTATATTTTATATATATATATATATAAGTATAATATGAGCTCATATCATATATGAGCTATTATTAGGGTGCTGAGCAGACCTACTGAGATTTTCGACCTTTGCTTAAACTGCTATTGATTCCAGAAGTTGTGGGTGCCCCAGGCAAGGTGGGATGCCTGAGAAGCAAGGTGGGAAGTGCCAACACCCAAAACCAACATGCTGGTCCTTATTTTGGAAAGAAGACAATAGTGGTACTGGCTAAATCAGAACTGAATCCTTTGTGGATCACTCAGATTCAGACACTCAGGATCAGTGGCTAATCCATAACCTGTTGTGGTCTTTAGGATGAGAGCTCTACTAATTTCTGTAGCCCTGGGCTTGTGCTCTGAGAGTCAAGTTCCACTACATGCACGAGTTCTGTAAATCAGTAGGTCATCATTTGAACTCTTAGTTCAGTGTCAGGGTGTAAAAATTAGCAGATAGTTTTGTATCTTCCAGAAATATGTGTTATTACCCTGCATGATGGTTTAGCCCTAACATAATAGGGCTATGATGGAGTAAAAGAGAAATGAACTAGAACTTCATATCTTTATTTTGTTTCCTTCTCTGTGTGACCTACCTGTACCCATAACAATTTTGAGACAAAATGAGAGAAGGAAGCACGCAGACTTCTGATACTGTCATCTCTCTGTGGTCAGGAGTGTGTGCATTAAATATGTGCTTCAGAAGAGTGGAATTGATCTGAAACTCTGTCACCTCATTCATACAACTGTGCCATCTTAACAAATCCTAATAAATCCTTCTGGCTTAATTGCTAAGCTCTCTGGGGCATGGAGACACAGACAAAACCAGCATGCTAAATGGCCTTCGGGATGTCAGGAAGTCTAAGCAACTGACACCAAGTATTCATTATCACAGAAGCATTTTTATTGGAGGCTTCAATGTGCTACAATTTATAAGAAAGGCTTCACTGGGATGCAGGAATTGTTTCATTACTTCTGGGGCTGAAGAGTCACCACAATGGAGTCAGCAGAAGTCACAAGGGAAATTTTTCATGATCATAGAAGGTGTTTTCATATGTGGAATTGAACCTTTTTCACAGCCTGAGAAGACTATTTTACTTCAAATGGTGATACTGCCTCTTATGTGTTTGAAGGAATTTTGATGATCAAGCCATTTCCTCATACTGAAAACTGACTCAGCAACCCAGTGTTAGGATTTCAGACTAAGTAATTCTCTGTTATAATGCAGGTGGGGTTTTTTTTGCAAGAGGATATCCTGGACACCATCCTCATTGCTGTCAAAGTTTCATCCAGAAGTAGGTCAAATCCAGATGGTGAGTCAGGAAATGCTAATATGTTTTACTTATTAGGCTATTTTTAGAAAGTTCAGCATGTATAGCCAGGAAGTGAAGTGGAGCAGAAAGCAAAATCCGAGCTAGATGATTCCCTCTTCTTGAGATAAGGAGATGAGTTATGCATCATTGACACTATTAATGAAAAATAAATTGTGACAGTTCTAGGTCTAAAAGCTGAGTTTCAATACAGAGCATCTACCCCAGAAGGCAGCACTTCTTGTTTACTTAAGTCATGTTTTCTGAATCCCAACAAGTAACAGTAGTTTTCAGTCAGACCTTCAGTTACCGTTCTATGTCCTCCTTCCTTCCGTTATTAGGACACTGAAAATACCAGTTATTTTAACCTTCAGGAAGTTCTTGGGAATATTTTCTTTTTGACTGAGACTGTATGAGTAGAAAAACTTTTGAGGGCATTTTTGAGGGCATTTACTCATTTCTGGTAATAGGTAAAATGATGTAAATAAGCATCAGGTACCCTTACTTCAAAATTCTCTTGTGTATTACAAGCTCTAAACAGAATCATCCCGAGGTGGAGATTAGGCAGCAATTACTTTAGTGATTGGTGCTGAAATATTTTACACAACATGTAGATGTATTTGAAAGTCTGGAGCAGCAGACCTAGATTTACTGGAACTGCAACTCTTGATCTTGGTTCATTTCTATCTAGTGTATGTAGACCCAGTTCTAGGCTCTTCTACATATTTCTTGAGTGTGACCTTGAGCAAGTCATATACATTCTCTGACCATCATGTGTAGCATAAAGAAAATAATCCCCTATACCTCATACCTCTTTTTTAGTGTTTATATGTGTAGCATCTGGCTAAAATTCTACTCCTGTTTGGTACTCCTCAGTGCTACTATAAAAATAAAAATGCATATTTTCTGAAAGTAAAGTAAAATACAGTAAAACAAAATACAGTAAAATAGAATACAGTAAAATAAAATAAATTAAAATAAAATGTAAGGATTCCTTTCCCTTTTCTCAGCATACTCCTTGTGAATCCAAGCTAAGTAGAACCATTACTGATTTTTCCACATAAATGGAAACCTCCATTCAAATTAAATCTTTATGCAGTTATCAAGAAAGGAGAACAACATAAATCAAGGATAATGCAAACAGTAGAACAGACTGCAATGGATAATCCAGCCATCTCAGGTTTCTTGTCTTCTGCCTCCATCCTATCCCTGGAATATTTACAGAGTTTCTCTTAGGCTGAAAAAATGTTCGTCTTGCAGTTGCATGCATATCCTGTTGGATTTTAGTTTTATTTTTAGTCAAGTGGAGTTGCTGTCCCTTGTCAGTTTATTGTGTTGTGTTAGCAGGGACATTTAAATAGAACAGAGTTTTGCTGGAGCTCCAGTGGGCTCTTGCAAATAAAATCAAAGTTCTCCTGCTTGCTTCATGTTCTCATTCATTCAGTGTCTCAGAGCCTGCCAGCTCTGTGGGCAGGCAGCCAGTTTTGCATTTACTACAGGGTTTTGTGTTGGCTGCCAGTCACAAAGGGTGGTGATAAATGGATTCAGCAGCACCTATTAGGATTAACTGAAGGTTTAAATTCATTTTGAACCCTCTTACTGCCAAAATTAATTATACTAAAATTAATTATGCTATGTTATCCACTGAAGAACAGGCCAAGGTGAGGAAAATATCTACTTTCATGTTTACTGCAGCCTCTAGCTGAAGTAACCAATGGAATCTATAGAACAGTATCCATCACGCTCCCTAGACTCATAAAGCGCTTTGTACTTCTTTCCACTGTGTTCAGGTTTTGTTCTCAGAGACCTTGTTCTACAAGCTGGCTACAGTGATTCAGGTCTATCAGAACAGCAACCTCCATGGTGATCTGCAAAACAACTCGGGATATAGGCCTATCCTCATATTTTAGCAAAATCATCAGCTCAGTTGGAATCCCAGTTACTGTATGGTACATATTTCATGGTATGGCATTTGGAAGAAATATGTTAATAGAAAATCCAGTGACTTGATTGCTTTGCAAACCAATGAGGTTCTGTCCAACTGACCTCTTGTTCACAGTAATTTAGTCTGGCCTCGTGTTGAAGAGAAGCTGCTGAAAAACAGTGTAATACCAGATGGAAGCCCTGAAACTCTCTACTGTCAAAACAGCAGGAACAGTAGAACCCACCATGGAGGCACAGGGATGGTGAATTAAGTTCTGCCACATCCATACAGTGTCATAGCTTGCACTTGAGAATGACACCATTGGATTGCAGCTCCCTTAGGAGCTGGTGTGAGTTATATTGGTAGATTCTGTTCTAGCTACACAACAGGAAGCAGATTCAACATTGATAAAATGACAACAAAATCATAATGTCTTAGTGTATGACTTCCTACAAGTTGTGCCCTCTTCTGTAGTCTGATAGGGTGTGAGGCTGTTGTGGTTTCACATTCGCCGAATTTTGTTTATCAATTTGGAGATAAGACCTTGGGAGAAAAAGGTAAAACAGGCACAACTTAAAAGTAAAAACAGATAGACTTTATTAATATACACTAAAGAAAAAGAGAAAAAGAAGAAAAAAAGAGACATTCAAACACCTTTCAACCCCCAAAACTGTTCACTTTCCCACTCAACACAGAGAGAAAACTATAATTTTCAGTCAGTTGCCACTATTTAAACACGATCCTACATCACTGTGGGAGAGGAGCCTCTCTAGACTTATGGAGAACACACCACAGGAAAAGGTCTGATGGCTCTCGATGTCACAAATCTGCAACCGCCCGGATTTTCTGCAGATTCTGTACAGTCCCACCCATTTAACAGTTTCCCAAGCTGCTTATGGGTTTCTGCATGTTTGCGGTATGGTTTTAGAATGCTTTTCTAGTACAAAACAGGGATTCTCTTCCATCTCTAAAATCACCTCTATCTCAAAAGAAATAGAGACCTCCTTATTCTTTCCCAGGAGCCAGGGACATATTTTATCAAAATTCTCAATTAAAACCCATGTATATCAATACACACAACCCTTTGGCTAGAGCTTGCATTCCCCCAAGCAGCATTATGATATTACAAAAACCATTTGTAGTCCATTTCCCCATAATTTACATCCAGAGAAGTCCAGTCAAAAATGTCTACTTCCTCCATCCCATCTTCCAATAGTCTTTTTCAGTTCTTTCACTGACTTTGTCTCAATGCTATCTCTTTATATTTTAAATCACTCTGTCTTCCATGCAGCAGGGAAAAGGGTTAAAGTCTTTGCCCGGAGTCTTTTTTCTCCTCTCCAGCGGACTCCGGGAACTTCAAGGCCACAGGTGATGGTGGCGGGGAGGAAGGGGGAGAGGGAGCTGCTCAGGAACACTGATGGACAAAACCTCCTCCACCCCTGGTCAGGTCTAAAGCAACTCAAACTTGGATCAGCTCCCTGGAGCTCTGGAGAAAAGTTCTTAAAAAGACTCTCCTCCTTCGGAATGGAGGCTTCTGGCACAGGGCCAACACCACTGATCTGAAATCTGCAATCCCCCTCCTCTCCCCATCGGAGGAGCCAGGAGGGGACAGAGGGGTCACGGCCAACCCCTGGCCACTGTCCCAGTGGCAGGGCCACCCCCCGAGGCCTGGCCAGGCCTGGCCCGAGGGGCCCCGCCCGAACCCTGACTCACCAGGTGATGTTAGCCAGCCGGAAAGGAAAGGAACAAGTCACTTGGGACTTGTGATTTAAGACTGTGTTTCCAGAGACATGGAAACACTCTCATTTGTCAGCCAAGCTGTCAATCACAATCCATGCTAAACCTTCCTTAAGAAAAAAACCTTTTCACATTCATGCTGAATCACCACAGAGGCCCATCTACAACATAAAATCAATCAAATTTCCTTGATCAGAAAGTTACTCCTCTAACTGAAGGGAGGAGTATTGTTTAAAAGATGGAGGAAAGAAAAAACAAAACATAAAAAAAAAAAAAAAAGCCATTTTATAAAAATATTGATTAAAAAGTAGTGAAATATCAGTCTTTTCTGTTGCTCCACAACCTAATCCAGGAAAGAATTTGTGTATTTTAAACTATTTCAGGGAAGGCCCTGATTGATTTATCCTTTCCAAAGGTTCATCTATGGTGCTTATTGTAACAAAAAAAAATCAGCTCTTAAAAGCTCCACTCAGTAGTTTGCATTCAGGGCTATCTTACTTCAGTCATTTCAGATCAAACACTGCTCTGTTCATTCTGGTTCAAGTTACAAATAATTCTGTATTTCTCTTACTATTGTCTGCCTGCTCTTAACTTGCAGAGGAAAATCTTGCTTGTCTCTCCTGTGGAAAAATGTGGTTATTGGTAGATATTTAGACTTGCCTTTTGAAAATCTAATTACAGTGTTTTGCCAACTAGCTGTGCATTTCTTAGAATGTTGCTAAGGAGCCTGTTTTCACTGAGGATTTTTTTTTTTTTTTAATAAAGGTAGATTTAGAAATATCCATAGAACCAAAGATAAGTTGATTTGGGTTTTTTTTTTCCTTCTTTTGAGTAATTATGTGTTTTACTGACAGAGAATACATTCCAGATAGGCAAAATACTGGTAAACAAGCTTCAGGCCAGGAGCTTGAAGCATATATCAGAAACATTAAAGTCAAAAACTGTATTAACCACTGGTTCCCTCTCACTTCAGCAAGGAGACATATGTGCCTTTGGAATTATTCAGTCCAATTATGATTTGAATCTTTATGGGGAGTGTAGAATGGACTAAATTCTTAGTTTATGAGATCTCCTTACCAAAATTCTCCAGAGTAATTCCTGAATCACTTCGTAATGCTCAGAGTCTTGGAATTCTTATAATCAGTAGAGTTACATTGGACATTAATATCATAAGGCTTGCATATTCTCCTTTGTCTTCTCATTCTTTTTCATCATACTAGTGACCATGTTTTCATGCCTTTCTTGAAAGTGTGCATATTCATATATTCGTGCAGAACTTGGAAGCAGAATACTGATCTGGGTGCACCATTAGGTCTGACTCAAAAGCACATTTTTAAATTCTTGTGACATTTGACTTCTTCCATCCATCTGCAAGTGTTCTGATTTCTCAGTTTTTTCTCAGTTAGAAATTAGAATGTCTTGACAAGGTGGTTTGAATGTGAAATTGTACAGTACCTTAGTAGCTTGGGTAGTTTAATTCCAGATGAGAAGGTCAAGATGGTAAGAAGGTCAAGATTTCTGAAAAAAAAAAAAAAAAAAAAAAAAAAAATACAAAAAAAAAACAAAACCAGGAATTAGTCACCTGCTATGCCAAAGATTCCAGGGAAGATGACCACCCAAAACTGTGCAGCACAAGGCATAAGAATGGATTACATGGCCCAGAAGAAAACACTAGATACCAATAGGACTGGGATTCCTGGGTGATATTTCTTGCTGCAAGGAGTGCAATTTTTCGAAGTATCATTGTTGCAAAACCCCAACATTTAAAGAAGGCTGTAGGGTCAACACATAAATCTGGAATCTGACCCAGTTCAGAACAAAGAAACACTCTGTAATATTAGCAGGATCTAATTGAACCTCTTGGCTGTTACACAAAGCAATTAATGATGTAACAAGCAATCATGCCTGATGTTCAGTTAACAGCAAAATAAACATGATAAAATATGTCCGCAATATTTTGAGTCAAAACCTCATAGACTGTTACCGTGTGCTCTTACATCTTCCTCTGTGCAAGCAGTGCATCACTAGCAAAGTATTATCCATGTTTTACACCACTGTCTAATTGCATGGAAGGCAGTTAAGAAGATCAAAGAGCTCTATTAACAACAGACAACCACAGAACAAATATGATTAAAGTAATTACAGAAGAGAGTAATCTGCTAATTCTTAATGATTCTGAGGAGTCAGAGAGGAGCTCTCAAAGTGATTCTCCTCACTGGAAATCAGGGTGTTACTGCAATGGGATGATATGATATTTTGGGTTTCAAAGTGTGAGCCATTTTCCTATATGTGTTTTTTCTTATGCTTTCCCTTAAACTTCATACACAATTGTGACATGATTCAGAAGTGGAAACATCCTAACCACAACAATCACCAATCTTTCTTTTCTTCCCCTCTCTTACTGAGTCTTTTGGCCCCTGGCAAAATTTTCCAGTCCTCTGATTTCTAACCAAGACTTTACCTTCTAGATAACCTCTGGAAACAAATGTATGCAATTTTCCTCACACTTCCTTTCCCTGCATGTCCTTTCTATCTAATCATCTAGGACTAGAGAAGATTTTTCACTTCTTCCACTCTTCCCCCTCTCACTCTACCCTAAAACCTCTTCCTTTTCTTAAATCATCTTTTTACTTCAGACATTCCACCAGCACTGACACTAATAAGCTTTTCTTTTTTGTTCTTCAGTAGACAACTGAGCAGTTAATTTAGAATTAAAGGGAGATACATATATGTTTATCTATACTGTGAGGCAGTTTGGAAGTCTTCCTGAGAATAGAAGCTTTTAAATGTGCATCTTCTGTGTTTCCCTTCTTTTCTCCCTTCTCTTGCTCTTTTGCTCCTCTTTTGCTATTTCCTGTCTTCACTGGCACCAAAATATGCTTGGCCTTGGTGTCTTTAAGAACTGAAATGCAAGTGCCTCTACAAATCATTGTTTCACATTACACAGCTTCTAATAGTGTCTGAAGCTTCACTGTATCACATTTCTCTTGACATTAAGGATCACAACTAGAACCAATGGAAAAGCTCATTGAACTTTTCATGGTCTGAAACCAGCACATTTTATTCAGCTATAATCAATACATTTATTCAAAACTCATGTTGTACCTTCAGAGATGCACCATGCACACACAGAAATGATATTTTCTCTAAATTTATCTAATCCTTGCTCTCCAACTTATTTTGCTTTTTATTCTCTTCTCTTCAGATGCTGCCTAAAAATTTCGTTTCCTAGTATCTTGAATCACAAAGTATTTCTTCTCTAGGCCTGAGATCTTGTCTCTGCTACAGGAAACAGACCAGTGGATCAAGTTATCAGGCCATTAACTTGATTGTGCCTTAGAGTACCTGAAGTCAAAGCCTTTGTTCTCCAAAACCCAAATGGAAAGAGGGAAGTGCTTCCAGAGGGCAATTCAAAGCACTTGCTTTGAATTGTAAGCTGTCGGTGTAAGTGGGGTGAACCTTTCCCCTCCATCCATATGGATTTTGCAAAATTTAGCAAAAGTCTCTGTAGATTATAACAAAGATGGCAGGAAGAAGCTCAGCCATGTGGTAGGAGATAAGACCACACCTGCCTGACCAATTTTTTTAGAGAGGAGTGCCCTCCCCCCTGAGTGCGTGTGGAACGGGATAGATTCTTATTACTAGAGGACATTAGGATTACTGTGCTTACAGACGTATAGAGTTCCTGAGGTTGGAAGAGATCCATTGAGATCATTGATCCATTAAGATCAAATCCCATCAGGTCTGCCTCATATTTACTTCCATTTTCTGTTTGATAATCCCTTGACTGAGTGTAATGGCACTAAACAGACAATTATACTTTTGCCAGATCAGGTTCTTAAAATCTGTACAGTGTCCCAGGCAGTTAGTGGGTTTTTTAAGGAAAGCGGATAAACTTGATTGGGGAGAGAAAATAGGAAGTCATGACTATGAATTTCACTCCTATTTTCTAACAAAATTAACAAGCAAGTAAACTTTAGGAATGAAATTACTACAGATATTCTCTCACTGCTTAATTCCCTACTTCAGCTTTCTACTGGCTTCCCAGGATGCTTTTAAGGTAGTTGCTTAATTAAGTTTAGAAAAGACAGATTGCTACAGCTGTCTACTTAGTCTGTGGCTTTCTCCCCCACTTTTTCTCCACAAAGGTGAGTATTGTTGACTTTGCTTATAATTTTAAATTTTAACTTTTTTCAGAATGCATGTTCTCACATTCCCCATGCCATGTAGCTTGAGTAGGAAAATAGTGCAGTCCTTTTCCATTCCTTCATGTGTTGTGCTTTGGCTGTATTTCTGTGCAAAGCTGTGAAGTGTAGGTGGTGAGAGACAGGAGATGTTTTAACTGAGATTTCTAATATTTATTTTTTATAAGAGGTTTTATTCTTATTTAATTTGAACTAAGTGGAAGCTAATAGATCAATCAAGCCTAAAGATCCCATTGCCAAATAAAACATACAAAGATTGAAGTTAATAGCTATTTTTATAGAACATGTTGCTACTAGAAGAAATAGTGGATCCTTTCAGCTAATTCTCTAACCTTATTTTAGGCATGTAAAGATTCTTCATTTTGAAACAATGTTTAGCCTTCAACAAATTTCCTTCATGCCATTGCGACCTGATAGGTGATTAACATGTAGAATGAACAGGTAATTTATTCAGGTCTTGAAACCATAATCCTGCAAAGATTTATTGTTTGACAATCAAGTTTAAGACTTAGTTTTGCATTCTGAAGCCTAGTTTCTAAGTTCTTGTTTTCACTGTGCTGGTGTTTTTATTAACCAATGGGTTTAACTTACCGTTACTGCCAGTTTGCAACATTTAATGCACATAAGATAGTCCCTAATAAAAAGCTGCAGTTTTATTACCTGAATAGTCAGAAGGACATGACTGATAAGTAAGAAGTCACATAAATCAGTACCAAAAATGACCAACTTTGGAGGCCAAACATAGTAAAGCCTTAAATCTCTGCATCTTCCATAGATTTATTTATAAATCAATACACAAATCACAGCTGGGAAGTTAAATTCAAGAGTAATTAACTTTAGATCAAACTGTCTTGATACACTGAAAAACAGCCAGAACTTTGTGAACATAATTAACCTGCATGTTGTTTTGTATTCTACTACAGCATGGACTGGTTTGAAGAGAGGTTTCTTCACTTGAAAACTTGTCAGTTATATTAGGGTGGAGAAGTAACACAACATTAGAGGGTAACTGTATATTGAACATAGAAATGTGAAGATATCTCTACATAGTTATACAGCAATATTATCTATTTTCTACTAGGAATTTTTCTTTCACTTTCATATGTGTTTTTCTGAATGTGACCAACAAAGCAGAAATTCTTGGTACAGAGATGATTTTTTTTGTGGCTGTTCTTTTTCTTGCTGTTGATCTTTTTACTTCACAATCCCCAATTTAAAAAAATGAATGTCTATCTGAATGCATATATATATATATATATATATATATATATAATACATATGTTTTTTTAAAGTGGTATATAAAGGGGGAAATGGAATTTTTTACATGCCAGAGTCCAGGTGCCTTAGTGGGACAGTGAAACAGATTAGATCAAATTAAACCTAGTTTGATTATTATGTTTTAAAACTGCGAAAAAGTTCTTGTCAGCTAGTGAAGAAATATGTAGCTAAAGCAAACACACAGCTAATTTTCTAGGTATTGTGAGTAGCCAGAATTTCAATAGAAGTAAATATGTAGCTGAATATCTCAAAGTGAACCCATTTTTTGTCTTTCCTATCATCACACACAAAATCTTGGGCAAAAGAAGATATGTTGAAAACTACGCCTACATTTTACATTCTGGAATTATCTTTTCCTGCAGTCATAAAGTCATATTACCAGAGTTGGAGATGAAGTCTTAATTTCACATTCTACTGGTTGTACTTCAAAATTTACTTTGGGCTTTTTGTGCTTAGCAGCTCTTCATGGCAACTAAAATACTTCCTCCTAGCTGTATTTTCCTGTTTTCTTAAGGAAAAACCCCAACCAACACCAACAACAACAATAACAAAAAGCACAAACAAAATCCTACACCCCCAAATTCTGAGAGAAGTCAACTTCAAGATTTTAAAGAGTAATATGTTCTCTAGAATAAAGGTCTTAGCTTGTTTGGTAAGGAAATGCACAAAGAGCAGCAGTGTGCTTGCAGTACTCAGAAGAACAAGCCAAGCTACTGTGAGTATCACTCAGCTCTTTCTGGAATTCATGGAAAATATGCTAAATTTATATTCTCTGTGATTTAATATTACCATTTCCTTCATGCAGCATTCTCACACAAAAAAGACCTTGCACTGACGCTGTGAGAGCACTCAGCACAGAGCACATCTCAAAATAACAATAATGAGTGAGTGAATCCATGTAGGAGAATGTCACTCGCTGCTGTTTTCCCTAAGACATGTCTCATACATTTTCTGTCTGTTCCAGGGCTAAAAGGGAAAAGCAGCTTAGAGTCTGTATGAGCTCTAAATGTAACTCACTCAACTGGTGTAGAAACTCCAAGGAAGGAAGGGGTCAAGTGCAGCAGGCAGAGAAATTAAGTATCCTGAATTGCTATTTCTACCAAGTTCTGGGGAATTATCTCTCTACCTATGGAAATGTTTTAAACCGGAACTCAAGGCAGAAAAGATACTTTCAAATAATCCTTTGGTTTCCTTTCTAAGAAGCACAGGTTTTTTTCTCAGGCACATTAAATGAAATTTAACAATTTTGGCCACCTCCCCAAAGGTGAATATTTATTCACAGTTGATATTGTTTAGTGAGATCTGTTATAATGCACTTGTGGATCTGGGAAGGGCATCCTGGATGGTAAATTTGTAGTTTAGCTTTTCATTCATGAATATTTGTTCTTAAAGTCGAAGTAAGTGGAAGGGCTGCATAACAGCAGCCTTATGGTGTTTTTATTTGCTCTATATGTCCTTACTTGTGCTTCCTGAGACATTTACCACATTAAGAGTTAACAGGCACTCTAAATAGATGCCAGTGAACAGTGGGAACTTCTGGGAGCAGTGATAAAATTGGGAGATCATGACCCTTGAGTTCGGGTGATGTGGAGTGCTGGGAATCTTAAGTTTAGATAGTCAGGGTTATTTTTCAGTAATGCCTCATTTTCCAGAGAAGTAAAGTACTTTAAAAAGATTCACATTTTGGCTCATAAAAACTTTCTCCCTGTTGCATCATTGCAGTACTTGGATATAAGCACATAAATCTTCAGGAAGGCAATAAGTACATTTTATATTTTGGAAAAATAGTGCTGAATGTTTTTGGAAAGATAGCATTACATGTTCTAAGTCAAAGCAGGAGACCTGCTTACTCTATGCTGAAGACAAGAGAGCAAGACTCGTAGTTCCCAATGTTAACGTTAATTGCAGTGGAGGAAACTTCTCTTGATTAGTGAAGTGGTAGTATAAAATGCAGGATAAAAAGGGGGCGATGGCCTTACATGATAGACAGAGGAGAAAATACAAGAAATGTTTAAGTATTCAGGCCAGAAGGCACAGCCAGAACATGTCCTCTCCATGAGTAAACAGCTTCTGAATAAAGTGTCTTATTGCATCAGAATACGCTGAAGAACATTGTCTGCTGAAACATGTTAGCAATTGCATGGATGGAAGTGGGCTCATGGGACTGAGTTCAATCCTGCTGATGAGGGACTGACATCACCGGAGTAAAAAATAAATATATTCACCACATATTTTTCCATGACTGAGAATGTAACATAGTTTTGTGACAATTATTATCCAAGACTTACCCACAGAATGGCACATGAAGCGTAATGAGCATTAGCCTTCTGGAACACTATTCTTTATTTTTTTGTTAAGTTCATTACAGCATAGTAATCTTTCAGCTTCCTGCAAGAAATCTTAGCCCACTGTAGGAGACTGAAATGACTCCTGAAGACCACTTTCCCAAAAGCTTCAAATAGTATTCAGCACTTTTATTGCTAAGGGAAAACAAATCTGAGGTGAGGCATTGAGAAACAAAAGCATTCTGGTCCAATGACTGCTTTTAAAAAAACACTACTGAAAGGTGACTAGACAGTGGTTTAGTTGATGGCAGGAAGTTATGGATTATCATCCCAATTCCATTTTTCTGTTGCTACAATACTAGGTAGAAATTTTTGTCAGAAAGGAAGCAACAGTCTTAGGAGGTTAATGCTTAATTTAAATTGATGACCTTGTCTTCACTTGACAACAGTATCTGCCTCTGACAACTAAATGGAGAATATTAGAACTCATCTTTGTATCAGTTGAGACAGAAAAAAAGTGTAAGTGGGCAGTTATCCTAACTAACAGTTGGTTATCTAACTATCCTAACAGTTACAGTTGTAGAGCTTCTGGCATTAGATTTCCTCAGAAGGAGATGAATTATATTTTACCCTTGAAGCCTCAAGATTGCTATAGTTGAATAATGGATAATGATGTTAAATGCAATCTTTGTTTAAACAGTCTCTAGGAACACTAAGAGACACAAATAACTGTTAAAAATGGAATTACACTTTAAAAATTGTAGACTAGGAGAAAAATTGTCTGTCCAAGGAAATCTACATGCTGGTTTCACTGTCTTCATACTCCACATGAACCATACACATCCAAGAAATTTCAGTTTCTTCCATAAGACACATACCATTTTTACGCCTTTTTTCACTTGTTCATTGTTTAAAAAAAAAAATTGAAATTATAATTCAAATTATCAATTCCTTTTTTTTTTTTTCTGTTTACATGCTCACATATACATAGATGAACTGTGCAAATAATAGAGCCTTCAATCCTCCAACTGCATTTGCAATTATTTTTGATGCTGGCAAACACTTTTCACTGTCAAGGGATATTAATTTCTAAAAATTTGGATTTTATGACAGAAGTGGTTATTTAGTTCACTGTTCAAATAATATTTCAATACTTTCTATATTTTTTAATTTATTGAAGCTAAACAATTAACTCTCCATTTTTTTTGCAAAGCAGCAGGAAAGCCTCAAAGCTGCCTAGAAATGCATGTTTATAAATAATATCTTTAGCCTATACGATGCTTATTTCTTTACCCAGTCTACACAAGTTATCCACACAGAGAGTGTGTCACCCAAAATGATTAACATCCCAGAACCTGCTGCTAATTATTGTTGCTTTCAAATTGTTTTTTGCAGCACCCACTCACTGAAAACACTTTGCTAGAGCTAGTAATAGGATGTGAAATTCAGCCTGGGAGAAACAACGAGTTTCCGTTTTCCTTGTCTTCTCTCTGCTGGCAGGTCTTGCTCTGGAGTATCCCGGGAATGTTGCTGTGGGACATTTTTTCCTTTTGCCAGCTGAATGATAATTGTTTCCTATCTCTGAGTCTTGAGTTCCATGCATCCCTCCTCCTCCCCCATGCTCTGGATTGAAGCTCTGAGCTTCCTGTGAGGTCTCTGCAATGGCCCCAAGGGCCTCTTCTGCTACCATATGTATGTAATCACAAACTGAAAACTTTTCTGCTTCTTAAAACACAGGGCTGCCATGTGAGATAACTATCTACAGATAGCAGCCTCACACTGAAAAGCCTTCAGATCCACCCCTCTGCTGATTTTTTTAAAGTGTCCTTTCATGCCTTATTTATTTATTTATTTATTTTAACACACATTGGTATTAACACAACAAATGAGCAACATTGATTAATTAATTAATCAGGAGACATAGTTCCACCTTAAGAACTTAGCAGTGTGCCAGACCTTTTCCACACTGAGAAACACACTGCAATGTGTAACCAAAATCAATTTAACTGCCCAGCTGCAAGCCAGGAGAAGCCACTTAAACTGGTATGCAGAATCTGAATTATTTTCAGTCTATCTTATTTATACTCACCTGAATTTCTATAAATGTATTTGCAATGCAAGGACCTCAGAGCTCTAAGAGTTCTGAACCATAAGCACTGGGAGTCTGGGACCAACTCAAGAGCATGTGGTTATTTAAGGGCCTTCTGGAACCCTGCATCCAAATGCAAGGGTGTTTTTGTTGCTTATGAAGCAGTTGCAGATCCACTGTAGGTTAGTAGACTGGTGCTGGAAAATGGACAGAAAAAGATAAAATTAAATTTCCATTAATCCAGGCTAAAAAAGACCCCACAAACAAACAAAAGCAAATAAAAAACCCCAAAACTGGGACAGTTCATCTGCTTCAAAGAAAGCTGAAACTCACTGCAATGGGGTTGTAGCCCCAGAGAAGCATCTCTTCAACTGGGTGCAAATTTTTTTTTTTCATACAGTAGTTAAAATCAATTCTCTCAAATGAACTAAGGGGAAGAAATTAATTTAAAGTCTGGCTGAACAAATGCCAATTTTTTTACTTATAAAAGACCTACGTTTTATAATGTAATTTCTTCTCTTTATTAAGTGGCATCTCAAGAAATTAATAACAACAACAAAAATTGTCTTTCCCAAAATTTTTGTTATTTAATGAAGCAACAGTAGTTTGCTTACAACTTTTAAATACTTATCAATGTAATGCAGCCAGTCTAAGTAAAGCTATGGCCTCTTCATTCTAATAAACCCAGAGTAAGTTACTTCAAATAGAAGTATAATCTACATATTATATAAGCCAGAGCTAAGACTATTCTATCAACTATGCCCCGAATCTAGGAACATTTCAGGGTTTCATCTTGGAAAAAAGAAATGTAGTTGAGAGGACAACATTGTTCCTAGAAAATGGAGACCACAGCATTAATTAATCCCTGAGCCAACACAGGTTGCCTGTGTGAGTCCTCTGACATGTCTTGAGCCAGATTTCAAATTGTTTGGACTTCCAGTTCTTCTTTATTCTAATTCTTGTAACCTAGACTAAGGAGGGTGAGGAGGGGGTGATGTTTCGTTTTGTTTGTTTGCTTCTCCTACAAAATGAGTGACTCTCAATTAGGAACTTACATAAGGTTTGCATTTTGAAGTATGCTCAACACTCCCACTGTGACTCTTCCTAAGGAAAAAACCCTGCTCAACGTGGGAAAAATAATGACTTCTCCATCAGCTGCAGTACAATTTTTGTTGCAAATGTAACCTTAATTATATTTACACTTTCATCCTTTTCACATTATTTCATTAAGCATTTGAGTGGTTTTTTTCATTGTTTAGCATTAGATGTGGAATTTTTTTGATGGTTTTACTGCCCTCCTCCTGCCCAGCCCAGGGGAAAAGCAATTCTTTTGCTTTGCATATATTTTTCCTCTTCTTTATATTTATGTCAGCATTCCCCTTTAGCAACTTTGAAAATGCAAGCTCTTTTTGGAGTTATTTCCATCAGTTTAACTGAGTGATGAAATGATTCACGAGCACTGATAATGAACAAATTTTACATGTACAGATATTTCTTCCACTGGTAACAGTCACTTAGTGATGGAATCATGCAATGAAGGCAAATAAGATCCAAGGGCAAATTTTGTTTTTGAATAATTTGATTTATGTATAAACCAGATGGCAAGTTTAACTGGCTAGTTGTTTTATGTGCAGATAGAATTGTCTTATTTTCTCTGGGAGGCTTTTCTTTGACAGCACTTGTTGCTTTCAGACTTGTGACAGGAACTTTGACTTTGCATAAGTTTAGGTTCCCCTGTAAATTGGAAACTGAAGGAAAAGACCAAGTTTTTTTGCCAAGCCACACAAAGAATTCAGTGTCCTCAACGATATACCAAATGTGGGAACTTCATTATTTTTCTCTAAGTTTGGAATATTGACATAAAGTTATTAATAGTGCTGGTAACAGTACTGCTAATTCAAAATATTGTGAACAACAGGTATCTCTTGTTGAAAAGATGTTTCCAGTTAAAAAGAACAGTATTCAGTAGGAAATGCCACTATTTGAATATGGATTTTTTATATAACTGAAGGAGAAGTCACTGAAGGAACACATTCCCACTCGAAGAGCATTAACTCCGAGCTTGTTGTCACTAAACTAATCTTTCCTTATCTTCTATTTAGCAGAAGGAATTCCTCTCCCAGTTGGAACTGCCAGTTTTTTTCTTAGAAATCCTCCTTGCAGAGGAGACTCTGAAAGCTTAAATTCCACAGAGCCTTTTGTCTTGCTAATGGCTTCGGAGCACAATTGGATGTCCAACTGTGCATCTTTATACTTGGGCTGGTTTGGGACTGATTTGTCCACAGGGGGAAAGTAGACAGCTACAATTATGTCTAAGGGAATCCTCCCTCAGAGCATGTGGGGGACATGAGCACCTCTGCTGTAGCAGACCAAGTTCTCTCTGCAAAAGGCAATAGCTAAAGAAGGAGGTTGACAATGGGATGAAAGGTTTTCTCTGAAGTCATTAAACTGTGAGGAAATGGTGAGGGTCATGAATTGTTACATAAAAGGAATTAATGAGCATGAGGTGGGAGGTAAAGGTATTAATGGGAATCTGACACCTAAATTATTAAGCAGTCAAGCTTCCAGACCAGCAAAGAGTATCTGCATTTTCTTAGCAGATTTATATTTTGATGATCAGATACGTGCATTTCAATGTTTTTGAGTATTTCATATTGGCTTTAACCATAAAGCTGTTAAAACTGTGAAGACATAAACCAACTTATTCACACTATGCAGTGTTCATATGTCTGTAAATGTCTGTCCCTATTGATTTCCTCAGGAAAAGAAAGGTCATAGGGCACCCTGAACCAGAAAGGCCCTTGTACTCAGATTAGGTGTACAAAACAGAAATTTGAGTGAGTTCAGTGACGCAGCATTGAGGAAACAAAGGGAGCATGTAATAAGTAATCAGTCTAATTTCATCAATATGCCATATTATTAAGAAATACTGGGAAATAGAAATTCAAAAAAGCCACAAGCAATGGACAGCATCAAGCCTGGTATTGGTGCTGGGTGAACCTTGGAATCAGCTGCGTGCCGTATCCTCCCTTGTTCACAAAGTCTGTTTTTGCAGGGCCGACTTTTATACAGCTTTTTGGCCAGAAAGAAGGTTGCCTCATCCCATTGGCCACTCAGTCGGTGTTTCATATTCATATTTCTTTTCTCTCTGTCTGCCATCTGATGAATAGCTTTCCAGGCAGGGCTGGACATCTGATTGCATTTATGGAACTGGTATTGGGATGCACACCCAGGCTGATGTAGATAAGATTTTTATCAGGTGTTGATCACCTGGTCATTGACAATCTCATTTTCAGAGAGGACCTATCTCCTGGTGGAGACATCCTTCTTTATGTTGCAAATGCATTGCTTCCCCTGTTCCCAGCAGAGGCTTGCAATTTGACAATTACTTTTATTTGGTGGAATTAAAATGATTCAATACCTTATATTTCTATAAAACACAAATTAATTCTTCAATACTTATGACAGGACACAAATAAATAGGGATGATACTATAGATTTCAAATGCAGAACTAGAAAGTAATGTGTACCCATTACACCTCAGGTCAGCCAAGAAACTTATAGTTTATCTTCATGGAGATGTGAAGACAAGGAGAGCAAGCTGACTTCACAGCTACTGGGAACCCTTGTTCTGCTACAAATCCTTGTCCTGATAATAAAGCTCAAAACTAGCAGAAAGCTCCTGAAAATATGTAATTGTACCAGGTACTGGTAGTGTAGGAGAGAGAACCTTGCCCTATATGGAATATATGGGGTCAACAGCAGGGAGAAGTCTGAACTAGCAGGGCTGTTGTGTTCCCCTTGCTCCCTAGCACTAGAGCAGCCTCTCTCGGGTACAGAGAGAAGAAAGTATAAGCAGAACTGAGTTTTTCTTCCCTTTTTCCTGTTCACCACTTAAAATTTGATCTTCAAACTCATGGCCTGCTTGAAGTAATTTTTAAACTCCCTTGATACCTTCCTAACCAGCAGCAAAATATCCAGGATATATATATATATAAAATCTCTCAAAATTGCCCACAGTTTGATAACATCAGTTGGGATACATCACAGGTATTGGTGATTTTACCAGGACCTGCTAATTTGTTCCTGTCGAGTACTGATGCTGGAAAGGGCTCATTTGCACAGAGGACTCCCCTTAGCTGCAGGCTAAAAACCCTCTTGAATACAGAGCATATTTATTGTTGTCACTTGAAATAAGATTAGTGGGGAAGGACATTTATTTTAATTTCTTCCAGGTGGCATAAGGCCTTGGGTTTTTTGTTTTGGTTTGGTTTTTTTCTTCTCTTTGCTAATTTAAGAAAAGTTTGTGGTTCAGGAATTAAAGACCTAATAAAGCTGCATGTCGAAACCAACAAAATACCAACACAAGTGATTCCTTCTGACAAAAAAGCCTTTCAGATTGGGCTTTAACCTTGTTTAAGCATCAAATGACAGGTCTTCTAAGAAACAGCTTGTCTTAAAATCAGTCCAGCAGTGATAACTCTAGGCCTTGAACATCATCAATCTGCTTCTACCCACACAATTAGTAGCAGCTATACCATGTATAGCTAATAAAAAATTATGGCAAGGAAGTCGGAACCATTCTCACTGGTAGGTGAGCTGTATTACACAATATACAATAGATGCATTTAATCAAAGGGCTTAATATAGCCTGCAAAGTCTGAATAATAATTGTGGTGACTTGTAACATAGGAGAGGACAACAAAGAAGTTCTGTGCAGTATGTCTTAAGAAACCTTGGAAATGGGGAGGAAAAGACGTTTTCCTATCTTAGATCCCCAGAGGAATTTTAATGTTGGCCATCTTCCTAAAAAGACTGCAGTGAATACCTGGTGAACCATGAGGCAGATGATAAGAATGACCATGTGCTATGTGATGGAGACAGGTATGGCTGGTCAGAATGCTCATGATGAAGCACTGAAAATGTAATATTGTCCCAGAATACTACAAAACATCTCACAAAACAAGAACTATTCTGGAAGCACAGAATAAAATCTCACTTGTAAGTGGAACTGAAGAGAGGAAAAAGTGAATAAATAGTCTGCGTTTGGCCTTGAGAATGTGTTGCATCAAAGTCATATGTGACAGCACTGTGAACAAGGGAATGGAGGAAATGTGGTCTAGGGGACTTTCTCCAGGGTGTGCCAGGAGCTATGGCACAGCTGTGTGGTAATGCTGGAGAGCACAGGGATCTCACTCCACAACTTCACAGAATTCAAGAGGAGGATGTCAGGGTTGTGGTGGGCAAGTGGTGCAATACTCAACCTCAAGATTCTGCACTACAACAATTCACTTATTGCATTTGAATAGGGCTTTAGACATTGATCTTCAGAGCACACAAAATATTTCTTTCTCTGTGTGGAATAAATAAAATTGTAAATTGATGTTTATCTTTCACATCTTGACTCACAATTAACTGCAAAGGTACTAGTATCAAAACCCAATACTATGGATTTCATAGTTTTTGACATATCTTGAAGCCATTTTCTTTAAATGACATAATAGATCCATACAATTAAATGTTTCTCTCTGATATTTTTTGGATATCTGTTTTCGTTTTAAGAATATTTGTACTTAATTTTTCTAATCTACCAGTGTGTATAGTAAAACCCTTTCTTGTCTCTTTAATGATAGATGTCAAGAACTGGATTTCCCAGTTCCATCAGAACAATTAACATTTTTTACTTACAATCCTGAAGGAGAACAGTGAGCTAAAAATTAAGATTTTATTCTACATTTAACCAAAACACTGGACAAAATCTTGTATTCTTTTGCTCAGAAGCTTCTAGTTTACTTACTGTAAGAAAAAGCAGAGTTCAAAGAAAATATAAGGTGGAGAAAAATGATAAACTGAAGCAAATATCCCAAAAGCATTAAACAATGAATTTTTAAAACAAATGTATTTTATTAGAAGTGCTCTGTGATGGAGTACAGGCTTTTGATTGATAAAATTTCATATACAAAACCAGGAAGTTCATTTAAAAACATCCTCACAAATAGGATTTGCATGACAGAGATGTTAACTGATGATCAGTGATGCTGAAATATGATTGACTGATAGGAAGGCTTAATTGGGATTCAAAATTATTACAAATTGAAATTACAAATACTGCTAGAATACAGGACCAAAAAATTGAATAAATCTGGGTATGAATCCCAAGTCACAGTGAAATAATAATTGGTTTACTATCACATTCTACAGCTAATTTATTATGTACTTGTGGCTGAAGGACATCACAGAAATAATTATAGCTTATCAAATAGCCTTAATTGGGACTTGTGCAGTAGTTGACTATTAAAATATTCTATCAAAATTAGGCTTATAGAAACATTCTCTTCACACTTCAGCCAACCGCTAGCTCTAGAAGACAAAATATGGTGGTTTTGATTCAGCCTTTAGTAATATACCAAAGAAGTTTCAAACATAAATTAAGTTCCTGCATATTAGGAAAATAGCAGATAGATTAATTTAACATATTTTAAAGAACGGTGATACAAAAATTAAGGAAAAGATATCAATCTGTTTTACTGAATATAAATTAGGGTCAATTGTATCATCTGAAATACAGAGTAGTGTAAGAACTCACCTTCATTTGAGTCCCTAAGTGCAACAAGAAAGCTTTCCCTAGGCAGCAAGATACCCAGCATTCAGCTTTACAACATGCTGAGTTTTCTTCACAGGGCTTACTAAGTAGGATTTGTGCTCTCCTTACAACCTTGAAGCACAAAAGGGAGAAAGGAGAGTTGTGGTTACTTTTATATTCAATTTTATTCATAGGAGAATGAATTTATCTCAGTATTGGATTTTTGTTCTTTTTTTTACATTTCATTCCAGTGATTCTCCTCAGATGTTAGAGAATCAGTCATTTTCTTCTACTGCCTTTTTTTTTTTTATCCCTTAAATATTTCACTTCTTATTCATCAAGAAGTGATGACTGTGTAAAACGTGTGAATTTTTTTTTCTTTTATTTATCAGTTTCACACTGTTCGACAGTGACCTTCTGTACAGGTTTTTTTAACCAGTCAGTAGTAGAAAATTTGAAAAGTCTAGTTCCCTGAGGAAAACAACAACAACAAAAACCCAGCTGGTATAGAACACCTACTTTTTTCCTTCAGAAAAGGAGCTTCTATACTTTTCATTCCAAGATGTTCAGAACTAGTATATAACAGAGTCAAAGCAAGGTCAAACTTTGATATGATGAGCTAATTTGTTTAGTGCTAGACTTTAGGCTGTGCTTCAGTTTCTTTCTACTATTTTTCCCATACCTCTTATCTTAGTCTAATTTTTTTTTTCTTTCTTCGTGATGAAACTGCTAACTTGATTTCAGTAGGATTCCTGATTACTTCCTTGTAGGGGAAAATTTTGAAATTCTCTTCTTCCATTTCCTACCCACCCCCCTTCCCCTTTTTAAAAAGTGTAGTTTGTTTCCACTACTCCCGAGGATGGAGGACTGGGAAAGGCTGGATGGAGTGCTGACTTGAGGGTACACCTCAGTGTATGCACATAATTATTGTTATGACATGAGTTCATTAGATCTAAAAATTATTTAGCTGCCATAATTAATTTCTTAGATAAAGTGAAGCAGTTGTCTATTACTTTGTGATACTGACAATTTAATTTTCTAAAAAAATGCAAATATCTAAATATCTATTTTCTAAAAAAATGCAAAGGGACACCGAGGGGTCCCTTTCATTGCTGAAAATTCTTGATTTGGTGCCAATTTTCTGTCTTCTGATACCATTCTCCTATATTCATGGTTTCTTGCAGATCTTCCACTGACATCTTAGAAACTTAGGAGCTCTTCACACAATTCTGTAGAATAATATTTGCACATGGCAATGTAATTTAAAATGTGCTTCTCTCTCTGCTTTAGCTATTGTTCAAGCATTCCTGTCCATGTGCACTAGAAGTGCTTAGTCAAATTTTCTACTGGCTTAGGAGAACTTAGGTGGATAGGGTCATTCAATGGCCAATGCTGATAGAAAATTTATTCCACCTTAATATAACTTTGTTTTTTACCAAGGCAACAATGGCCATTCTTGAGACAAGATACTAGGAACTGGGTTGATTAAGAGTCCAGAGTATTTTCCTCATAAGTTGTTCAAATTTTGTGTTAGTGACTCCAAAAATACATGAATATATATATATATATATTTATGTAGGCATGTATATATATATATATATATATTTTTTTTTTGTGGAACTATATATATATATGTATAGAAAATATTTAATGTATATACATATTATAGATGTATAATATGCAAATACACACTTGTGGAACTCTAGATATACACTACATACAGTTTATATTTAAGAAAACATATTTATTAAATTAAATTCTAGTGATTGGCTAAGTTTTGACTGGTGAAAAAGTGTCAGAGATTTAGACCCATGAATCAGGGTACATAATACTACTGCATTTTGCTATGCTGAAGAATCATTTTTTATGATCTTGGACAAGACAATGATGGCCACTCAGAGTCAGCTGATCCTTTAAAACTGTGTAACCTCTGTATTTTATGACTATGGGCCTTAGTCATCTATCCCAACTACACCTTTAAAAAAATATATAGGAAAAATAGGTTTGGAACAGGAATCTCATTAAACAATGGTTTCCACTACCAAGAGGACTTTTATTACTAGTGGTCCAGAAGTTTATGCTGACATTTCAGTCTGTGTGCAACAAATGTGTGATGAGCTGAGAAGAAACAAGCCATATTTGTTTGTGAATGTGAACCTTTCCTAGCTGGATCTCAGCTCCAGCCAATCTGGCAATTATTTCTATGTGAACATACATGCCTTTATATTACACACCTTTCATTCAAAAAATCTTTTTATTGGTCTCAACACCACAGTGTCTGGCAGAAGAATCAAAAGAATTAAAGTGTCAAAGGGGTGATAGCTGAGAATATGAGAAATTCACATTTAAAACCAAATCTGTGTAAACTCTCTCAAACCTCATCCAAAAGTATTAGTGTAAAACTATTTATTCTGCAGTGTTTTCCATGACTATATAACTGAAATCCATATTCTGAAGTAAAAAACTTCCTACAAGTGAAATTAATATGAGTTAAATTGTAATATAATATCACTGGGTTTGACCACTTTGGTTTTCTTGTGGAAATTCTACAATCCTGCATGCTAGGTGAAAAAGTAGTGAAAGGAGAAAACTCCCATCTCTGGCATTATCTCTCACTTTTGTCTGAGACCCCAGGAATTAGAAAGACCTGAAAGGATGGCTGTTTTCTACTGCCTCTTATTTTGGAAATCAATATGAAAGACATGCTGTTTCCTGTAGGGAGCGATCCAACTCATGGCAGTGTGGAAAGAAAGTAGTAGGGAGAGAAACCTGAGGCAGCCATTTCTGTGGTCAAGCTATTCTGGAGGTCCCACATGAAGAGACAGAGGAGAGGAAAACACCGTCAATGCTGGTAAGCACTTAAGATTGAGTAGTGAAACATCAGAAGAGCTTTCTTCACAAAGGAACCCAGCCTGACTAGTGAAAAGACACTTGTAAAACAAGATATGACTTAAAAAGTATATTCTGGAGTGGTTTGTGGCAAAAACAATCATTCAGATAGACCCCAGTAAAACTGTCCTGTCTATTCTTTAATTCTTATTTTATTATCTTTTTAATTTTAAACTGATATAAGTAAATTGTATTTTTGATTAAGATAACAAAAATGTTCACTTTTATTTGTACACACATCATTACCTTATCTGACAAGAAAATAAGTACTAAAATCCCACCTCTTACATGAGATATGTCAACCTATTCCAGGTAATAATTACTGGATCGATGAGTTATGTAATATCATCAACTGTTCTGGAATAAATGTGCTATGAATAAACCCCTGAACAGAATATACCAGTGGGGCTGATGTTGCCTGTGTTTAACAGAGATTGCTGTGGAGCTCTTGAATGTGCCCCCTTCTCTGAAAGCTTGTTTCATGTCCTTGCATCAAACAAATCCTGAACTAACTTCACAGAAGTTGGCCTTAAGGTTGCTGGTCTTCATTCACAGCACACTAAGCCTCCCCTGGAAACAGGCAGAAATTTCCAATAGCAACACAGTTCACGTATTATCAAATGCTAAGAGTTGGACTTTGATGTTCAGCTTTTTAAAAGCTCTCAGAAGTATTTTTCCTCATTATCACCCCAATTGAGTGAGCTTTATACTCTCCTTTCAGAGAAATGTTCAAGCACATGAGGACTCTATCTTCCCTATGCTATTAATTAAAAGATGACAGATTATTTTCTGTGACTATTTTTTATTTACAGTACTTTATTGATTAGGATTCTTGACAAAAAAGGTTCATGAGGGAGTAAAAAAAAAAAAAAAGCAAGGTAATTTTGGCAGTTTTACCACATGCTTTTGCCCCTTTTCAGTATCTGCACGTCTATATTTCAGCACAGTAGCAGGAAATAATGTGCTTCTTGCAAGTGCCTGGTATTATTAATTTTTATTCACCTCTCAGTGCAGGAAGTTTCCTCTGGGAAAAGCTAAAAATTTCAAACAGCAATGAAGGCCCACATACTCTCAACCACAATCTCATCAGCTGGAGGTGAGAACAGCCAGTTTCTCACTGAGAAAGAACATTTTTCAGATTAACTCATACATGATTTCATTTGGGGAAATGGAGAGTTGAGATGATACAATAGTTTCTTTGTTTCACAACTTTTATGAAACTTTATCTCAAATGCCCCACCATTAGTCTTGGACCAGAAACAGTTTCTAAAAGAAGCAGCAAGAATCATGTATGAAGGACAAACTGATCTGAGGCTACACTCAAACAATGAGTCTCAAACAGCAAACAAGTTTTCAGGAGCCAAGAAAAAAAATGGAATTGTGCACTTTGTGAGATGTGATAGATTATGGACTGAAATTGTTCACAGGCTAAAATTACTGAGAATTAAATGAAAGAAAATATTTGTCTTCTGTCTTAGTTAATTCTTTATTTAGCTATCTATCTATCTATCTATCTATCTATCTATTTATTTATTTATTTATTTATTTTCCCCCTGTAATGACCTGTAATGATTACTGTCTCTAGAGTCCACATATTCAATCACACTTGACTCACCATTTTTATGTTGTCTTGCATGGACAGAGCCTATTAACATGTTGCATGTGCAAGAAGTGTGGTTTGGAAAGGACTGCCACAATGGAGAGTTCCAGGTCTGTGCAGGGAAGGGTCTAAAGGCATCGTCAGCTCATGATAGGTAGGAAAAACAGTGGATCTAATACTCAAGTGTTCCTGAACAAGGCCTTCTCACATACTTCAGTGGTTTGTGACAAGACCTTAATCTAAAATAACTCCACATAATGTATCAGGAGCGGTTTGCAGAAAGCAAATGATGGCTCTGCAGGCCCAGAGCTTAGAGGAACAGGGCTGGCCACTGGTGAAATACCTGTTGACTGCTATGCTTGGCATAACCTGTGGTGCCTTAGGAAGTCAGGATAACAGAGGAATGTCACCCTGTCCCTAAGTGCAAACTGTACTGTAGATACACTCTAATACTGGCAAGCTACCCTCCCTTCTTGTGCCTCATCTGTAGACCAAGACAAGGATATTTTAATTCTTTCTTAAATGTTGGGAAAACTAATGAGTTACCACACTCATACACAAAATCCTGTAAAGGATCAGTAGATTTAATAGTTGTGTTTATTTCCTGATTTTTTGAGATCTCTCAGTGAAGACAGGAGGAAGGGAAATATTGTAGAAAGCACAGTAAGTAATTTAGAATTGATCTTGTCAAAAGACATTTCTGAATGATTTTGTGTCCCAGTAGAGAGGATATACTCTCTTTGGGAGTGTGATGTTTCTGAAAGGTAGTTAGGTGATCTTCATCTTTCACCTGCTCATCCAGCCAAATCTCTATTAAATGTCCTGTTTAAAGCCTCCTCTCACTTCTTTTCCTAGTGAAGTTCTGTTGCTTTCCCAAGGATGACGTTTAATAGCATTTTCCCCCACTTCAAAAGTTCTGAAGAGAAAAACATTTTTGTTGCCTTAGGACTTGACCTCTCTGCCTTGCTTCAGTACTGGGGACAGAATATTTGTGCAGTATTCAAAATAGCACCTCTCTCTTGTTATACCAGTTGCAAGTCCCTACTAAGAAGAGAGAGCTGGGTATTTGGCAGAGAGAGGTGCCTGATGTTGTGATCTGCATCGGAGAGGCAGGGGAAGATACGGCTCTTCCACTAAGATGCTAACTAAGGTCCAGTGCTGCTTTCCTCAGGACTCACAAGTGGCCTTTTCTGGAAATATCAAAGCAAGCTTTTCTGTGAGTTCACACAGTTGATGAAGAATCCGTCCATAGGTAATTTAAAAATCTCTTCCCAGGTGACAGAGCACTGTTCTATAATTGTGACTTTCACACTTCTTGGTGTGCTTTGAAACCCAGCATCTATAATCCCAAAGGATCTCAAAGTGTTCTGCAGTCATGGGCAGAGGAGTTCAGCTGCCTTTGAAGAACTGCACTGATGCAGTCTGTAGACTAAAGGCCCATTATTCTTTGATCTCCAGCTGCTAGAAAACTTTGCTTACTTTGATAAGTGAACATAGACTTGTCTGATGGGCTTCATAGAGATATAGTTTAAAATGACAACAAAGTGCATTGGCAATTAAAGTGCATTGATCTCTTTTGGACTCAGGTGCTGTTGCCTTAATTGAATACTTTTGCTTCATCTATAATGGACACATTTGGTATACTAAAAATTATGAAGTCCCAGGTCTATCCTAACACTGAAGTGGTGCTTCAAGACAAAATGGAAATCAAAAAATGCAGACATGTTTACATGAAAAAATTGTGTTCGTGGTTGAATCTTTTTTCAGGCAATTTGGAAACAAAATTATGAATTTTCATGTGAATCACGACTTTTGTTTTGCCTTTACAATTTTAGTTTGTTTTGTTAAGTTTTGACTTAAATTACCTTTTGACTATTCATTTTTACTTTTGCAATGGGTCAAGTAAGAAAAAAGTTTTGAAAAGCAAAAAAAACCTCAAAAAACAATCCCACCAAAAAACCCCTTGGGTGAAATAAAAACAAAACAAAAAAAAACCTACTAAAAATTGAAACAAACATTTTCCCTTCCATTCCCAGCTGTTGCTATTTTAAATTAACAACACAGTTTGGCTACTGCCATACAATGACCAGCATTTTGATTTTGCTTTCTTCCTTTGAAATATTTGCTTTTTGACTTTTTATTGTGAAAGTGCTACAATATTTCATAGATTCATGAAGGGTTTGAGTCAGAAAGTGCCTTTAAAGGCATTTCAAATGTCAAGTTCCACTGCTCTGGTTCGGTACATGTTTATTAGATCAGGTTGCTCAAAGCCACATCCGACCTAACCTTGAATGCTGCCCATGACCAGGTACCCACAACTTCTTGGGGCAACATGTTGCCAGAGTTTCACCACTGTCACTGGAAAAATGTCTTCTTTATGTACAGTATAAATCAACCCTCTTAGATTTAAACCATTGCCCCCTTTTCCTGTCACTGCAGGTCCTATAAAACAAAGCTCTCTCCATTTTTAACATGTCTACTTTAAGTACTGAAAGGCTGCAATGAGGTACCCCTGGAGCCTTCTCCTCTTCAGGTTGAAAAACCCCAATTCTCTCTGCCTTTCCTCACAGGTGAGATGTTCCAGCTTTCTAATGATTTCCATGACCCTTTTCTGGGCCCGCTCTAGCATGTTCATGTCTTTCTTGTACTGTGGACCCCAGCACTGGACACATTACTCCTGGTGGAGGTCTCACCAGAGCAGAGTAAAAGGGCAGAACCACCTCTCTTGACCTGTTGGCAACACATCTTTAGATACAGACCTGGGTACAGTTGGTTTCCTGGAAGGCAAGCACACACACTGCTGATTAAATCTCATTTTTTGTCCAGCTGTACTCCAAAGTCTTTCTCTTCAGGATTGCTCTCACTCATCCCCCAGTCTGTACTGACACTGGAGATTGTCCTGATCAAGGTGCAGGATCTTGCATTTTGCCTTGGAGGATTTCATTGTGGTTAACATGGTTGCACTCCAACTCCCCAAAGTGCCTCCAGAAGGCATTCCTTCTCTCAAGCAAATCCACCACTTATCCACATGTTATCCACAAACTTGCTAATGGTGCACTTGATTTCATTATCTATATAGTCAATGAAGATAATAAATGCTATTTCTCCCAGTATACACCCCTGTTACTTTCTCCACTTGGACATCCAGGCTTTAACTCCAGCTCTTTGGACACAACCATCCTACCATCTCTTTAGCCTTCAAATGGTTCGTCCATCAGATCTTTATCTCTCCAACTGAGAGACTGTAGTAGAGGACTGTATCAAAGGCCAAAATGAAGTCCAGGTAGATGACAGTAGGAGCTTTTCCCTTGTCTGCTGATGCGATCATTCCACCATAGAAGGCCTATAGCTCATTGTTTCAATATGCCATATATTTTTATTGTGCTGTCCATGATCAACGTATTTTACAATCAGCATCTAGTGAGTCATTACAACAAACATAGTTTTGAGAAAGTATTATTGTACTTGCTTCATAGAAAGAAAACAGGCCAAAAGCCCCAACCAAGGCCATTTATTGGCAGAATTTGTTCATCTGCAAAATTAATTGTCTCCTTCCCTGTATTTCTTATTTATCTCCCATTCTGACAGACTTGTACCTGGTCCACAATACAAAGCTGTGAATTTTTCATTAATTCCAAAACTGATCTTTTTTCATTATCATCTGATTGTAATTGCTGGAGCCAGATCACTTTCTCACTTAATCGTTTCCCACGCATTCACACTCTCTTATTCATTTCATACATCTCATGAGACACAAGTTTAGTTTACCAAGTTTAGTGCCTTTGCCCTTGCTCTCATAATGTTGAAAGCCAAAGGCCTCATCCAGGTCTCAGGACCAGCTCCCTTTTGCTTTCATGATTACCCATCTGTACACCCTGCAGTGATTCTCAGGAATAGCGGCTGAATAACATGGCAAGACTCCAGTTTACTACCAGGGCTATCTGGCATAGCTACAAACTGCAAACATGATTTTTCCTGAAAAAGGTTGTTCTATTTTCGTTTTGTCAACTTGATGGGTTAAAAACTGGGATAAAACAGTGAATTAGCACCATCTTTCCATAGTCTCCTACCACAGTTTCTATGTCAAGCACTTTTCTGGACACTGCACATATAGTAGACATCAGACCATATGGAGGAGGTAAAGGGAGAGATTTTCAGATTCAAGTAGTCTGATTCAATATCCTGCTTTGGTTCCTCTACAGAAGCAAGGAAATACCATGCATTCCAGTTCATCATTGTTATTGTATGCAGAGATGTGATATTGTGCTTCTGAAACATCAAAAATCCCCACAGGGGAGAAGATTTTGTAGAGAGAATTCCTACCCACTGTGTGAAAAAAGAAAAAGGGAAAGGAGAATTAAAACATTCTATCTTCACCTTTAAAGCTGTGTATTCAGAGCTTTCATACCAGAATGGGTAGTGAACAAGATGAGACAAACACCATTGGCTTCATCTATTTCTGTTGAAGCCCAGAATACTTCAGGATAGGACAGAAGCCTCTTAGCTTTTCAAAGTACTCAAAAGATTTTAGTTGGTTGGTCTATGTTGTTTTAATGTTCACTCTTTGATACCTGAAGAGTTTATCTTTGGCTAACTACCCTAAATGCACATCATTTTATACAAGCAAAGGAGAGAAGGTATGGTAGAAGCCATCTGTACCTTCTTCTCTTTTTCTCGCTCCAGTCACATGAAAGAATGAGGAAAATAAGAATGAATTACACATTCAATTCTTGAGCCCCAAGGAGACTTAACTGAGACTCTAAATGAACAGCTTTCTTCAGACATAAACCAGTAACAATAGTATGATGTGATTACAGTAAATCACTTCTATGAAGTCAAACACTGACTCATATGTGATCTTGAAATCACTTAATAGCTTTGGCAATTCTAATTTTTTTTCCCATTCAGGAGAAGGGGCTAGGCCTCAAAGACAGCTACCTGTAGACCAGGCAACAAATCTTAGCCATTTTGGCTGCTTGCCTAGTCAAAAGTGTGGTATAAGTTTGTTCCAAATACACATCACCTCCAGGCAGAACCCAAATGTGGAGATTTGCCAGAAAGACTAAAACAAGAGGAAGTTATTAGCATGTAAGAACAGGAAGTTATGAATGAAGGCTATATTGCAACCTTTATTTTTGGAGGGTGTTACCAGGCTCCTCCCAGCCTGGTAAATATTTGTGTAGCTATCTAGGAACCTGATCTTTCTTCCATAGGAATTGAGACAGTACTTACTACTGCTTCCACTGGTACAAGACTCAGGTCACCAAGTCTTTTAAATAAGCATTGCAGTTTTTTTCTTTCTCAAGTCAAAGAATTTTGAAAAGCAAGTATAGATGAGTTTACAGAGACTGTCTTTCTGAAGTCCTTATGGCAAACTGTGATTTTCTAAGGAAATTTACTTGAAATACCAAATCTAAATGTTTATAAGATAAAAGAGCCTCTTTAGTTAATTTTAGACTGTCCTATTTTGGTTGTGGACTGGAAGCAGAGAATAGTAAAATGTTTACTCTGAGAACAACAGTTCTGGGCATTGAGCCCAAATACAGCTATCTCCTGTAATTCTCTTACCAAATAAGATATAGCTCCTTCCAGAAGTATTTACATCAGTATGTACTACTGCAAAATTACGATGCAGCTCATTATCAAACAGCAGATCAGTACAGCCTGCTGCACTTCTTGTGGTTACTGGGAAGTGGACAGGTCTGCACAGATGTGAGTTCTTTCCAACATGGCAGGATATCAGTCAGCCCTAATCCAAAATATGTGTGATCCTGATTTCTGAAAGCTACACTGGAGCAAACAGCCTGCCATTGAGCATGGCTGACTACCATGGAACCATAACCATGCCATCATAACAGAATTATGGAACTTCTGGTTGCTTTAGAGGATAAGCAGATATAAGCACTTATCAAACTCCTCTGGCATACCCTGATTTTTTTTTTTTTTCAGTTCAGCACCAGAGAGGATTTGAACTCATAATGGAAGGTCACCATCATGATGCTTTATCTAGCAAAATTATTCTGGTGAGGTTGTGTGAGAAAGGGAATGATATATAATTAACTCAACTCTTCCAGAAGCATTGGTGTTGCACAAGCAACAAAAGAGGCTGACCTGGGACAGCCACCCAGCTATTGCATGAGGGTAGCAGTAAACATGTCCATGGCCAGATGAGCATCAATGACAAGTGGTGTCCCTCAAGGATCTGTTTAGGGACCAGTACTGTCTAATATCTTCTTCAGTGACACAGATACTGAGACTAAAAGCACCCTCAGCAAATTTGCAGATGACGACAAGCTGAGTGGTGCCGTTGACACACCTGAAGGATAGAATGTCATCCATAAACACCTGGACAAGTTTGAGGAGTGGGACCATGTGAACATCATTAAATTCAACAAGTGTTCATGTTCTGGATCCTCAAAGATTTTCCAGACCAGATTGAACAAAACTCTGGGTAGCCTGAGTAATCTGTTCATATGTTATATATGTTATAACTAACACTGTCTTGAGTAGAAGATTGAGCTACAGACCTGGTGAGCTCCATTCTGGATGGACGTAATCTATGAGCCTATAAATAGATATTTCCTCTCCCATTAGTTGTCTTTTTTGACCATACATAACAGTATGTAAATGTATTTATAACACTGTACATAGACAGAGAAGAATGCACTTCTCAGTGTCTGCTTGAACTATTTCTGGTAGTGCAGTGTCAAGTTCTCAGCTGGGGCCCCAATGAAATAATTTTTAGCAGTTGATTTCTTGAACCACTAGGCTGTACTGTCAGAATCACACTGCCACACAAGAGGAGTATGTGATATTGGCCTCCATGGAAAAGGTTAAGAAATGCTGTCTCTAACTTCTCCTTGTACTCCATCACTCCCTATAGAATTATGGAATATATCTGTAGGGTTTCAGTATCTTGGCCTATGAAGAAAATCTAAAAAGATGAAGAAAACCTTGCAATACTCTAGCTAGTTGAATCTTCTTGCTAATGCATATTGCAAATTCTTCTACGCCAATACCTCTCTGAGCTAAAGCATCTGTCTCTCTAGCTCTACATGTCAGTCTCAAATGCTTCCACCTTTACCTAAGCCGTCTAAACTTGCCTTCACCTCCTGTGGTTTATTGTTGAGGTTAGTTGAAAATATTAGCTTGAATGTAAGGCAAATTATACCCTTAAAAGTGCCTACTTCTCTTTTCTGAACATATAAATAGAAACAAAACAATTAGATTAGATTAGATGTCTCCAATGTAGATATCCATATTGGGTAAAATTAATATCTTTAGCTAAATTAGGGCACTTTGAGGGGAGTGGAGAAACAGGTCATATCAACACAGATAGTATTTTATCATATAATATTTTATGGGAAATAAAATGATCTAACTTTGTTTTACAGTTTAGTTGTTATGGGAACTGTTTACAATACTCGGGATTTTTGAGTGGGGTGAGGTTCTTGTCCTGTTTTCAGCCATCAGGTCTTGTAAAATCTTTTTGTGCTGGTCAAAGGGCGTAATTATTAAAGTTTCATTCCTTAAGTCAGTATTAATGGTCTGTAATCAAGTCACCCCTCAACGTTTTTTATGATTAAACTAAACAAATTGAGTATTTCTGCAAAGTATGTTTATAATTCCTTAATCACTTTAGTGGTTCTTCTCTGAACCCTCTCCAGTTTAGCAGCCTGGAGCCAGAACATTGTGTATGATTGTATGATCTTCTCTTTTATTTTTTAATTTTTTTTTTCCTAATATCTTATATTTTTCTTTTCCATCACAAAATCCACATCCAGCTCTTGGACCTCTTCCCACCAAATGCTGATATCAATCTGTGTTTGTAGTGTAGCTCTTCTTATGCCTGGGTGGAAGTGTTAACATGAGCTCAGTGTTTGGCTGCCTGCCTGGGCTGACATGAACTTTCCCCTGCAATCACCACATCAGGACTTCCACTTGCAGTGTCATGGCTGGAAGCAGCCCTAGTCTGAATGGAGGAAGATGAAGAAGAGGCAGCTACAGCCACGTGTCTGTCACACAGCTATTGAGTTTTTCTGTCACACCTGTGAGGACAAAGGAGGAGTGATGAGGGAGCTGCCTGCACTACTCCTCCTGTTCATAAAACCTGACCTCTACAGAGGTGTATTATACTATAACAGATTTAAAGTCGAAAAAATTATTGGAGCACACAGACTTCTCTCCTGTCAGTCACAGCCTCTAATTTTACATTCATTTATTCTTGTAATTATCCCAGCAATTCATAAGTGGCAGCACTCACCCAGGAAAATAACCAATCCAGTTCTCACTAGTGTCTAAGTTAGTAGCATGGTCCCTGTAGGTTTCCTCCACATTCAATGGAAAAGATTGAACTCCCTCCATAGGGTGATGTCCCAAAGGAAAAATCTGAATCATTCTCAACAGAGACCCAGCATGACAGGCTCTAAATTTGGCCTTCTCAGATAATCACTACAGAAAGATACAGTCATCTTGGACCCTTTTCTTGATTTCAAGACATGAGGAGATTTTCCCTTTGGATCCTTGACTGATAGTTATTCTTTAATTTTGTTTCCTTTCCAAGTGTCCTGTCTTTGATTTGCATCCTTGAATTTGTTACATTTTTCTCTAGTAGACCAGAGAATCCTTTATAATCAGCCTCTTATTCCTGTGAAAAAAAGCAGATTTTCCAAAGGTTGGAGAGAAGCAGATTGAAGGAGAAAGCAGCTCTCCCTTAGAGAGATGGTCTACCAAGACTAGTCTCATATGATGGAGATGGTGATGGAGAAGTCTTTGCAGTCACTGCCACTTGGTATCTTGGAATCTTCAGGTACTGTAATAGTGTAACACTGCCATCCATTGCAAGACTTCTCAGCATTAACCAGGGAACTGGAGAGGGCTCAGCCTGTGACCCAGCCTGGTGAAAGTAAGAGTACATGGTCACAATGGCCTATTCTACTATTTCTGCAATTATGAAGATTTTGCTTTCTTATGCTACATGCATTAATACTTAAAATCAACACACTGTTTTTGGCCTCCCTTTGAGGTCTCTCACTGGTAGTCATGTTGCTCCTAATGGGTATTATCTTGGGAAAGATCTAATGGATCCTTTTTTCCTGTTAATAAGGTGGCTTGCAGTTCACAGCAGTCATTGCAGCAGCAGATAGAGCCAAGCTGAGTAAGGATGTCTCTTGAGATCTACCCTGACCATTCTCTTAGATCAACTTTATGAAGTTTGCTCAGGGTCCCACAGAAAATATGATGTAACAAAGAAACCGATCACTGCTTCCTAAATTCAACAGTAATTCTTGAGCTTTTGGTCCATCCCATCTCAGTGTTCCATTAAACTGTCTCTTGGAGTTGTTGCTATCCCTAATTTTTTCTTGATCCTTCAATGCCATCCTGCTTGATGCTTGAAACACCTGATGCTCTATTTGTGAGTCCCCATGAGTGGTAAAAATTGACAGCAGTGTCTCAAACTGTGATCTCAAGCAGCTCAGGAAACAGTGCAGTAAAGTCTGAGCAGACATTCCATGAGCTGCTACCTGAGTGCACAGCCATTAACATCACTCTGGCACTCACCAGCTGCTGCTTTGAACAGCCTCTGAATGAAAGGGGCAGCTGTACATGGTCAAGTCAGCTGAGTCAGTGATCCTTCTACCCTCACTGAAATGTAGCTCTGATGCACATCATCCAACCAAGTGCAGAGTCCACCCTGAACAGGTGCTGGCTGGCTCAGCCACATAAACTTTTGGAAGGAGCACAGACATGGTCCTGTCATTCCAGATATCTGAAAAGTGTTAGACTGAACTGGAGGTGTGCTTGTGTATCCAACAACATGTCGGTGCTCTGGAGACAAGAAATATTCCAGTGCAATTGGAAAATAATATGGAAAAACAACTTTTCAACACAATGGGAGATGAGTTCTGGTCCATCTTTCAAGATCCAGACACAGCATTTCTTCCTTTCCCATGAAAGAGGGACTGAGAGTTGAAGATTGCAATGGAAGAACTGAGTGTGCTATTACACACAGGCAGTATTTTACTCCAAAGCCTGTTTTATATCACCAACAGTGTGTAAAGTGCATCTCTGACAGTGAGCTGTGTCTAGCTTGCTCAAGAAGCAGTGGATGTGTTATGAGATACACAGCTGGCTATTCCTCTCCCATGAAAGCATAATAATTCCTATCACTGCTAGAAGGACGCCTTTTCCTAACAAAGGAAATAAATCAGACCCAATTAATAGAGAATATTCATACAAGCCAAGCTTTTGATCTGTTTGCCACTCTCTGTTCACTTACTAATGAACATGCCAATCTCTGTTCATTTTCTAACTGCCTTAGCAGAATTCAACCTTCAAAAAATGAATAAAGGTAGGCATTTAAAGGTATGCTTTTTAAACTGCTCATTCAAAATGGTAGCAGCCTGTCTCACTGTGCCTCAGAGTTACTTCTAGGAAGTATCCATGTAGTTGTGAACATGTGAACAGTTGGAAAGGGATGGTGGTTGGAAGAATCTATAAATGAGTGGAGAAGCTAAGAATGATTTATATTTATGTTTGAAGAGAGTGATAAAATCGGAACAAAAGCAATTTTTGCTCAGGTTGGCTAACTTTCAAATTGTTCTAGCACCTGTTCAACTGCTACCACGTATTACATAGTTAGACAAACAGAGCTAAAAACTCCTAAGAATTAATACCTTTTTCCTCTACAGCCAGAAAAATCCCAAATTTTTGTGTCTGACTATGCTCTATCAGCTAAAACCTCAAATAAATCCAAAGAATGGGTTTTGTTACCCAAGGCTCCTTATATAACAAACCATGTTTTTTGGTTATTTTAAAGCATTCTAACATAGAGATGTACAAAATCTTATAGTCCCTGTAGGAATGGGGCTTATGTAACACTACACAAGGACTATTTAAACATCATTAATGTCTGGATTCTGTGACAGCCCTGTGGCAGAAAGGCTTAGACTAGGGATGCAAAGTCTAGTCTGTGGATGGCTTGTGCCCTCCTATGTAAACATATAACTGTACCTTCCTACACCTACTGTAACATCATTATCAAATTCTATGATTCTATGAATTCCAGCATCTTCTCACCCAAGCTTCCAAACTTTTCCCTCTATTTCTTCTGACAACTAGAAGTTATGCATATACATAATTTAAATTAAACTGTCGTACATTGTGTTTGAATGGAGGAGGAAGGAGCATAGTATCTCTGTTGGTCTGTTTCCACAGGTGTGAAACACTTCCATGTGTTTTCTCTGAACTGAGAGAGAGATGCCATCGTGACTTTAAGTGATTGTTGCTTCTTATTCCTGGGACCTCCCGGAGGCAGTTTCACATTAACTGGCTTTTCCAAGGACAGTCCAGCCAAGCATTACTACCATACATTACCAAAATGGGTCAATCATTCCCCCATCCTGACCCTTACCAAGATTTTTGAAGACGTTCTAATGAAAGTAATCTTGTATTTATTTTCTGCAGCATATGCACTGAGAGAATTATTCCTCTAGGAGATAGAGATATTTGGAAATATCTTGTACCACTTTCAGATGGCATAAAGAAAATGGAACAGAATTAACCAAGAACTAAGAAGCCCTATCCTTTGCCTTTTGCCATTCACTAGTTAACACCGGACTTCCTAATCTCTCTCTGTAGTACAGCTATGAGAAATACACATTCAGACAGAGTGCATGTTGAAAAAATGCATTTAAAATGTAGTAGGTACAAAATTTAGCCAAATATATGACCTGGAGATGAGTCAGTCTTATGTATGGTAATCTGGGAGGCAAGCAGGAACAAAGATTTCTCAGAAGATAGAAAGAGTTGAAGAGAGAAGCAAGATAAAATTTTGAAAATTAGGCAGAAGGCTGAAAAAGAAAGGCCTGGAAAAATGTTGTAAGCAGTAAATGGTATGGAATTGAAAAGGATTAAAGGAAGGGAGAAGATCAACTGAGGGTCAGGTTAGAATGGAGAGAGAAGTGGAGATTAAGGATCAGTGAAGCATGCTGATTCTAGCTCAATTCTTTGCCCTTTTCTTTGGACTTTAGGACAACCAGGGCTCTGGTTTTTAGTGAATTTTCTTTCCGTTCTTCCCCTGTGTGCTTCCTAAAATCTATTTATGTGTGCAACATGCAACTCTGATGTAGAAACAATGTGTTAGGTAGGAAGAGTTTGCAACATCAGGCCTCTATAATAGCAAGGACTTAGAGCACAGACTAGTTTGTCAGCTGGTATAAACTGAGAGAGCTCCATTGAATCTGCATACTTTTTAGTCTTGAATTAAGTACCAAGCATGTTAGCCCCTGAATAATGACAGTAGAATCTCCTTTTTAACTCCTAGAGGCCCTTCCTGGATCCTTGAGCTGAAACTTTTTGTCTCTTTAGAAATTTAAACCATGTTTGTTCCATTCTTACATCCACTGGAATTCGCAACATATCTGCTTTGTAGTCTGGACAAAGCTTGAAGATTTCCCCAAACACAGTGTGAATCAAACCACACAGGAATGTTTGTAAAGAACATCTTGGACCCTTTGAAAACATATTCAGTTCTCAGAAGCACTAATGCATTCCACATTTGGTCATTAAACACTAATTGGTAACATGCTGTGGAAGGGTTCACTCTCTGACCAGTCAGTATTTCCTAGGTCACAGCACTGCATGACCTTGGTGCCCTGACGAGACCTGCCCTTTTGAACTTTTAATCCTTCAGCTCGTCAGAGAGCATTAGTAGCTCAGGCCACTTTGGAAACCACAAGCATATTTTCCCCTGGCTGTTTCAAAGCTTTCTTGGTTTCCCCTCCATCTCCCGCTCCCACCCCCCTCCTCACTGATGATTCAAGATGTCTTTTGGGGGCCTAATTGAAGGCTTCAAAGTGCCCGATAGTTTATTATGAAACTATTGTCCTTGGTAAATGTCACAGGACTCATGCTTTATTATATTTATAACCTTTTTTTTCCATTAGTCTGCCATTTCCCTGAGAAATTATGACCTTGGTTCTATCAGTTTAACCAAGCTGGTTTTATATATAGCAAATGTGTGCGTGTGCACAAGAGAGAAGAGGGGAAGTCACCAGAGAGATTTCTATTAAAACAGTGCTTGTACTGTCTTCTTCTAGAATCTGGCAAGCAATTTAAAGATTGTGATAAGGAAAGGAATCAGGAAACAAATTATGTCTAATACTAAAATCTCAAGTGGTATCTCTGACTTCAGTAGACATAGGGCAATAGATCCTGGTTGCTGTCAGGTCTTTCACTTAGCATAAATTTCACCTGATATTTCTTATCAGAAGTGTGTTTAGGGTTTTCCCCTCTGCCTTCTTGTTCCCCTACCCTTGCTACTTTGAATTTTCTCACTCTATTTTGAACAAATTTAAAGCATTATGCTTAACTCTCCCGTGGTCTGTCTCAGGATAGACTACATACAAACTGTATTTCATCCTTAAATGTTCAGAGGATGAAAACAACTGTATCTCTCTGGGAATTTGGGAAAGAAGTAATTGAGACACACTGAGTGGAGGGTTGCAGACTGGGGTGGGTCACATGGTGCTTTTCAAACATCAATCCTTGAATCTTTTCTAAGGGGTCCCCCAGAAGTAACTAAAAACAATCAAACCTGTTATCAGCAGATGTACATCTGAAATACTGGAGATCGTGAGGGTCTGTTGGCTGGGCACTGACCAAGTATCTTTATTCAAGGAGGGGCCCAGAACATTTTTAAATCAACCAATAAATGAAACAGTGCCAGAAAATCTTCCTGGGCAGAGGAACAAGGCTGTCTCCGCACTAGCATTGTTAGACTAGCCCTGGTCAAGTTAATTTACTGATGCAGACTTAGCCAGAATAGCTGAGTTCTGTAGATACAATCTTAAGGATCAAGCAGGGTGATCTCCCATTGAAGGAAAGAACACAGTAACTGACCTTGGTCTTGTTTGCCTCTCAGTGGGAGTGGGTGAGGTCAAATTCATTAACGTCAGTATTTGAGAAGGAAAATGCTATAAAAAGCAATGTGTTGGGGTTTTTTGGGAGAGAGGGCTTTTTTTTTTTAAGTAACATTTAAAAAAGAGAAAGTGTGGTGTTGATTTCATGCTGCCAGATTTGAAATGGTCTCATTCCTCATTCTCATAGCCAATCTCTTAAACAAACAGAGCTATTCTCACTGTAGATATTGAAAGAGTTCTCTAACTGCCAGCCATACAGGCCCAGGCAAATAGGGATATGACAAATGAAAAAATGCAGAAAACTTCTAGGGTAGAGAATTTTTCAAAAAAGCTACATCTTCAGGAGAAATCTCACCTTTGGAAAAAAAAAAAAAGTGCTTGAAAGAAAAAACTTTTTAATTACCATCTGGCCAACATGATTTATTCCTTTAGATCACTAGAACTAATATTTTACTTCTGCTTTTATTCCTCTCTTGTAAAGTTTACTATATATTTTATATATGTATTATCTTTTCCTCCAGATCAGCAAAGGCAAGATACCCCCGTCCTTCAAGGATTTCATCCACTTGCCTTTGCCCCTCCCACATGTCACTGGCAGTATGTAAAGACATTACAGTCATGTTCTTGGCAACATCCCCACTTTACAATGCTTCATTCCTAATTCCCACGTAAGGGATGACAGACTTTGGTGACCTTTTGTATCAACACTTGTTTGCTAAAATTAGATTTTTTTTTCTTCCTGGCATATAACCAAATAGATTATACTCCTCAACCTGTCATCCTTGGAGGGCAGGCAGCCCCAGAAACTGATGATGCAGAGGAAAAAACTTCTTCATGAAGAGTAAATGGAGCTCAAGGGGAAAAAAAAAAGTGAACGATGTCCTAGCAGTGTATGCATCTATCTCTGGTGTGCATACATATGCACAGATGATATTAAGTGATGGTGTCAGCCGCAAAAGGTTGGGAGGTTAGACACAGGTCAGATAAATATCTAGCAATTTAGATGTGTCTCGAAAGTTCATTTGAATTTAAAATTTGCGGAAGCCATAGGTAAAAATCCAATAGAACTGAACATGTAGGTCTACTGCACGTCTTTATCTGGCTGGAAACAATGCTCAGAAAATCTGAATTTCCTCACAACATTTCCATGACTTCTTGTGGACTAAGAGTGAAAATTAAAAGCAGATCTAGGAAATTAAAAGAGAGGAAAAACTTCTGCATGATATTTTGAGGGATCAGTCTGGTCTAAATTGCAAAATTCCTTAATACTTGACCATTATTAAGCCCAAGTAAATAAGCTGCAAAGGGTACATATGTCCCACACTGAGAATTATATTACACCTAGACTTATGTTAAGAATTATAGTCCCACAGTGCTTACTGGTATACATGAAGTAATCACTCTCCTATAAACTTCAGAGTCTGGCTTATTCTGAGATCTAAGAAGTTGATAAGTAACTACAACAAGACAGTGAGAAGATTAACAGGAAGTTTTGGTTGGTTGTGACTGGCTGTACTCAGAGACTTTTGGCTTATTTCTTGACCAATTAAATATTTAGTTAGGGACCTAGGCTACTAATCTTTTTGAAGTAAGCTGTTCAGCTTCCACTGCAGCCCATACTGTGTATGAGCTGCTGTGTGTCTCTGTTCCCAGCACACACGTCTGACCTGAAACTTGATGCTGTGCATTGCTGCACTTAATGAGCGACTGGTGTGTCACTGCTTCAGCATCTGCACTTCTCTGAATTCTGGAAGAGCCATTCCCAGTATTGTCTGTCCCCCATCACTCTTCCTTTAGGTCACCATTTTGAGACCTAATTGAAAGTGTGTGCTAACCATATCCCTGTAAGCTGGATATATGAAAAGCTTTGAATGCTAACATTAAATTATCTTTAAGGTCATTTTGCATATCTTAAAGGAAACAGCCAGACTATATTTTTGCTGATTATTAATCAGTTTTGCTGATAATTCACCAGTGGAGATGATGAGTCACTAATACCAGCACTCTTCTACAGCCGCCTCAGGAACAGTGTGTTAGGATGCGTGAGAGAGAAAGGTGGGACCGTGCAGGCCTTTTCCCATGGCTCTCTCTGACTCTGCCACAACGAAGACACAGCACAACACCAGTGTCCCCTGCACAGGTGACACTTGAGGACAGAGTGCTGCTCGTGTGCCTGCTGGCTCGGCCGAGCGTCCCACGTACTTTCCTACGCGGTGCTGCGGAAAGCGGTGTGCAGACCATCAAAGCTGGCAGCTCTCATCCCCTTCATGTGGTTGCACTCGCAGTTGTGACACTGCCAGTGACGTAAAGGGAGAGGAAAAGGCTGCTTTTTCAGCAAGATACAAACACAAAGATATTATCCTTCCACTGATTTTAATCTCATTTCACAAATACTCACACATAACTAGATCCAAGCCGCTGATAGGGTCCCTCCTTCTCTATCCCTGCTATCAGCTTTCTTAACCCTTCTCAGGAATGGAGTGTCTATATCACTGCCCCATATGCATTTGAGACGAGGAACATTTTGTGCTGCATGTTTATACCTGGAGAAGGAATTACAGAGCCTCAAAATCCAGCTGGCAGCTTACACTACCTTAAAGTACAAAGATAGCAATTGGAACCCCTAATTTTAGAGGGAAAAAAGGTTCTGGTCTTTTCCTCTCAAATATAGGGGAAAAAAAGTATGTCAATAGTAGTCTATCTTGACTTTCTCAGACTAAAATAATACTGAAACAGCTTTCCAATAAAGAAGGGGGTTTTTTTAGTAAGAAAGGATTTTTCCTCTTACAGTATATTTTTGTTGGACATGCTGGACTTCCTTCATTATAAACAGAGTGATACCAAAGACAGCAAAGTATTTCAGCCAGATACGAGATTGAAACAGTTATGTTGAGTTACCTGGCCAATGTTCTCCACATTTCTTCACCTCTTCTTTTATATATTCTTCTTAGACATATTATGTGTCCCATGACTTGCATGCTTCACCACAAAGACTGTCTCCATTGCAACCTTCCCACTTATTAACAAAAACGCCATGGTTCATTAGGGCACAGGCCACTGACCAAGACAGTTAACTTACTAGGGGAAGTATTCCAGGATCTACAAGAAACAATGGCACTCACAGTCAGAATGCTTCAGTTTTGACTTCTTTGCTAAAAATATGAGCTCTCCTGAGAAAATACTGGTATATTTTATGGTCTTTGAAACTGTCTTGCTTGCTTGTGCCCCTATCTCGTCCCTTTCTCACTGTGGGAGACTGGCCGTTCTCTAGATTTCTCTATGCAGTTATTGCTTCATTGCTTTCATTTTTTGCTGAAAATTTCCAGAGTGATAGCACACGGATAATACTGATGATTCATTTTCTCACCATCTCTAGTCAGCAGTGTTGTGGCTGTGATAGGTATTTTCCCTTTTGCTTCCTGCTAAGGGTCCTTGATATGTAGCCCTGGAAGGTGTGAGTTGTACACGAATTTGGTTTTATTGCTTATCCATGATCAATATCAACTGCATCCTCTCTGTTGAATTCAAAGACTTTTGGGGGCTGCTTTCATAAAGCTATTGTTTATAATGAGCAGAGTAAATCACAAGCAAAGGTGTCTCCTCATTCTACTACATCAGCGGCTTTTAGACTCAGCTGGGTAATCCCCTTTTGTCACAGAATGCAAATGCAAGCAACTCATGATGAGCTATCTCTGCCCATACTCACTCCCTCTGCCCACCCAGAGAGTTTGCTGTTTCCTAGGGTTCTGCTGTGACAGCTCTGGCTCCAGACATGGGCTAGCCTCAGTCCTAACACAAGAGTGATCCCTAGCACAAAGAGATCCAGACAAGTATGCTCTGATCTCAGAGCTACCTTTGAAAAACAAGACATAATTAATCCACTATACCTTTTTATTTTTTTATTTTAATGAATATTGATTGTCTTTCAATAATATGGTTCATACAGATTGCTCCATGCTTTCCACTTCTACATTATTCCTTGAACTAGTATTGTGTTTTAACAAGTCTCAATATGTCATATATAGAATTCTTATTTTAAAAGTTGGCATCGTTCTCATTTTCTTTTTCATCTGTGAAGGGCAGACTGAATGCATATAGTGTCTCTCATGAGCCTAAACCAAAGGAATGTGTGAGCTACAACTGCCTAGAACCCATTATGAGAGGTTATCATCTTGGCATCCACATCCAGAGAGCCTGGACAACCCTGAGTCCAAATTAAGATAGAGACTTGCAGCCCCTGAGTTTAGGGTTGGTTTACCACAGGTTCCCTGTGAGATTTTTCATAAAATTCTTAGGCCCAGTTCTCTGTGATATTAAATTTTCTATCTCCCACAGAAAGAAGGGGAAACTGAGTGCTAAACAACTTTACTTTGGTTTTCCTGCAAAGAAAATTAATGTCATTTTTCCTCGCTGCTTAGAAAAATCCAAACATTAAGGATCATCTTCATAAACTGTCAGAAAAAATCCATTATCCTGTGATGGTCTGGCAGTTGAAGCACCATCCATTTTCACTGCATATGCCCAGGATGACCAGAACTCTGACCTTCACCCACAGAGAGGAGTTTTTAAGTGTCCTGTGAAGGTGAGCAAATGATGGTTCTGGCAGAGCAGAGGAAAATGTGAGCACTGCATGGGAAAACCGAGACACTGAAAATTTACGTAGGAGTGCAGTGACAGCACCATGAATATATTTTTCACTGAATTGTTTCTTTTATGTATTTCAATTAAGAGATTATTTTGTAATCTTCTGAAGATGGTATTTTTGCTCTTCCTTCTAAATCGTTGTGTTTTTAGCATAAACCCAAGTATTATTCCAAGAAGCAGTTAGTTTATTTTTAAAGAATCTTACCTGGTTTTGTAAAACAGAAAGGGTTTGGTTTTTTTTTTTCTTTTAAATTTAAAAGGCTATATTTACCGCTTCCAGAGATCTTTATTGTTTTTAAAATTATCTTTTCACTAAAACTTTCAGTGATGGGCTTTTGGAGGGGAAAAAATTGTTTTCAGGTAAAGAACAGTGTTTTGGGTACAAAAATTATGTTTTAATATTCACTTGACCTATCATTTTGGGGGTTTTTCTACATTGCCTTCAATACTACTCACTAAACATGATCCCAAATGGTCTTGTGTACACATGCAGGTCAGTTTATCAGCAGCCCGACTTCTGATATATCCAAGTATTCAGCTATGATTTCAAACAATGTGTAGTAACCAGCACTGAGGATGACTGATCATCTTTCCAATAGCCTTAAAAATGCAAAGCAAGAGAGGATCAGAAATGTCCATAAAACGAACATAAATCAAGAACAGAGGGAAGTCTATATGAAGAACCTCTCCCAAGTATTCTGTGATATTATTCTGTGATAATATTTTTTAATGGATGTAAATGAGGCCTTAACAACTTCCTATTGTCAGGAAAAAGATGAGAATCCCTGCCAGAGCTCCCATCTGTTGTCATCTGCAGACAAAGGTGCTGTCCCAGGCAAATGTTCTGGTGAAGTGCTCATCTTCTCAGTTTTCTCTGTGTGCAGTAGAATTTGAGCTAAGCAGAGGGAGCTGTGATTACAAAACAATTTCCTTGAACATCTATTTTCATCTGTGGCCTCCAAATTGCATCAACCTTCTTCTCTTCTGAGAAGAACTTTCTCAGTTCTTAGAAACAGCCAGCATTCTGTGGGGCTGCTTCAGCACTTGTTCTGATGGAGGCATAGGCAGGAGGAACTAGAAATGCTCTAGTTAAAGGTGAAAAGTTTTCTGGATTTTTGTTTTACATATGAGAGATCTGTATTAGTGATTTTATTCCCTTCCCTCTGACTCATTTTTGTCTAGTCAGCTCAAGGAACAGATGTGGGCTTTTATCCAAGTGTGTAACAAGATAAATATGCTTTCTGTGCTTTAATGCCTCGTGTGGTGTTCTCTGGAAATAGACTTGAACAATGACAACTATACTCGGCATTTAGAGGAATCAGCTGGGCTATCTGGGGTTCACAAAGTTCAAATAGGAGAGCTGCAAGCCCAGAAAAGGTTTTATTTGCAGCAGAGTTTGCTTATCCCAGACTTACTTTGGCTTACATATCTGAAATCCTGTCAGGAATTCCTCTGCTGTTCCTCACAGTTATTAGACAAAACCAGGGAATGCTGTGGAGAGCGACCTCATAGATTAAGCATGCTTATCCACTTTTCTAGGAAGCAGGATATTTCTGCAAGCCAAATGCAAATTTGTGACTTGGAGCCTTGTATAATAAGGGGAAAAATAAAACCACACACAAAAAAACAACCCAAGAAGCTTTATTGTAACTGAATTCACAGCAACCTCTACATTTGGATTTCCGATCACAGGGAAATGAGTGTGGCAGGTGCTGGCTGTGATAATGGTGCTGAACTAGTGGAACTGACCTGGCCATACACCTAAGAGGTGAATCATGCTGCATCACAGACTTATTTTTAATATAGAGAAATTGTGTATCTCAAGCTTTTATATATCACTGGAACCTTTCACATGGAGTTTTTGGACACATTCCCTCACTCACAAGTAGCTGGCTATGGACTTGACAGACATAAAACAGGATGTAGCTATACTGGCTATACTACTATTTGTTGGATGCATTTCACACTTACCTGAAAAAAATCTGCAAATAATTCACTATTTCTTTTTTTTTCTTTTTCTTTAAGAAATTAGACATAATAAAAGTTTTCAGGAAGGAATTTTTGTATTATCCATATCCTGTGTTGATATCCAGACTCCCTTGTGCTTTATACATAATTTCAGTACCCAACAGCTTAGGAATTGGGCACTTTCTTCTTTAACTCATTCTTTCCTAAGCTGCATTAATTTAGTTGTCAGCATGTGCATGGAAGCAGCCCAGGTAGCTTCCTACTGCTTAAGCACAGCTGAAATCCAAATAGGAAGTGGCTTTACCATCAAGGCACTTGACTGGCCACAAAGTAGTTGGCTTACATTCATCCTTGTCTACAACAACATTTTGCTGGACACATGCAGCTGCAGGACATCAGCTACCTGTAAATATGTACAGGTGAAACAGGAGAAGCCCTCAGAGATCAGACTCATCAGTTAAACACGGCTTAGGTTCTCAGTTTTTAGACCTATATTTACTTAACTTGTGCTAATGTCCTCCATGTAGCATGTAGACCTTCCTTAATTTGCACTTTTAAGAACGTTGGTAAGCATTCTTCAATATATTTTAAATGTTTGGTGGAGATAAATGTCATCTGTCTTCGACAGAAAAAGCTGGCCTGGTTTCCAGAGGCGCTGGTCATCAGAGGTGAAATTTAATCACTGCTGAGAATCAAGACTTGTTTAGTGGCATATGGGCTGGGGAAGGATTTTCAGGTGTTAAATTTACTCCAAGGCAATTAACTGCCATTAGTACTCCTAAAATTCCCCTTATTCCCCTTCCTACACATATATATCTATTTAACATTAACCGCTGAATTTCCATAGAGTATGTTTCAGATCTGATATACTTTCTGAAAAAAACCTGCAAGTTTCAACAGTCTAAAGAATGACTGCTGGTCAATCTCTGTAGGCCAAATTTCTTTTCCAATAGAAGTTCATTTTCATATTGCTTTTTCTGCCCTGTTGGTGTTTGCCATTAGAGGCACGACAGCAAGATTTCTAACCCAGCCAAGCTATTTCTACATTCCTGTTCTTAGCACTGTATTCTAATACTATCTCTGGATTATTCAATTAATCAGTTGCAGAGGTTATGGAGATTTAATTTCCTTAAAAAGAGGAAGATTATGTCACTGATTGTTTTAAGATGGAATCATCTGAAAAATACATAAGTAGTGAGAATTTCTTCTCCATAAGAAGTATGCTTAGGATCTGAAGAGCTAGACTACAAGTTAATATTAATGTAGAATGAATTAATTTTCCAGATGTTACATCAACACTGAACTCAAAGGATGTTATCTCAGCTGGAGTAATACAGAATTTTACTTACTGAAATAACTAAAGCTTATGAGTACTCTAGAAGGCTTACCAAAAAAAAAAAAAAAAAAAAAAACAACCAAAAAAACCCCCAAAAAACAACCAAACAATTAGTTACCTGGGTTAAAAATGCTTCAAGCAGGAAAATAAAAACAGTTGATTAATATGATAAAGTTTATGTTTCTGGATTTCTGGTAAGCCTAACTGACTGACGTGAGCATGCTATTTTAAAAAATGCTTATAGGAAAATGACAGAATGAAGGACATCAATTTTTTGATCCAAAGTTAATATTTGATTTATCAAAAGAAAATATTTATTAATAAAATTTTATTTTATCTAATGTCTGTTATATTTATATACTTTTATATGTCTGCTGCATATTTATATAGCTGTGTAAGCTACGGTTACCCATCTATGAAAATGAAAGTATTTTTAAATTTGAGAAACCATCTTACTGTGTGTGCTTTAGACCATTTAAGCTTATCACAAATATGTAACAACAAGGTTGCCCTTCCCTCAAAGCATTTCAGTCACCTACCCCTAAACCAAAATTCCTGGCAGCCGGGAGATCTTTATCTTACCACAGTAAAATAAAAATTCACTGGACACAACTGATTAAATAGATTTCTTCAACATACTTGTGAAAAAACATTTCTCAGAGCCAGCAAAAGGCCAGTGGTATCCTGGGGTACATTAGGAGGATCAATGCCATCAGAAGGAGGGAGGTGATCCTGCCCCTCTGCTCAGCCCTGGCAAGACCTCACCTGGAGGGATGTCTACAGTTCTGGGCTCCTCAGGGCAAGGCAGATGTGGAGCTCCTGGAGTGAGTCCAGTGGAGGACAATGAAGATGATTAAGGAATGGGAGAATCTCTCTTATGAGGAAAGGCTGAGGGACCTTTGCTTGTTCAGCCTCAAAAAGAGAAAACTGAGAGGGGATCTCATCAATGTCTGTCAGTGTCTGTAGGGAGGTGTCAGAAGATGGTCCAGGCTCTGCTCAATGGTGCCCAGCAATAGGACAAGAGGCAATGAGCAGAAACTAATGCCCAGGAAGTTACACTTGAAAATGAGGAAGAACATCTTTACTGTGCAGTGTCCAAGCACTGGCACAGATTGCCCAGAGGGGGTGTGGAGCCTCCTCACTGGAGGTACTCAAAAAACATCTGGACTAGTCCTGTGCCATGTGCTCTGAGATGATGCTGCTTCAGCTGGACCAGACGACCCACTGTAGTCCCTTCAACCCTGACTCATTCTGCGATTCTGTGAGAACTGTTTTTTGAAAAATACTCTGACAACTTTCAGTTTCCTGATGACTTAGCGCATGTCAGAAAGTTTCAGGTCACAGTTCTGTTCTGTGGGCACACGTCTGATCCTTGCCATAACACCTCTCTTGTTTTCTTTGGGTATACCCTCTGTTACCCGTTGGACACACTGAAGAGGTGCCAGGGAGGTAAATAGTCATGAATATGCACCATTGCTCCAATTGACAGGTTCACCTCTGTATAACATATTTTCATAGATGTTAAATCAACATCATAATTATTCCTATAAGATATAATTTTAAAGTCTATTTTGTGGATTACAGGAAAGACAGCAGAAGTTATCTGGGTTTTGAGATTCTCCACTAGAAAAAGAGAGAACACAACCTGCCAACAGGAGCTCGTGTTGTCCACTAACTACAAGTGCACAAAAATCCCATAACATTTGATCTGCGTTAACATGTGGTCCTTTAGCATGCATCTTCTAGTACTCAGATGGAAAGTTATTAGTCTGACTTACATTTGGCAGCATTTCTATCATCTTAAAATGCTGATTCAATGACCACCAGTAATATCTGAACATCTAAACATCTAAACAGGGTCCCATTATTCAGCTGAGTTTCCTTCCTGCTGATACAGATTTAGGAGACATATTAATGAATATTCACTCTAAGTCAAATGTAATTACAGCCATGGATGTGGAGATTTTTTTTAACTTGGAGCCATATGTATGTATGCAAAATGTATATGAAATACTGCAGTATGTTAACAATATGTTTGAACCAAAAGAAATAAGAATCTGGACTTGGTTATATATGAGGAACCTTCTTTTTCTTGGGAAATAGAGTTTCCAGCAAGATTGTAAACAGAGAGGAGACATCACATGGTCTGCATTATTTCTACAAGCTTTCTCTTTCAAAATTAAGTACTGTAAGATTTTATGTGTTTGACTTATTGTGGTGGAGAAATAAGAATAAATTATTGAAACATCTGTGTTCATAATTAGGCTTAATTGAGTCTGATCAAATAGAACTTTAGGAATTCCAGTTATGTGTCAAATCTCCTGTGGAAGATGAAGAAGAAAGAAATGAACCCACTACAGTCATCAAGACTTTCACAAAAGATGGAGGAAAAAAGAATGATGCTGTGGTTAAGACACTTGATTCAGATCTTGATCCAATTTCTTCCTTGGTTTGAATGATTTGGTGTTTTATCTGAATTTAATTTTTTCCATTCCTCAGTTTCCCATTAGTAAAGCAGTGATTAAACCTTTCTGTTGGGGGTTAGGTTTCTTTTCTTTTGTCCCTTCTTACCTACAGAATTTTTCCCATAAGTTGCTAAGAAACACTGGCTACTGAGTACTTATGGGTACTTTAGAAAACAAAGCTCAGGGAGAAGGAAGGCATCTCCTTGCATTTCTTTCATCTGGGGAGTTTCTCTCCGAGGGACAGAGATAGAGAATGGGGCAGTTAAAGGACAGGGGCTGGGGCAGCTCCTGGTTCTCTTGGTGTTGGTTTTGGAGGCAGATGGTCGAAGCTGCTGCTTGGAGAAGGGAATTTGCTGCTGCCACCAGAGCCCAGCCCAGAGCTGCTTCTTCTCCTGTGGGGGTGGGCCTCTGCTCATGAGAGCAGCCACTGAACTGTGACTTTATCATCACCTACCTCACTAAAAGAGGGACCTATCACCATCTGCCTATGTGCCTGGGAATCTGGAGCTCGCCTCTCACTTCCCTGCAGGGAGCCAAGCCACCGCTGCCACGCCCCTGCCACTTCCTCAGCACTGGGATTTTTTTCTTTTTTTTTCTTTTTTTTTTTCTTTTTTTTTTTTTTTTTAATTTCTTTATCTTTCTTTTCTTGATCCAAGTTTTAGATTTTCTTTAGATTTTCCTGATAGTTTTGGTCAAAACTACAATTGGATTATTTTTTTTTTTAATGTTTCTTGGATATAAACTGTATTTGAGGTCAGACTTTGCATTTATCAAGCTGCTGAGATTTTCTGAATCCCAGATTTTCGAATGATTCATCATTTGGAGCTGTGTGCCTCTAGTGATTGCAGTATAATATTAACAGGTCCTTTCATGATGTTCATGCCCTGGGTTTCTCTGTGCCATATCCCACACCCCCTGCCCTGCTGGGACGCCCCGCGGTTCCAGCCGAGCCGCCATTGCCCCGTGCTCCCTGAGCCTGCCCCACAGCGCCCCCTGCAGCCGCGGGGGAATCACTGCACCCGCCCTGCCTGCCGGGAGCCAGCAGCGCCCCTGCCGGCTGTCAGCGGAACTGCACCCAGGGGAAGTGCGGGTGGCCCAGAAGGGTTTCGCGGTTCTCTTTGTTAATGCCAGAGTTGTTGTTGTTTGCTTGCCTTATTATACATACCAGTAAAACCCTGTTATTTCTATTCTCATATCTTTGCCTGAGAGCCCCCTTAATTTCAAAATTATAATAATGCAGCAGAAGGGTATTCCAGCTGGTCGAGCTCCGGCCCCCCCAACAGAAGGGGGCTTACATTTTTCATTCCGATGGAAGCTCCTGCTTTCCCTAGCAGACATCAGTCTTTCAAACCAAGACATCTTCCTTTCCAATTTTCTGTTTAAGTCACAAGTCTTTCCAAGCCAGAATCCATCCAGAATGTGCGCACGCAAAGGAAGCTTATCACACCTTCATGGTTTCTGAAAATTGATGATATACCTATAGGAGCACAGAGATCACTGAGAACAGGTGTGCTTCCCTCTATTCCTACATTCTCACTCCTTTAAATGGAGACTAAAGGCTGAATCCAGAAAAATATGGGTGCCAAAATCCCAAAACGCAACGCCAATGCTTGAAGGGATACATAAAGTCTACAAGTAGGTGACTTTTTAGCACCTTATTGAAGAAAAAGGATATGGGGACTAATAAGAAATGGAAACAAGCCCCCAGGTACTTAACTTCTTCTCTAATAAATCTCAGTCTATAAAGTACATCAGGGCATGCTTAATGTTTTGCTCTGGCTGACATTGGCACTTCCTCCTTAAATAAGTTGGATATTTTGAATATGGTATACAAAGGTACTTGCTGTCCCAGATTCTGCTGAAAAAACTTAGCACCAAAGTAAGGTGTTGCAATATGTAGACTTGGCACAACTTTCCCCGTGTAAAGGGAAAAAGATTCTTAGTGAGGGCAGACTTCTCACGCCTTGAAAGCTGATAATAACTTTTCTTGAAGTGCAATGAAACCAGAGTGTGCAATCATCCAGGCCATTGATTAAGATAACTGAAATATAACATCAAAACTAAAACTGTGTAACTAATGGGCTTGAATTGGGAGTAAAGCTCTATCTAAGTAATATACGGTGGGATATCATCCTGTTTGTTGCGAAAGGCCCATGCTTGAAGAATCATTGTTAGCCACCACTGGAGAACTTTTCACAAGTCTTTCCAGCTGAAGGAAAGAAGTGAATAGGAGTCTAAATGTGTGTGAGTGTGTGAATTATTATTTCTGACCAGTATTTTCCCAGTGCACTAGAAGGGATGGATTTTTAATGATCAGATTGATATTGTTAGGGTTATGGATAGGTTAGCCTTGCATATAGCAAGAGTTGCATTGGCTGATCCTCTTTTCTCCTACAGAAAGTGTTTGAAGTTCTCACTTTTCCTTCACAAATCATCTTAATCAGCATTTTAGGACAAAGTTCTAAAAGGAAGCAAAATTCTAATGTACTTTCCAATCAGTATAAAGATGATTTTGTCTTTAAAGATATCTAATTTCTATAGCAAGGAGGGGATTATTTTGCACCATATGGTAGCTGTCCTGTGATGTCATAGTGATTAATGACAGGATCAGTTGGATGCTCCAGTGGCATAACAAATGACCTGGGTTTCCTGTAATGGCAATAGTTACACGCTCATACAGGACTCTGCAATTAACTGAGCTCTACTCATGGCTCCCCATGGGGCTAAGCATAACTATAGAATAAATGTGGAGACTACTACCAGCTCCATGAGGATGTGGGTCAAGCATTCTGTGACTTCTGGCAGATCCCTTAGACTGTGGATATCTGTTTCCCATCTGTAAAACTGATCTTATAATTAGCTGTTCACAGACTTGATGTAAAACTAGCTGGTTGGAGTATGTCAAACCTTTGCAGAAGAAAATCTTCAAGTAAAAATAACATTTTAGTGAAACTCTCTGTGTATTTTTAACTCTATCAGAGACTGAAGAACCTCCATCACTTTTTGGCTGATTGGCCTCATGATTATTTGTCACATAAAACACAGAAATCTTCATTAAATGCTTTGTGCTCTACTTTCAATTCAAATTTTTTTGGGGTAATCATTGTTCCCTGTCTGAAATAATTCTGGAAGCAGATAAAATACTCCAACTGTGCTGAAGCAAAGTGATACAGACAAGGAATGATCTATTTATCCCAGGAGCAGCCTTACTGACAGCATGATGACTGTGACTGCAGTTATTTTTTTATCTGATGAAAAAAATCCCAAAACAACTGAAAAATATTTCTTTTCTTGATCCATGTTTTAGATTTTCTTTAGATTTTCGTGATAGTTTTGGTCAAAACTACAATTAGATTTTTTTTAAAAAAAATATGCTTCTTGGATATAAGCTGTATTTGGGATCAGACTTTGCATTTATCAAGCTGCTGAGATTCTCTGAACCCCAGATTTTCGAATGATTCATCGGAGCTGTGTGCCTCTAGTGATTGCAGTATAATATTAATAGGTCACTTCATTATGTTTCAATACCTTTTTTCCACTGCTGGTTACTGGACGGTTCAGTCAGCAAAAAAAAAGATCCCATTATACTGACATTGGGCTTTACCAAAAGACATAAGGCCATTTCTGACAAGTTCACATAGCAGAAAGTGAATGCACCTAGACTATGAAGAGAGTGCTTAAAGGGTGATATGGTTGGATCCTCCGTCGAATATTTTATGATTTTCTTGAATAGATTACACCTCTCAATGGTTTCTGAACCTTGCAGTGTATGAGCATATAATTTCTTAACACTGGTGAGAGGAGCTTATCCAAAACTCTATTACACTACTAATATTCTGACTGCAACAGCATCCTGAAGGGAAGAAAAAATTGCAGCTCTCCAGACATGTTTTCTCAGGCTAGATGATCCAAAAAGTACAGATGTGAAGACTGTGCACTCTATAAGCTAACCAACACATAGATTCATACCCTTTCTTGTTCACTCACTGTTTTCACGACAAGTTTGGCAGTGGGATGAACACACAAGTTTCACACAATTCACAGAAGTGAAGGAACAACATTCACACAGATCACATTCCAGTGATGGCATCCTGCATGGTGTCTGGAGAATGCCAGGTGCCAGAAACAGTGATGGGAGAAGCTGGAGGTGAATACAGCTCGTTGGCTGGCTTCATTCATTCAGAGCCCCCACCCCCTGCTTGCTCAAAGCAATGTCTTTTGATGTCATTTTGAAGTGATGATTCATACTACTCTTATGGTCAGGAGAATGAATAAAGCAGATCACAGTTCTGGTTTTGAAATGACAGTTCTGGTGGTGTTTTTATAGTGGGGAAATTGTACATATTCTATGAATGCTCTCCTGGTTAATTTTTTTTTTTTACTGTTTTTTGTATGATTATCCAAAAATATTCTCAGCTGCATTTTCTTCATTAGCCTAATTCACAGATTTTTTGTTGTTGTTGTTGAACTCTCAATTGAACTTCAGCTTTTACTATGGATCAACATTTCTCCCTACATTTAATTCATCCAGAGTAGCTACTGAGTGACAAGGGCAGTGTTAATTTATGATTGGATATTGGAACCTGAAGTAACAATTGGAAAAGGGAGAAGCAAGAGGCTTTCAAAGCATTAAATTAAAACCTTTGGGCTATGGCTTAACTTGCTATTTATTTTTCTCATTTTCTTGCCATCAATACTTTTGTTCTACTCTTGACGTGATATTTTTCACAGGGCGTGATCTGGGACTTTATTCACTCTTTGTTTTCATCTGATATATGGGGTATTTTTTATTTGCTTGTATTATGACCCATGCTCTGTTTGTTCTTACTCAGATGTCTGCTCTTAATTGTCTTTATGAGAGTTATAAACATTTCTGTTATATTTGACCATGGTTCTCCTTTAACTTGCATGAGAATCAGATCTCAATAACTAAAAACTGGAGATTTCTGGGGAAGCCTGAGAGCTGGAAATTTTCTGCTTCTGTACTAAACTGGCCCAGGGCACCATCACACCCTGGGTTGATGATCAGAGAAACCAGAGAAGCTGATCTCTTTTTCTGGAAGAGCTGGCTTGGGCCAACCAAAAATCTGCCAGACAATGCCTGGGCCCAGCATGTGAGATGGGATGGGACAGGACAAGGGCTGTTCACAACATGGACCAAACCAACCTGTTCAACTTTTCTGAAGGGGAAGAGCGGTGAGACTTATGAATCCAAGTCTATCCATTTCCCAAATGGGACATAGAAGAGGTGCAGGATATTATTTGTTTTCATTAATATTGAGATTAAATTTAAAAGTAAATAAGGAAACAGGAAGACAAAACATAAAATAGAAAGAAGAAATTAATTCTGGGGAATAATTGCTAACATATTTTTATGAACTTTGGTGAAGGAGAATCTGAACTGAGTTATCTATTTTCATGACTTCTTATCCTTAAATGTACTTGAGGCTGTTAGGTGCTTCAGGGTTAGAAAGAGCTGCCAGGAGGACTTATTTATATATATATATATATAAATATATAAACTCAAAAAAACTCCATATAAAAAACCTTCCAAAATAAAACATTGGGAACCTCTTTCTTTTCTGAGTAATATACTGACACCTTTTTATCCTATTGTTTTTTTTTCTTTGTCTCCCACATTGATTTGCCCTTTTGAAGTAGAGACAGTTTGCTGGCAGTGAGTCCACAATAGTGCTCTGAGCTACTGCAATGAAAGTTATGATTTTTCATGAAATCATGATTTGAAAAGAACCCTATTATTTAAAATAAATCTGAATTGCTGAGTATCTCAGAGGGTGAGTGTTAGCAAAAAGATGATCAAAGCAGGTGTGAAGAGTGGTTCTTGTTTGAAGATTTGCTTTCTTGTCTTTTTGTGGAATAACCAGGTTCCACTACTGCCAAAAACACTGTACTTATAGAAGAAAGTTTAAATGTTCTCTAAACTCATTTTGCTGGTTCAAAGCTGTTCAAACTATTCTGTCTGCACCATATTTAATGTTTTGATGGAAGATACATCTGTCCTCTGCAATGGGCATAAAATCGTAAAACCAGTATAAATTCCTGCAGTTCACCAGTCATGAACCCACTGCAATAAACATCAGATTTAATGTTTGAGCTATAAGGAACAAATGCTTTACTTGCAATCAGGCCACTGGTTTTGTCAAATAAATAATGCCTTTCAAACAATAGTTAGGACTATTTCTTCCAGTACCTAAAGGAAGCTGGAAAGGTATTTTTCACAAGGGCATGGAGTGATAGGACAAGAGAGAATGGTCTTAAGCTGAAGGAAGGTAAATTTAAATGAAATTCTTTCCTGTGAGGTTGGTGAAGCAATGGAACAGGTTTCCCAGAGAAGCTGTGGGTGCTCCATCTGTGGAACTGTTCAACACTGGGTTGGGGCTTTGAGCAACCTGGTCTAGCGGAAGGTGTCCCTGCCCATAGCAGGAGGGCTGGTAGGAGAGGATGTTTAGGCCCTGTTCAACACAAACCATTCTGTGACTCTCTGAAACAAAAGAAATTTTACTCATTGTAATTAGTCAGTCCAAACGATACAATTTTATTCTGATAAAAGAGAAAAATTATGGCCTCAACTTAGTGGGCTTATGTATCAGGCTAAACTCTGATCTCTGTTATGCCAGGTTCAATCGAGATCCCTCCAAGGTCTGTAAACGCATTGTACTCTGGTCAATTGATGCATTATCAGTGTGCTTAAAAAAAAAACAAAAAAACAAAACGTAAATGGGATCTGAATGAATTCTTGCAGTTTGTGATGGTTAGAAAACAGACAGACAAACCTTATAAAGTACTGGTGCATGAGTGGCAGGATAACCTTTTCTAAAAGATGTTTCAAAGTCTCACTGGGAAAAGGTTTTGACGAAAGCAAGTGATACAGCCAGAAAGAGCAGAAGGTTATGGATAGATCCTTTGTCCTATTCTGGACTGCTCACTGCCAGGTTTGCATGTTCTGACATTATTCAAATGATTCAGAATTCTACAGAAGTCTCCCCACACAGAGAAATGAGGCAAAAGAGTTGAGTAAACTGGAATGAATCTCAATGCACTATCAATGCAATGCCAGAATTTTGTAGAGCAAAATGGAATTGTGTCTGAGAAGCCAGTAGGAAATTCCCACAGAAAAATTGGATTCAGTTTTTGTTGCTGCTTGTCACTTCCTGTTGCATTGAAACAACCATTTATTGTTATCCTGCCTGGGTGTCCATGAAAATTATTTGAGTCAGAGCCAGCAGTAACTCATTTCTTTCCTATGTAGCTTTTGCTTGCTTGAGTCTTAAACTGTGAATGGCCCCACTTCAGAAATAAGCACTCAGTTTTTAATCAAAGATCTTGATACAGGCTTAAAATCAAGAGATTATATTACTAAATTATGTCTTATAATACTAAAAAAAATTACTATTTTGTATTCTGTTTTGTTAGACTAAATTGATTGGCATTTTAAAGCTTTTTCCTGCAACAGTGGAGGGATATTTTAAAGGTTTCTGATTCCATAGAAATTAAAGGCGTTTCTTAGGTCCTCTATATTTGGAATCAGATCTTAAAATTATATAATTTAAAAATTAATTAGTTTTGTTACATGCAAGTATCTTGTAAAATCTTACTTCTGAGAAGATACAGGGAGACTAACAATTCCATATGAGCAAGGATAAGACAGGGAGCTGGACAGTAATGTTGCTGCTGGAGCAATTTGAAGGAAATAAGTAAATTGGTCACTAGATATTTAGAAATAATTTCTCTATGAGCAGACTATTCCTCTCTAACCATTCGGAGATTTCTTTCATCACTTTGGGTGAGAGAATTTTTCTTGGATTTCACAACACACTGTAGCAATTCTAATTTCACTTTTTTTTTTTTTTTTTTTTTTTTTTTTATCAGGCAGATACAGGCTGAAATATTGGATCCAAATAATTTGCAGATTAAGGAAAAAATTATATGCATTTACTTGATTCCAGCTGGCTGCAACCTCTATTATCAAGCAATACAGAGACTAAATGCAACGAGCATCAAGTTTGAAGAAACTTGATATCTGAGCCTGACTTTCACTCTTAGGCTCAGAACCATTTTGTGTAGATACATTTCAAACAGGAGAATCATTCTCATCAATGACAACAGCACTCTTTTTTGATATGGGAGAATACACTTCTAGAGCACTCTTGGGAGAAAGGCTCCCACAGACTTTTTGAAAACCTCAGAATTGGTGAAATGACCCATAATGCATGCATTTCCCCCCCTACATCTCTGTTTCATAGAAAGAAATCGTATTTATATTTCCCTGTAGAAAGAGAACCTGACTCATACCTAAAGTAATGTCTCACTCCTCAATGCAGTGTGTTGTTGTGGTTATCAGGGTAGCCTCAGAAAGAGAGACTGAGAAAATCCACCAAGCAGGAAGACAAATGAACTGCGAGTCCAGCATCATGATCGGTTTTCTGGTCTACAAAACACTTTCTGATCTCTCAGTCTGTTAGAGCTGGTTGTTTAAAAGTTTATCAAGGCACGTATGCAAGCTCTCAGAATAAATACCCCTGCTTACCCCTGCTTCTTTTGCAAAAGTGTATCTTGTATTGCCTTGAAACCAGCACAGAACTCTAGAACACGTCTAGATGCAGGTTACGTCACAGAAGCAAAACACAGCAAACAGCCCTGATCCTCTGCCCAGGATGAGGAACTTATTTTTATGAGCTCACAGGTTCAGACTGAAAGTGATTCACTTACCTGAAGAGATCCAAAACTTGCCAGTTCGTGTTTGATGGGAAGTGTTGTTGGGGTGTGTGTTAGGTGTGGCAGCTGTGGGTGGAAGTGAGCATGTGCTTGTGAGCTGCTGCCCTCTGCTGCACACCTTCCTGGCAGCTGACCTCCAGCCACCTCCTCACCACCCACAAGAAGCTCACCATGTGCTGAAGCTGGAGGAATTACTTCCCTCCTGCCAGTGAGAGATTCAGAGAGTAACCAAGCTCTGCTCTGAGCCACCCATGTCACTTCTAGCAGGCTAGACCTGTCTTGCAGTGGTCTAGAGCAGTGCTTCTGCTCTGGCATCAGGTGAGTGTGCAGATCTCCTCAGCCTCAGCACCTTCACCATCACCACAGCAGTGGGAAGAGACTTCTACATGAAGACAATCTCTATATGAAATCTGGCAACTGCAGTAATAAATGCTGTAGCAATATGCATGTAAGTCAGCACAACCTAAAATTTTAACATGTTCTTCTCTTTATTATCCCCAATCCTTCAAGCACCACTGGAGAGGTTGTGCCAGCTCCTGGTCTCAGTTTTTGCCAGTGACCATGGACTTGGTCAATCACTTCCCCCCACAGCACAGAACAACAAGACATGAACAATACCTCTTCTAAGAGAAGGGGAGAAGGAAGATCCTTCCTCTCTGCCCACCACTGCAAGAGCAATGGCTTTCACTTCTGAACTGCCCTGAAAGACTCAGTATTTGTATGTCTGAGGAGGGTTCTGGGAAAACTGAGCGTGATGAGAAATCTGCAAGTTAAAAACAACACAAAATGTGCGTGTCTGGAAGTAGCTAAAGACAGAAAACACAGGTTAGACTGTTCAGAGAGTTGTAAGGGGTCTGGACATGGGAAAAGATTTTTTGACCTAAACATTTTTTTGGTTCAGATTCAGGGTCTCTACCTACTGACAAGGTGCTAGGGAAGATGGCTTAAGAACAGGCAAGTTTTGGCTTAGACTGACAACTGTGTAGACACTCCCCAGACTTCAGGCAAGCAGAAGACCTTGCCTTCTGCTCCCTGCTGCTCATTGATATGTCTGCAGGAGACTACAGCCAGCCCTTGCAGGTCTGCCAGCCAATTTGCTCCTCTGAATGCCCCTGAACCTACCTTAGCTGCAAAAGAGTTCAGCTAGCTGAAGCTGTTTAAAACAGATTTTGCTGGCCTGGTTCATTCTGATTCAGATAATTTAAATAAGCATATTTTTTTTTTTGTACATAGTAAGCTGGAGCTGTCAAAAGGACAGTGAAAGATATCAGGCTGAAGAGGTCAGATCACAAAGTTCAATCACAAAAGGGCATACACGTAACATCCCAAAACTGTTACGATTAAAGAAGCTCCTAATATATTTTTTTTCTTATAGATTTAAATTTCCTGTGTATTTGTGGAAGTGTGCACATGCAGTAGGAATGTGTGCACAAGCCATGGACCTGGACAGAGAAGGGATTATGAAAAATGAATAATAAGAAATTTAACTGCTCACAACTACACACTGTCAAACCATCCAAATTTAAATGCCTTTTCTCTTAGGAAATTGTTATTTAAGACTTTCCAAATTGAATTCTCTTACATTTATCTTGCACGTGCTTTTGCTCCTTTCACCTGCCCTCCCTGCAAATTAAATTAAATTTGCAACTGAAACATCTGGAATTTTGAATTGATTTGAGATGTCTTAATGTGGCCTGGTGATACAAACAAGAAATAATGGTGCAATGCCACATTTTCTTGTACATTTTCCAGTGTGTGGTTAAAGCAAAATGGAAGAGTCAAACACAGAAAAAACCCCCATGAAAGTATCATGGCTGTGTGAGCATATTCAATTACTGATGACACAGGCAACATGAAACTCTACTTAAATTCCAGGGTTAACCAGGACCTTGCAAGTGATTAATTACTGGTTTTAAAATTCTGAACCTTTTTGTCTAATGATATTTGTACCATTTTTAATTTACCAGTTACCCTCCTTATGATTCATATCTCCCCTTCATTATTCTAATCTTATTAACATTTTTATTATATTCATAAGAGTAGCCAGTCCTGGTTACTGCCTCTAAAGATACATTTAGGACCTAGTCCAACCATCTAAGAAAAAAATGAACACATCTTTCTCATGGTTGGAAAACTGGTCTGGAATGAACACTGTGTAAAATATGACCACCAAATGTGTGACTAAAGAGGATGGATTATGGTTGCACAGTGTCCCCTGACCAGCACTTCAAAACTCTCTGCACCTTTTCCTTACACTTCCAGCCTTGAAGAAAGATTTTGTACGAGCTGTGGGGTTTTGCTGCTGTTCTACAGTTTTCCAGGGACAGTCAGGTTACTCCTGGTCAGTGACTGGGGGAAGACATTCGTGCATTGGCACTGTAAGCAGAAAGCAGCTGTTTTGTGCCTATATGAGTTTCAGGCACATATAAAATATGAAGGAAGCTTGTCAACTCAGATTAACTTTGTGGAGACAACCCTTCTTCACCCCATATTGCAAACAAAGGAAGAGAATCTGGAAAAAAAGGAGCATTTTCATGAATAATGGCCTTGACTCTGTGCAATCAACATTAAATATCCTTGTTTGTTGGCTACCAAATTGTCAAAACAGAACAAGGAAAGTTGCTTTATTACAGCACAAGTCACAAAGTGCAGTTCAAGGGGAGGCAGGTCCTTCCAGATATTCACTTCAAACACACAGATGCAAAAAAAAAAAAAACCCTCTAAAAATGATAAACTGAGATTATAGAAACAATTTCAACACACAGCACTATTAAAATAATATGTTCTTGATGGCAGCAGCTCAAATAAATCACTCCTACTGAGCTTGCAGCAGTAGCTTAGAGCCTGAATCTCTCCTCTGATTTAAGAGAAGCAAGAGGAGTGGGGCTCTTTCAAATTATAGTCAACTTCTTGCTAATATAGGGAATTTCAGGTTTCTAGAAGAAGTAAATTGTGAGGTAAACACCACCTCCTTTTGAAAAATTGCCCTGAAGACTGGAGCTCTAATAATCTAATATGGAGTTAATAAAACCTGTACAGAAAAACAGGAGGGAGAATACCAGGGTTTCTGTGATATTATTTTTGAAGACAGTCTGGGGCTTTTGTGAAATACCTTGTATAAGTTCTTATTCAATTTCAGAGCAGTTATGGGATTTGTTAAGTACACAGGCACTTTGTAATAATGGAGATATTTAAGAGTACTTTTTAATTCTGGTGAGATGTAGAAAAAGTTGGTTTTCATTTTCTCTTCAGCTGCCTTTGGTGTTTTACCTGTGCCTTTAGGAACTCTTTCCCCTTTGTGTCACTGAGCCTCTGATTTATCACAAACACTTGCATATCAATAACTTCATGGGAAAATTGTGTCTGCTGGAAAGTCAAATACTGGTTACTGTTTGCTTTTCCAGGCACAGAAAAGGAATTTGATAAATAATTATGTCAAAATAATTTCATTACAACAAAATGAGCCATTGTCACTTTTTTCTGTGTATTTATACATCTGTATTTTTGCTTATTGACTTTTTTGTGTTTAGAGGATGTACATATACATAAGAATGATTCTTCATAATGATCATAAAATTTACTTTTCATGCTGTTTCTCATGCACCTTCAGCCCTATTTTTATTCTATTTCTAATTTGCTCCTTTCCAGTACAAATAGATCTCTTAGAATGCTACCCTGCATTTTCATTTGATATTTTGGGATTTTCAATGAGATTGAACTTCATTTAACGTTGCATTTTATGTCTCATGACAATTTGCCTCTGTGGAAACCAAAATGAAGTTAGCATAGAAAGTTACAACGCTGATTTTAAAAGACTGCATCAAAATAGTTCTGAGTGACCACACACAGTGCAGTGAGGCTGGAGAGGTGGCCAAATATTTGTAGCCAAATATTTGTAGCCATTCAGTATTTTCTAGCAGTATGTTGGGACACTAGCTTCTATTGTCCAAGAAGGAATTCTGTCACCTATCAAATAAAATGATGGTTTGCATTTGTTTATTGCTTGCCATGTAGAATTAGAGAGTGGATTAATCTGCCTGTTGATGTAATTTGGGTGTTCTTTTGCATGCCACTGAAATGCAGCCACCTCTGGGGAGATGTGTGGCAGCTGTGTATAGCTTAGGGCATTGCAATAGTGTGGGAACCAAGTGAAGAACTGTGATTTAGTGGCAACCTGGATTTTTTAACAGTTACTGCTCAATAAGTTCTTTGAAATGGTGACTTTACTGCCAGTTGCAGCAGCTGCAGGACTCTTACACTCCCATGAGGAGAAAATTTGAAATATCTAATTCCTTCTTGATGTTTTGTTGTTGCTGCTGATTCAATACAACAGCTGGCTATTTTTGTTTGTTTATAGAATTAAAGACATAATAAAAATAAAATATCTAGAAAAATAAACTGTTCTTGGCTACTAAGCAGACCCACACTTCGTAGCTATGTAGGGGTTTATTGCTTTCTACCTGCCAGCATTCTTATGAAGTTTATCTGCTGCTTCTCTTTAGCTGCAGTTTTCATCTCTCACTGTTTCCACAAAACCTCAATCTGCCAATCAACCCGAGAAGATGGAAGCTAGCATAATGTGATAAAAATCAATGGAACAATATTATTTTCCAAAACAAACAAAAACCCCCTTGAAGTAAATGCATCGTAGTTTGACCCCTTGGAGTAAAAGCTGTTTCAACAACCACTGTGTATAATGTTATTTTCCACAATAACAGTTAAAAGTTGCCATTTGTTCTGTATATTGTGAAAGAGATGTATCCCCAGGGGTCTCAAGGATTAGATCAGGGTTTTTCTGCCTTGGGATGGAGTCCAGAGAATTGCAGCAGCTGCATGTGCTCACCCATTCAACACCCAGGAAAGCTGGTGGCAAAGAAGATTCAGAAAAGGTAGAGTGTCAAGAGGAGAGACACCTGAGTGAACATGTTTTGTAATATTCAGTGGTGTTTTGAACATTCAGTGGAAAGATACAGCAATTATAACAGGTGAGACTGAGACTTCCCCATTCCAGAGGACTCTATGCTCCATCAATTTGGGCTTTCTCCAAAGAGCACCACGGCTTGCAAGATGTGAGTCCATCTTCCCTCATTCAGAGTCAGCTAATAAAGATCTAACACTCCACCAGAAAACACTGGAGCCAAATCCTCCTCTCTGCAGAGTCCTGTTATTGTTAGAGAAAAAAATGAAGGTCTACAATAACAAAATCAGACAGCAAATAGGAGTCCAAGAGTTCAATCTGTATGTAGAAATAATTAATAATGTGCTGCACATTAAAATGTTAAGAAAAGTAAATTCCTACCACATCTATAAGGAAAGAAATTATAAATATCTGAGTTTTATGAATGAGGAAGCCAAGATATATTTTAGTTTATATGTCTCATTTAGAAAATATTTTAAATGTAGTCCTAGTAATGTAATGTAATATATAAGTCTTAGAAATACTTCCTAAATCTCTACTCTGCTGCTTTGTGGGAGTGACCCATGCCAATTTTGTAATAATTTGGTATGAAGAAACATTTTCTGTGCATTTATTGGTTTCAAACATAATAGCACTGAATAAAAAGTGTCTGCAATTAAAGCAAAGCTTAAAAATAAAGATTCCTTCTCAATTTTTAAATAAATTATAATACTAAGTATAAGAGCAAAATAAGATGAAACTAAGCTGATGTCTTTCACTTTACATTGGTTCTAGAAGCAATTAGAACAGTTCTAAGATCCACAGAATTCGATTTGAAGTTAGTTCATCCTTCTGTAAGGGAAGAAATCACAACTGGCCAATTTAGAAGCTGGAATGTTGCCACAAGTTATCATTGTATGATGCAAACCAAATAATAGTTATTGCTTAAATGTACTGAATAAAATCTCTATAGAGGATACACTTCATAAGCAGTGATTATTTTAATGCAGTTTCCACACCTATGATGCACTAGCATCAGAAAAGCAGAGATAGAAAGGCTGTGAAGAAAGCTGTGTAGCAGCAGATTATTTTAACTGAAGGGTCTGGTGAGCTTTACAGCCTTATTACTCTAACAAATTCCCAACATGTCAAAGTTTTTTGAAAAATAATGAGAAGACAGAAAAAAAAAAAAAAAAAAAAAAAAAGAGAAGATTTTGGATATGTGAGCTCAGTGTGGCTGCAAAATGCAGAGAAAGCTGCTTTTGCAGTCAGTGACAGTGTCAGAAGGCTGTCCCAGGACTGTTGTCCTCTTCTTGTGACACAACCTTCTGCAGCCATGAAGTTTAACAGGAGACTTCCCTTCCCAGCAGCTTTGTTGTACCTTTCAGCTGCTGTGGGCTAGAAGGCAGAAAATTATGCTTTTGAGGAAATCACAGCATCCTAAAACTAAGTGTTCAGAGGAAATTGCTTGTCTAATGCACCTCCCTAAGCCTTTCTCCTAGGTGTAGAAAAAAAGTACATTTGGCAATGGCATTTCTCAGTAGTAGTTAAAGGATGGGAGAGAAGAAATGCAAATGTCTATTCAATGTTTTTGTTTTATTTAAGATAACTTTGACAATTCCATTTGTGTATTTTAAAACAAAAGTGATTAAATACCAAAATTTAATTTCCTCTGCCTTTGTTTCATTCTCCACAAAACTGCTTTTGCATCAAGATTTTAGAACATTCAGAGAGTTCTATGAAAGATTCCCATGGCCAGTTTCCTGATTAATTAGTTTACAATATTTCATGGATATATGATATCTTTCAGATATTACCTTTGGGGAGAGTAAGTTAAGGAGTAACAAAAAGGAGGAGTAGCAAAAAGGAGATAGCAGATTTATAAGAGGAAGAATCTAAGCAGGCTGCTATGCAGACATTTCAGTTCTTCCAGAGACTTTGCCATATAATATATATCCCTTGGAAGCAATCCTGTTTTCACTAAATTCAGTAGTTTAATAATAATTTCCAAGTGACTAATATTTACCTAAGGAATTTTGAAATGGATGTAAACCATCAGGACCCTGAGGAGCATCCAATGAGTAGGGTTGGGTAGAGAATTCTTTCTGTGGGCATTTATGATGTGGTAGAGCTCCAAGCCCTGTGCCCAAGTGTGGAGTGACATTGAGAGACTGACTCTGGTTCTAGCAGGACAACAGCTTCCTACAGCAGTGTTCCCACTTGGCAGTCTCACTGGGACTAACTGAGGTCTTCCATGTCCCTGAGAGAATTTAAGACTTTTTCTGCATTTCTGGGCACACCATGTCTTCATCTCTTCATCAACTCTATGCTCCAGAATTCCTTACACCTTATCCTCATTTATGTTGGATTAATCTCTTTTGAAATCAGGGTTTTAGACTACATGAACCACTACATTTTTTTCATAAGATCACTCTCAGAAACGTTTCACCAGTGTCATGTAGGAAGCATTCCTTTGTCTATGATAAAAAGACAGTGGTCACAGAGAGCCACTGTCAATGATGGGATTTCACATTTCATTGATCTTTATCAGATTCAGACATTTTTATCTAACCAACTATCATCTCCTCTTATTCTCCAGCTCTTCAGCATTTCCCTTCTGCTTAATACAGACTGAAGTGTTTTTCTTTAATTCTTGACTTGCCTTGTGTCCAGGATGGATTTCAGCTAAATATTCCCAGCCCATATGTCTGACAACTCTGGTTCCTTCTCTGTTACTGTCCCACCCTCCCTGCAGCCAACAGCACCTCCTAATTTAATAATATCTTCTGATCTAACAAATGTAGTGTATTCTCCTTCTTCAAGGTCATTAATAGAAATGTTGAATCATGCTGGGCCAAAATCCCATTGCCATAGTACTTCCCTACAACATGATGCATTTTTGTTTAATTATATCTCAGTGAGCTCCCCTTTGCATTGTACATTCCCAGTACTGAAGATATGCTGTAGTGAAAAATCATAGATAACAATAGAAATATTCTAATATCTTGGGTTTAAATAAGCTGTATTTCAAAAGTTTCCTTGTACATTTAGAGCTTGAAATGCAGGTGTACCATGTCTCAGTAGACAGAGGAGACGTATTAATAGATTTGGCAGAGCTTGGAAAGTACAGATTGAGCCAACTGTTTGACTTTGGGAGAATGCCTAATGTTTTATTAGCACTTCTGCTTCTTTTCAAGAGAAGTCAATGGTCTTTTGGGAGGTCCGATAAGAAAAGTCATTAATGGGGTACTAGTGTTTCCAAGGAGGGAAATTAAAATCATCCTGTACCCCAAAAAGTGACTTTTTATAAGTGTATCTCAAGTTATTCTAACTTGTATCTCCAGTCATAAAAGGCATGAGGTATAAAGAGACTGTCAGGGTAATGACATCTTCTTCCTCCCTAGGCACTTTGCTAACGTGTAAAGCTAAATAGCAGTTCCAAATAATTGACTTTACCTGGGATTTCTCAGTAAGGTCAACCTCTTGTCAGATAGCTATTTTCTGAATGCGTCCTAACAGAAAAACTTAATGACCTCTATTTACTTCAAGTAGAAATCCATCAAAGGGACAATTAGCTAATTTTAAGCATAAATTGGCTCCCTGGTGAGAAGCAAGCTTATAAATAAACCATTTCATTTGTTCACTGAACTAGACTGTCATGCAAGTGAAATTGCTGACTCCAAAGCAGACAAATGGGCAAACTTTTCTTGCCTTAAGTGCCCTGAGAGGAGTTAGGGGAAGAAACCAGGGGAAGCAGTTTCCTTTGCCATTGCTGCTGTGCAGGCAGGCTGGATCCAGAGTCATCTCTGCTGTATTACAGCATTCTCCAGGGTAAGGCAGCCCAAGCTCTCTCCAGTGATTCCGTGAGCAGGCAGTAAATGGTGCAGACAGACAGAGCTCCTCGGGCCTCCTGCCTGCACGCAAGCAGTGTGGGCATCAGCCCGGCACACGGACGGAAGAGCAGGTCTGGGCTCACAGTTTGTGTAGAATCCAAAAGTGTCTGCAAGAAAGTTGCACTGCTGACTGCTGGTTTTTCCTCTCTTGAATGTTCCTGCCACCATGGTACGTGAGCACCTTTAGTCTTCACTGCAATCGTTTAACCAGTTAAAACAGTTTCCTGAAGGAAGTGCTGGTTTCTGGCAGATTCACGGTGCCTCAGTTTTCCATGCGAGGTACTTGGTGGGACCTTTCCAGAGGAGTGAGGCAAGGAAGAACGGTCCATATCTCAAGAGATTGCCATGTGACACACACTGGGGTCTTTCTTCTTTTTTCCAAACCAACATTCCTTGAAAGCAGCCTGTACATCTTGCCACTACTCATCCCAACACTATCTCTACAGTACTAGCTTTGTTTAAGTGAAAACATGGCAATACCCTCAAGGTATTTAAGATGTGACAAATAGGATAATAGAGAAAAGGGGAGACATTGCAGGCCAGTTTCCAATCCCATGAGATGTGAAGACCAGAAACAGCTGATAAGACCTCAGTGTATTTTCAGGCAGAAAACAGGATGGAGCTTTCCCAAGTCGGATGGGGGGCTCAGGAGGGAAACTATAGCTGTATTCACTCTATTTGAATAGTTTGCTCCAGTTTGCTGTGCTCAATGCTATCAGACCAGAGATTAATTGTTTATAAAGGCAGCCAAGTAACTGCTAGAGGCAATAAAAAGAGAAAGAAATAACAGATCCTTTAAATAGAATTTAATTACCTTCTTCTGCACATTGTTTTACTTTGCTAGATTAATATATAGTAACTTGTATAAATATATGTGCATGTCTGTGCATGGGATGCTGCACATGTGGTGAGATTGCATTTGTACACCCAGTTTACTCTGTTTTTTTAATGCTGATTTCTTTGTTCATAGGAATATGCCATGACTAAATCAATGAATCCCATCCAAACTAACAAGAAAACAAGAGATACAACTGTTTTCACAGCTGGGAAACAAAAAGCCTCCATCCTCAGGTAGATTACCTATGTTCAGAGGATTTTTGGGATCTTCCTCATTCTGTAAAACAGATGGCAGAAGACTTCAAAATGCAGAACTTTGTTTTGGTCTTTCGTACCTGCTAAGTGATGGAAAGATCTGTTCATGCTGAAGATTTCTCCCAGAAACTTTACCTTACAGGGGCTTTATAAGGTCTCACCTGACGCTAATGCATTTAGGCCTGATTTAGAAAACTTGTGACTCATCTATCTTGAAGTATTGAAATATCCAATCATTTTCAACTGGAACACTGAAACTTTCCCAATAATCACACAGAGAAATGCACCAGGAAAACTCAGTATACAATATTTGCCCTATAGAAGTCCAGCATAAAATCTTAACTTCACCACAGTTTAGTTGCCAACTGTCTCATTACTCATAAATGTTCTTTCTTTATTTCACATATATATATATATATATATATATGTATATGTATATATATGTATATATGTGTGCGTATATGTGTATATATATATAAATCCAAAGAAGTGTGTCCTGGAGAGAAGGAAGACTGAGAAATGCCTGTCCTGATATCACTGAGATATTTCCAGCAGAGGCAGGATAGCTTTTACTTTCCTTAAATTTCTGTACAATCTGAGTTTAAAGATGCCATAAGTGAAATTAATAGCCATTCTCCAGAAGTTACAGATGTGGAAATATAAATCAATAAATACAATTAGTTCAGTCCTGAAACCAACTTACACCAGACCTGTGGTTAATGGAGCTACCTCTATTTACAAACCATTAAAAGATGCAATTAAACACAAAAAACATTGTCGAGGATTTTTATTCTTCCAATTAGTCTTAGTGTTTAGAAAAGAAAGAGTCTGCTACAGAGGGAAAGGAAAAAAAAAAAAAAAAAAAAAGAAAGAGGCTAAGAATAGACCCTAAAGTATGTTTGGTAGAAGAGTACTCATGCTCCCAGTATTTTGTGGAGAACCACAGCTGTGGGTCAGCACACATTCCCATAAAATGGTTATCAGATGCAAGCATGAAGTTTCCCAGCAGTACTCTGTGGTTCAGTTAGCAGCTAGCAATTCTCACCACACAGCTGAAATCATTTCCCTGGCTTTGCCCTAGCTTTTTAAACAACATGAAACACACCGCAAATTCTGGAAAGCTGAGAAGATAATTCTTGAAGCCAATGCTCGGTTTGGGAAAACTATAGGAGAGAGAAGAGATTTAAGGTATGTGTACAAGGCACACAGGCACATCCTGTCTTGCAGTGTATCTTCATTGCAACAAAAGGAAAAGTTGTTTTCAGTTATTTTTTCAAGGTCAGACCACACACCACCCTCTTCCCAGCTTGCAAATTTTATCTCTTACTCCCTTCAGGAAGGAAAACTGAGATATTCATATCAAAGCTGCAGGCTAGGGTCAAAGCAAGCGTCACTGATGAGATGTTCCCAGAGTTTAGAGTCATCCCTCATTTCAGTGGAAAGAAAATCCATCTGTCTTCTGTTTTCCTTTACTGAATGATTCTATCATGCCTTAGAAGGGTAACACTTCAAGAGTGCTGAGTGAAGATGAGGGCCAGCTATTCCATGTGGTTGTCTTGGACCTTCCACAACATTGAATTTGAACTGAAATCAAACACCAGTCCTTTCAAACTAGCTTTGTCAAAATAATGAGTCCTCTAGATGGGAAACCAACTAGGTGAACCAAGTATTTCAGCTTATAATAATAATAATTGAAAAATTTTAAGTGTTTTTGAAGATTCTGGTTGCAGCACAAACGAAGATGCATGTTGGTTTTTTGCAAAGAGTTCATGCTGCTTTAGGTATTCTCTGGTATGGCCATTCCCAGCACGTGTTCATGCAGGGAATGCTAAAATTGCATTTTCTTCTGTGTTACCTTCCATAGGAATTAATTGCTTAGTCTCTTCTTAGGATGGTCTTGCATGAGAAGGATAGTATCAGCACTGTGAATTAACTGTGAGTTACAGAGCCAAGTGGAGAGGAAAAGGCATTTTCTTGAATTTTGGCATCATAGATGGCTTATTCCTCCATCTACTCTTCTCTGTCTCTAATCAGCAAAAACAGAACAACATCCTTGGAAGACAATTCAGGACACCTAAATCTAACATCTGCTTAAAATCACCTTCTGGAAGAGTCTCTGCTTTGATCCATTAGCTATAGAGGTAGAAAAGGCAGTTATATCTGGTCATGTCAATGCCTCCTGACGAGTGGTGTTATCCGAGGGAAAGTCCATGGAAGGACGAAAAGGGAGGGAAAGTCCATGAAAGGATGAAAAGATCACTCACAACATTTTCTGTTCTTTTTGATGCACCTCTGTTTCACCTATCACTGCACACAAATCCCACTTACAGCTGAACTGTGGGGCTCCTGATGTTCACCATGCTGAGGCATTTAATTTTATTTGCCAGGTCCAGACCACCACAGAATATGGATGCTCCAGATTGCATTATTATTTTTCTTGATGGATGCAGTGTTATTAAATCTAGTGGCATAGATAAAGATAGGAAGAAATGGCAATGTGAATTTGAAGATCATACAGGAAGGCTATGAGACCTAATGGGAAAAAAAAGTTATTATTTTTACAATCTGAAAAAGCATTTACATATGCTAGAATAATTAAATATGATCTAAAGTGTTCTTTCAAAATGAGAGAAAATAAAAAATAGGGTATTAGAAGTACAAATCTTACAGACCAATCCCAATCCCTATGCTGCTTTGTGACCACAGGCACTCTTGTGTATTTCCTCCATTTTCTAAACAGTTGTTATTATTATCTAGCTCCTAGGTAGCATTTTTATCCATCAAGCTAAAACTACATTGCTAACGAGGTGTTATAATTTTTGTTTTCCAGATTTGGGGCAAAGACTGCAGAGATTAGCAAAAGGACTTGTCCAGCTTTCCCAGCAGATTGAATTGGAACAGAACATTCTTCTACTTCTTAGGTTACTCCTGTACCTAGTGACTCCCACTTTGCAAATTTTTCACTAATCCACAGTGAGTTCTAAACTGAAGCAATCAAAGTTTGACGGACCTACTCATTCTGAGTTGAAAGAAATGATGTACACTAAGTGCATAGTAAATATTTTATGCATCATCTCCATAAGACATCAAAGATTAGTATATCATTGCTCAAAATACAGGAAAGAATTTGCTTGACAGAAAAATATTGCTTTCATGACTATTTTGTATAGCTGGTCAGCAAACAGATTTTCCAACCAAGGGGAAAATAGAAAGAAAACAGAATCTTGCAAAATTATTTTACAGAATAACATGCAAAAAACTCATATTCACTTCAGGTCAATGAAAAACCTTTTTTCTAATAAACTGAAAATATTATTTTAGGCAGACCTTTTTTTGTCCTTTTTAAAAATTAAAAAATCTACCTTTTAATTATGTTTTTTATTAATTTAAAAAGATATATAATAAAAATCAATAAGATTTCAAAATTATTCATTCATTATAGACAGAAAAAGTTTTCAAAGGTAAATTTTCCAACTATTTTCTTCTCCACTCTTCTCGTTTTAAACGTAGATGTTTACTCTGTAGTGTGGTCTTTTAACTGCTCTAAATATTTCAGACCTTTTACAGCAGTTTCTGTATTACTGTTTCAAATCATTGCATATTTTTACAATTATCACTCTAACCTTTTCTTATCAATGTATTGTAATGGTCTACTTAGTTCTAGTTAATAAGATACTTTTGTTCATATTTGCATTTCAGGATACTTTTGTTCATATTTGCATTTCAGGACTTTTTGCTAATTCAGTTTCTGTTTGACTGTAATGCTTCTGAGTGGATCCAAATACATTAATGTGGTTTATTTGGGCTTGATATCACAACAATGTAGCACTGATTCAAAAGATACCAGAAGTAAGCCAAATGGTTTTAAGGAATAAACTACTCAGTAGAGTAGAATTCTGATGACAGCCATGGATTTCCTTCCAGATATTCTGAAGTAAAAATGCTACAATAGGAGCCTTCAGAGTTTTTAGATAAAATTTTAGAAATTGTAACCAAAAATTTTGTGGGACAATCCTACCTACCTAACCATTCAGCTAGTATTCATGTGTAGATAAAGATATGGATTAGATATAGATCTAGATCAATGATATAGGTATAGATAGATTAGCTCTAGTTCTAGATAGATATAGACCTAGATGATATAGACCTAGATGATCTAGATCTAGATGATCTAGATCTAGATGATCTAGATATTCTGGTTACCAAATTTGTGTGCTGTGTATTTTATTTTCAGTGTTATGCCAAATATAAAGTATAAGGAGGCGAAAAGCAACATAGCCTTGAGATATTTAAACAAATCACATATTTTCTCATGGCCCAACTTTTGACATCTGAATATTATCATTTGACAACCCTGCCATGACTTTCCATTAACATTTACAGACTCAGCTTCTTCAACAAAGTATTAGGATGCTGAATCAAAAAAGAACTGTTAGTGATGCCTTAAGAGGCTACGTAGAACAGAGGCTAGACAGTGTTAAAGGAATAAAGTAGATATTTATAGAAAAGGCCTTCAAAGGACACACCTTGGTCAGTACAAGAGCCCAGCTGAGGCTACACCTAAAATGGATGATGGATCATGAGTTTCCACACTTTTATAAGTTTTGGTCCATTTACATATTGGGGTTAATTGCCCAATTACAGCCTCTGGTTATGAAGCCCCATCCTCCCAGTTCGCTCTCCTCAATTCACTGCTGTTTATACTTTTTGGGGCCTGAAGCTGCAACAGTGTCCTTGGTTCTCAAGCTGGAAAAGGATTGTTTTGTCTGACTAAACTGTGAAGAGAACTTGCTAAGACTTTATATAAAGTTCAGAGTTGTATACTAATGCAGTACAGAATCTGGAAGATATGAAAGCTAAAACTTAAGGCATCATCAGCATAATAAGCAACATAGGCCAGAAGTTCCCTTTTGTCACAAACCAAAGGTCTATAGTCCTGAGTTTTTAGACTGATTGCTTTTCCTGTGGGATGCTCTGGCTGAGTGTCTGTAGTGTGCTACCACTCTTACATGTAATGGTTACAAGAAAAGCCTGTGGGAAAAAGTTAAGTGGAAAAAGAAAACTGAAACTAAAAGCAGACATTCAAGGTGGGAAAGAGCTAATATAGCCTGTCTTTCAACAGGCCTTTCTGATAGCTTATAAAATATATTTGCCTTTCCCTCAATGGAGGAACCAAACATCATTTTTATATGGAACTATTTACTTTTCTGATGCTTTTTGGTACTTAACACTGCTTGTGATTTCTTAATTCTTCATCAGATTTTTTTAAAATAAGACAAAGACCTCAAACATTATTAGGAAAGATCTGATGGATAGATAGACACATGCATGTGCACAGAGTATGATCAAACAAGCCTCATTTCCTTACAAGCCTGAGGTAAAAATAACATTTTGCAATTTCCACTGCCAGAGTTTTGAGCACTTCTCATTACAGGATCAGGAATGAACCCTGGCACTGCAGACTGGAGTAATTTATTGTAGACAGTGGAATTATTGTTTACCCTCCAACAAAATGTTTCCTCCTTCTTCTGGGCCTCATATGAGAAGTGGGCAAATTGCTTAAGAGGAGAAATCTAAATCCCACCATGGCTTCTAGAATCCCTCAACCTTTTGAGAAGTACCAAAGAGTTGAGGAATTATAGGTGAGAAACAATTGATTTGACATACTTAATCTATTCCTTGTGCATGGATACGTGTGAGTGTGTGGTGGTTTCCCCACATCAACCATTGATCGAGGAAAGTCCTCCTACCTCAAGCCCAGTGAGAAAAAGCTTGTCTGGGTATGATAACAGCATGGAAACCTTTTACAAGGTGAGCTACAAAGAACTGACTGATGAAGAAGGTCAGTGCAGAGCAATTAGTCTCATGGTGAAGGAACCAAGGGTTCACAGTGCAATGCACTGCTAACAGCATTGCTTCTAAAACAAACAGAGGGAGAACCTTTTTCACACATAACATACTTTCAAGATTGCAATACATAATATAAAAAAAAAAAGGATTATAAAAATAAAAGCCACTCACGATCTTTATGTGGAACAGGAAGATAGAACAAAAGGAAGCTAAGCACAGCCATTAGTTGCCTCTCATTTCCTACTCCATGTAACTTTCCTCTTCACCCCCGAGATCCACCATTATTTTTTTCTCTTTCCCTGTAGAACCTCTAAGACAAAATGGATGACTCTGACATGGCAGCTGCCCTGGGAAGGAGGGGTTTACACAAAAGCAGGATCACTTTTCTCTGGTCTGAGCCCTCCCTGCACTGTATTCCTGCCTCTTATTGCTGAAATACACTACACAACATTATCTTACCCAGGGAAAGTGGCAACTATGGAGAGACACACAAGTTAATGAGAAGTGTTCAGATTTTTGAAAGCAGGATGCAGTGGTTTTGGTGACATTAGAAACAACATGCTAAATTTTTATTGCTGAATTCAAGGTAGTAGTTGTAGCCTTTGCCTTGAAATAAGAAAACATGAATTCAGCATAGGCAAGTGGTGTTCTCACTGCAGAGAGTAGAAAGAAAAAATTCCTTTGCATACATCATCCAGAGGAATTGTTTCTACCAAAGTACTTTGGAGACATTTTCACCTTTCAGATGAAAAGGTGTGTAGCTACAATTCAGCTGAACAATACTTGAATTGTAACAGCAGCTGTTCAGATGAGAGCCTAAAAAAATACAAATCAGCAACTTTAAAGGTGGCCCAAATTAGTGCATATGCTTATGAAACTGAAGTCATCCAAGAATATCTGTAAAACCTCGGGCAAGGAGATGCCTGATGTCGCCTTAGAAAAATGATGAGCTTTTCTTCATATATCACTGACCTAACAATGAACTCAGATCTTGCAGAAAGCAGTTTGTACCTCATTGATGAATTCCCTTGTGTTTGACAACTCTGTAACAAAAGCAGCTGATGAAGCAGAGGCAAGGGGAATGATTCTACAACTATTTATCAGAAAACTATTTGTTTCAAATTGTTCTAGTAAAAAAAAAACAAAACCAAAAAAACCAAAAACAACCTCTTTAAAAACATGAAATTATGCCTCTTGAAACTTTGTCAAAAAGATTTTTTGAGTTACCCCAAAGAAATGAAATGGTGAAAAACTGCATTGAAAACTGCATTGAAAACTGCATTGAAAACTGCATTGAAAACTGGTAGTGGGGGCTTTTATTTGCAAAATTGCCTCACCTTGGCTACTGAAAAAAAAAAAAAAGACAGAAAATCTCTCTGAATTGGAATTACACTCAGCAATTCTAGAGGCCAGATAAGATTACTACAGCAATATCATGACCAGTAATTATAGCTTTGGATAATTTTTTATGAAAAATGAGAATAATCAACAAAAAAAATTGCAGAAAAAATTAGGAGAATTTGCAGGAAATTTTTGTTGTCAGTGATTAAATGTCTATTAAGAAGGAAAACAAACAAACAAACAAACAAAAACCCACAAAAAAACTTCCCCAGTGCTCCTGAATTCACACGGGCTGAATTCAAAGTTGATCATGTCAACACTTCAGGAAATTAAACTGATGAAACTTTTCTCTGTTTCCAAATGCCAACTGTGAGTATGATGCAGCTGCCAAAGGCAGTTCCCTTCTCAATGACAAAATCCAACATATGCTTTGAAGCAAGAGAATTGAGTCTATTTTGATTAGCATGGTTGATATTTTGGATTGCTCTGTCATTTTCTAAAATTATGTTAAATTATGGAACTATTTATTCATCAAGCAATTATTTTAAATACGTTAATACTACCTCATACTACTATTATTTGTTTAATGAATTTTTGTGGTGAGCTACCTGGTGATGCAAATTATCCACAGATATATGTGTGTGGTTGCAATCATGAAATTCTATCTTTAGAGAAGTGCAGATTGCTTGAGATGTTGATTATTTTTGTCAATAAGACGTAATATAGCTACAAATTTCATTCACCATATTTTGGAAGCAAAACTCTAATGTTTTCTCTTGCAAAAAGCTGTAGAATAGGTCACCTTGAAACTCTTTATGATTAGATGAAAATTCCAGCTAAGAAGGCACCTGTAGGTCCACTGCTGGGACTGGAAGGATAATAACTGCTTCACCATATTTGTCTTCTTTATTTTTTCCTGGTAAGTCTTCTCTACCGATGATTAAATCTCTAAATGGAGATTTGTGCCTCTATCTTTCACAGGTTTTCTTTCATTACTTGAGAGCAGTGTGCCATGAAGTACTTGGTTTCATGTCCCTGCTCAGTTCGATCATTTCCCTGGCTGCCCTGTCCACTGGAATTCCATTCTTTTTAGGCATAAATAGACCCTTTTAAACTTCTACATGGTAGCCTTATATCAGCTTTACATTTTTTTTCTCATTATATATTTGCTGTTTGCTAATATCCAGTAATTTTAATCATATTCAATTTAGTCATGAGTTTGTTAGTCACCTCTTTTGGCCCACTCTGAATACTCTCTGGAAGGTAGTGGTTAACACCTTTATAACAGCATCTGAGTTGTTGTAATATATCTTCACTTTGCTTTAACTCTCAATGCTTTTGTGGCCCCTGTTCAGCTTGTAACAGAATTTGTACTTCAATATCACTGCTGTTCAGGACAACAATTCTAGAAAATTAAAGTATTACAAACTGCTGTCAAAAATGACACAAACAGCTGACCACTGTAAAGAAAGATCTTGAATAGGAGTGTTAGGGATAAAAGGTGATCTGTTAGCAACAAAATGCTTCGTCCTTTGAGGCATCTTCCTTGGATAACAAAATAATATGTCCTATTAAAATTTCTTGTGGGGGCTCTTAATATTTGCCAGCTACAGACAACATACAGGCTCTTCTATTGCTGACCACTCTATGTCCTTACAGCCTGTCCATCAAAATTATTAAAGGAAAAGAGTTCATTAGGCACTGCTGTAAAATGTTTTCTGGTTAAAACTAAGTCACAGAGGGAAGAAAAACAGCTACTAAACAAAAATAGTGACAAAATTGCAGGTCTTGCATTCCTTGAGTAAGAAGCGAACTTAATGTACAGTAGGATACAAAATAATGATCTGAATTCTACAGCAGCTTTTGTTCAAGAGTTCAGATGGTGGCTAAGGTGTCTGAAGTTAAAAGGAATGAAATGCCTCAGAGGCACTACTTCAGACAGTGTATTTTTAGCCTACTGAGCAAGAAAAAAATGAATAAGGCAAACATCTCCCAAAGTCCTTGGGTTTTGTATGATCTGCCTGACACAATCAATTTAAAATTCTTAGGAAGCTGTTCTGTATGTTTTCATGCACTAAAATCAATGAAGTCTTATACACAGACTCTTGGTGTAATTACTCAGACTTTCAAGATTACCTACAGCCACTTGCACTAACAGAGCATTTCATTCCACATGAATTCCCAGGGATGTCTTTTCTTTTCCAGTCTTTAATAAACACATATTCAGACAAAATTCCTACTTGAACTGAGCAAAGGTTTTTGAGCTTAAAAACCAGTCAGAATCAAAATAGTCTGTACTTAGAGGTGAGCTACAAGAAATCTCATAATCCCCTCTCAGAGAACATAGCATGAGAGCACATGAACAGCTGAATCACGTTAGACCAACTCTGTGGCTGAGATGGATAGTCATGCCTTTGTGTTTAATAAAAAATTCTCTGTTGCTTTTTCTTCTCATGATTTTTTCCAATCAGTTTTGGAAACCATGAAAGCTCCCAACATTTACAATTTCAGGGAACAAAGAGTTCTTCATATCTGGTTGAAGAAATATCACCTTTTGGTCCATGAACCTGCTGCCTGGTTGGTTGATATAGTAGTTCTTGTACTGGAAGAGACAGTGAACGATAATTCCCTATTCACCTTCTCCATGTCATTCATGCTTTTGCATATCTCCTTTCACTCATCTTCTTTTTCCAGGCTGAAAAGTCCCGGTCTATTTATTTGTTCCACATATAGAAAATATTTCATACCTCTGATTACCCTTGTCCTTAAAAACTGTCCTAGTCCTACTACATTCTTCCTGAAGGTGGGAGGAGAGAGAGAGGGAAAGCATCCAAAGGTTAGCCCCATCACTAGAATGCAGGTGTACATGTATTTTACAGCAGGAATGGTTTGCTCCCTATTCCTTTCCTAATATAGCTTAATATTCAATCTGCCTTTCTGAGGGTTACTAATAAGAGAGGAACCAACCATTTATCGTAAACACAAGATTTTCTCCTTTGGTGGTAATGCCCCTTTACACAGTTTTACTTGCCCATCTTCGCAGAGGAATCAGCCAGTCAGCATGATCTATCATATTGCCTCATCTCCTTTGTGCTGGTCTAGCACACACTGTGTTTAGTGTGAATCTCTGGGATTCTCCTGACAGTTTGCCTGGGATTCAGGTCTGCTGGCAGTGGGAATGAAGGGCTCCATTTCGCTCTGCATTCCACCAGAGCTGGGGAAAGAGGTGACCAGCTGTTCCTTCCTGCCAGGCAACAGCAGCTTTATGAGGGTGAAAAAATATAAAAGATCTCTGGATCTTATTATTGCTAGGCATTTTATGTCCCACAGTGAAAAAACAGAGAGTTGACTAACCAGGACTGTTTGAAGTCCAGCTGGTGCTGTTTGGAAGAGGATGTGTCACCTGTAGTTGTAAGGTACTGAGGTGAGGTGGCTATTTAGAATGTGGTTTATAGTAATTCAGTTATTTATAACCTAAGTAACTTAGCCTCTATCAAACACATATCACCTGTTGTCCCTTATCAAGCACACCTCTGATGGTTTTGATTCACTTAGTTCCTTCATTTTTGCCACACAGAACAGCATTGGTGGGCCTGGTCTTCTCATAAAAGCAGATCACTAAGGCCCTTGGGGCACAGGAAACCAGCAAATGCATGTTAAAAAAAAAAAAAAAAAAGAGAGAGAGAAAGAAAGAAAAAAGGAAAAAAAGCCATATGACCTAGCACAGGAAACAAATCTAATGAAGGAATGTCCTCAGCTTTCACAGGAAATTATTTTCATTTTATGCCATTTTCTGCCTCCATAAAAAGTAACAGAGTTGACCTCCTGTGCTCCATTCTAACCTTTCGGCATCAAGGGCTGGAAAGGAGAAGTGTTGCCTGAACCAACAAGATACTAATCCATTCAGAGTGTAACAGAGAACAGACTCTTTTCATCATGGACATCTTAACAGTCACACGACAGCCAATATTTCCTGAAACAAACCTTCATAGGAAAGGGAGGATATTTGCTGTTTTGTAATCAGACTGACATATTTTAAAGGTGTTATGTTTTTATATAAAGCACTTGAGCGCTTGTTTTCTGGCAAACAGATCGCAACTGGGATATTCATAACCACTGCCTGTTGCTTAAATCCTGTTAGTTTGTACCAAACCGTGCAAAGCAAGGCTGTAATAAATTACAGGCAGTTGTCAGTGGGGAGGAGGTTTAACCTGATGTATTTTGCCATGCACACTTGCTGATTCTGTTTGATTTTGATTTAGAGTAGAAGCTGAAATAATGTTTTTATTTTCATCCCCTTTAGTCCACACCTTAGTTTGCTTTAGTCTTGTGAAGGAGCTCAATATCTTCCTTCATGACAGACCCTGTATTCACATCTTTTATTGCTGATAAGACATCTCACAAAGAAATTGTATTGGGTACAGCCTAACTCAGAGAAAGATAATGCCACAATATCAGTAGGTTGCACGTTAATGCTGTAACAGTTCATGATTCAAAGTCTTGTGTTTGTTTTTCCATGGCAGAAATAACAGCAATAAAACTTCTAGATGTCAAAATGTTATTTCTTGAAGTAACTACTTTTGGAGATAATTTTACAAAATACTCTGGGTCAGGAGGTGAGTACCCATGTCTGTCCCCTCCATTAGTCAGACGTTAAAAGAGCAGAAAAGAAGTCTCCAAAATGTGGTTCAAAGGATGCCTTTCAGGGAATAGATGAACATCCTTAAAGAAATAACACTATCTGCACCATGTTCAATTTTTTTCTGCAACTTTCTGCAACTCTCAACACCAGTGCAATGAATCTTAGTAAATTAACAAGTTTAATGAGTGAACAAGAATCAATCAATCTCCCTTGTTTCAAAACCCCTAATAAGAACTTAAACCAAGTATAAACCTCTGAGTCACAGCCTCTTGCTAATAACATGCTTTTTGCTTTGAAGAGGATAATTAAATCATCACCACGTTCCTTTTTCTCTACAAAACTTCCTGTATGATGTGAATTTAGATCAAAACACACCCTTTCGCCCCTAAGGGTTCTTCGTTATATGACATTGGAAAATTATTTCAGGAATTACTCCTGTCCTTGAAGGCATACAGATCAGGTTGGGACATTAGCAGTGCTGATTGCCTGAACCTCCAAAGGACTTGATAAGCCAGATATACCCCAATATTTTACAACTCTATTAGATAACACACAGATCTATGCTAACCTTCTTATGAAGGAGAAGATGTAAAAGTCTGGGGACTAACAGAAGGAGCACAGCAGGCAGGTTAGTCTGACAGTGAAGCTATATCAGCAAAACATGCATAACTGAAAAAAAAAAACCAAAAACAAAAACCTGAAATGTATTTAGTAATGTAATATCAAACTCTAAAAATGCATATGAAATTGAGGCCAGATCAAAGATATAGGGGAGGAAGATTTTGCCATTAAATTGGTATAAGATTCTAAGAAGAAGTATCTAACTGCAAAGAAAGCTACATAATACTTTCTCTATGGCTGTGGGCCCTGGGTCATAAAGGAAAAAACTTATTGTAGCTGGTTAATATTACCATTTGCTGGATCAGGTAAAGGCTATTGAATGCAAAATGTGGAGAAAGATCAGAGGCAATCCAAGTCTCATAAAATGGTGATAATGGGTGACCTTTGTAACCTGCATATATACTGGTCAAATGTCACAAAGGGAAAAGGTTAACAGAAGCAATTTCTTGGTGCCTTAAATGATTGCTTCTTGGAATAGCTATTAACCTACTGTATTTCCATCTGTTGGTGTGGTTTCAGTTCAAACAGGTAATGTTTGAACTAACAGCTGCATTTCCCATATAGTTATGACGAGGTTCATGGAGCATGGTGAGGTCAGAGCACCAGGGGATGAATAAAGTACAGCACCACATGTAAGGTGACCTGGTTTCTATTCCTCATCCTCATAAAGATTTGCTAGGTGATCTCAAATTCAGGTTCCTTGATTTCTTCAAGGTTTCATCTTGCTATGTGTAAAGCAGGAGTATTGTCCACTGGTTGAAGTCTCTGGGAAACTGAACACACTAGTATGCAGCTTTGAGATTCTCTGTGGAAATGCTGGATAGAAGTGTAAAACATCTCTATGCATGTTGAAAGGTTATTGTTTATGGTCTGTGAGTGCCTCAAAAGGATGTCATTTTTCAGCAGATGGTCTAAATCAGCAACATTGTCTCCAATTAGGGTAAAAATACCATGACTGAGACCAAATACATGAAGTCCACTCAGCCACTGACATCACAGCAGATTAATCTTCTTTAACAAGGAAAAAGCATACTCTTATTTCAAGTGGTGATGGAAAGAGTATGAGAAGGCTCAGGATAGTGGCAGAAGCTTCAGAGAACTGTCTTCATGCTTGCTACAGTGCACAGATGGAGGGAGTGGGGGATGTCCTAGCACCCTGTGGGAAGGAATCTGTAAGCAATGAGCATTTAGCTCCTTGTAATGCAGGACTCCAGCTATCAGCTGGTCAACAGCTTTTCTTCTTTCACAGAGAAGAAGGACTCCATTGTTCGACATTATTCCTTTCCTTTGGTTGTCAAGCCATTAAGTTAAGCCCCACAGCCATACTTGTCTCTGTGGTAAGCATAAACTACCCCCAAAAGAGTTCCTCTCACACTCTCCCTCTACTTTCAGCAGCTAACTCCCAACTTGGAATCCTCTTTGTGTACTATTACAAAAAACGTTACTTGTATCATCATACCTCAGCTTGTTTTCCCATTGTCATTTATTGATCACTTTGTGCTCCAGCTTTAAAGTGTGTTTGTTTACTCTTGGCTAATGGCTTGTTAATTTAGCATTTGAAATACCTGTGAGTGGAAAGTTGCAACTTCCTACAAAATAGATTGCAGCAGGTACATTTTTTATATGTGTATGGTTTTTTGACTCTTTCATCCTGTGTAATTAATGCCACTTTCAACTCTGTACCTTGCAGAGCTTTTACTTTTTAAATGTGTGCACTAAAATTCCTTTTAGTACATTTGTCTGCCTGTATCTTGAGCCAAATTACCAAAAAAGAGTCCTGATCTGTCTGTGACCACAGACAATTATTTCTCTTGCTGCATTTGGTTTAGTGCAACCAGAACCTATTTCGGGGAAAGAAACATTGTCTCTTTCTTGGCCTCTGCCCTGGGAAAGGGTGAATTTTGCAGACTGGTATGCATTTCTCTGAAGAGTGTCTTTTATTTTTAATTGCATTTAAAAATGGAAGGAAGTACAAACAAAGCTTTCATATATGGTATGTAGAAATAGGATTGCAAATCTATTTTGGGTCCGGTCCTTCAATGAATGAATGAGTGCATAGCTTTCTGGAGACTCATGCCTTGTCCTGAACTTCTGCACACTCTAAGTTCAAGAGGGATCAGACCTTCTGCTTTGTCAGACTTGTTCTCATGTTGAAAAAGACTGAAGGATGTTCAGCTCATTGTCTCTCTACCTAGTGTTTCAATTTTTTAACAGGAGGCTAAAAATAATTGCCTCAGCTGGAAAAAAATTAGTACATAAACGGGCAAGACAAAGATAATTAAAGGAAGAAGTACATGTGCAACAGCACACATGCTTCTGCATATACAGATACAAATACAAAATAAATTAAAAATTGGACTTTTAATTATGTAAATGTAATTTACATAAAATTGTAAATTCAGCTCACAAAACTACATGTTTAATTCAAGAACATCCTTGTCTAAGAGCTGCTACAAGCTTAAATGACAACGAATGGGTCATACATTGCAAAAATAATTGACTAGATTTAAAAATGCTGCATGTTCATTTCTTTTCTGCACATGTGATCCACTTGTTGTGCAGGGACTGTGACTGCCCCAGGACAGCACTGCTTATTTCTACTAATGCTCCTTGCAGATGTAGCAGTGGGACCATGCTCACCAGGTGTGAGGTGCAGAAATATCCACTCAAGCTCTTCACAGGTTTGTGCCTCCCCAGGCCATGGTCCAGTGCTCCTCTGGGACAGGATTTCAAGTCCAGAGAGCAGGACAGCCTTCAGGCTGATCAGCTTGGCCACAGGCCCTGTTAGTTATGCTGAGTCCCTCAAGTGTGTCTCTGCTGCACCTGAAGATGTGTTGCCATCACACCCTCGGGCTACAGAGCTGAGACCCAGGAGTTTATATCACCTGCCCTTTTCTCCTGCAGAACTCTCAGCTAGGGAAAAAAAAAATAAATCTTGTTTCACAGCTCTGTTTTTGTGTGCAAGTGGACTCTGAATAAGCTGGAGAAGTTTGCATCTTCTAAAGTGGATCTATGTAATGCACTTTGAGACAAAGTAAACAAATTTATGAGACAATATAAGCACAGTATCTACAAAACACTTTTATACTCACTTTTCACAGTATGACCATTCTTTGAAGTATTTAGAGATTTTTTTTATATTTTATTGTAAACTACTGTTTATAAGTAAGGACCTAAAAACCTCACAATGTAATGTTTGACATTTTCTTGCCAATATATCTAAATTCTAGTGTTTCAAACTATGTTTCAGCAGTAGAACCAACTGAGTTTGTTCACCTTAGTTTGTATCCTCTAGAAATAATATGACAAGTCAGAATGAGTATTCCAGGAGAGCAACGTGTATATTAGTACTGATCAAAAAATCCAAGGAATATCCCCACCAAAAAAACCCCCCAAAAAACCCAAAAAACAAAAAACCAAAAAAACCACCACCACAACCAAAAAAAAGAAAACCAAAACTACAACAACAACAAAAAAAAGAAAACCAAACAGCCATTATCCCCTTTGGGAAAAAGAAATCATTCACACATGGGAATGGAAACTCAAGAGTTTTTTCGTGCAAAGTATCTCAATTATCTTTGCAGATAGTTTGCATTATTAAGTCTTTTCAGGGGAAACATCTGAAATTTAAGCATTGAACTTCTTACATATATCCTTTTTTATATATCCTAATGGTTGGAAAAGGCATGCACTTTTTTTCTTCATCTCTGTCTCAGAACTCTAATGAAGTATCTTCTAAAAAAAGGAAGCAATGTCTTTGTTTATGTATGTGTTAGAGCTGGAGATGAAAATTCACCTGGAAAATTGAAGAAAATGTGGTCACATCTTTGTAAAAATTACTACTTCTCAGCGGTTTGCTTCTTCTGAGAGCTACAGCCTCAATATTTACTTGTGTGTTTTGCTGTTTCTGTGGCACAGAGAAGATGAAAATAGACTTTTCGAGAGGAAACTTCAAGGTTTTATGTATATGACAAGACCTCTGAAGAGGAGTTGAACCTATTTAAAATGGAGTAATGAAGTTGTACGTATTCCTAAACTGTAGCTGAAATCCCTGCCCTGAATCAGAAAAACAGTTACTCCGAAAATGAGCAGCCTAGCCTTGCTTTCTCACCTTTCAGGAGAAGTTCCTGTCCTGTTGGACAGAGATGTATTCAGCTGGTTCACAGTTGAGGCAGTTGGTTTGGCAGAGTTGATTCCTCACCTACAGTGAGCATGGAAAGTTCAAACCGCAAGGTAATTGTAAATTTTCTTACAAACCAGTCCAGTGTCAAGAGCAAATACTGCAAACAATGCCTAGTATACAGCTAGTGACTCGTGTTGTGCAGTAGACATCTAAGTTTACTTTCCCCAGGTGAAGAAGAAAAGAAAGAACCTGGGCTCCTCCTGCACACACCCCAGATAAGGATTTGCCCTTTGTGGTGAAGGCTCTGCTTAAGAAATAACATTAGCAGTGGGCTCCAGATTTTCACAACAGCAGTCAAATTTGAAAACTTCAGATCAAGCATCACAGTCAGATCACTGAATGGCTCTTTTTAAGTCCTGTTTGACTCTCCCTTTTCAAATGCACATGGTTCACATCACAGTTAGTCAAGATAGTTTATTTCAGTAAACTCATCAAAGAGAGGACTGAGATAAGCCACATGGAAAGGTGAAAGGGGCAGTCAAAGATAATGAACATCAACTAGACAGTCCAGAGATCTACACATAAAAAAAAAAAGGTGGAGAAGATATACCCTTTCTGATCACCAATATCCTTTCTTAAAGTGGCTTGTGAATATTTTTCAAGTGCATTAAAGGAAAAAAAAGTATTTGTATACATGACACCCTTCAACACACATATTTTTAAGATATTTTTGGGGTCCTAATGGGTTCTGACTAAGACTAGACCTTCTCAGCTTATACAGCAGCAACAATTCTTTATCAAAACCATGAGGTCCTGAAATGCACCCTCATGAAGAAGCACAGATGAAAAACACCATTATTTTCTCTTAAAGGTGAAAGAAAAAACAGAGATATTTGTTTATAATCACCTATCCTCACACCCTCAACTTACTCCAGTTTCACATTCAGAAATGGATGTTAAGTCTGTTAATATTAAGGGAAAATTCCTAAGTGGATGTGGGAGAAGAACAAAACGGTTGCACTGCAAACTCTCTCTGTGTGCCCTCCTCTTGAGTATTCCCACAAGACCAACACAAGCTGTGAATACTAAACTCTGTGATTTTAAAAAAGCAAAATCAGAAAATTTGAGCCTGAAGCCAACTTTTGGATTTGGAAACCTCTGTAATTTGGGGAAGACTGAATCAGTATCTGAACACTGTGGCTCAGACTTTTTCCTGAAATATCACAGCTGACCTTCATCTGCCCTCAGTGTGTCCTCTTCTCAGATGACTGCGGCTCCTGTGCTTGCTGTGGCAAACTCCAGAACAAGATTGCACCAGACAGCTGTAAGATGACAAAAAATAGTAGAAATGTCTTGGTTTAGGGCAAATTTAGGGAGGAAATTTCTGAAGAAGTCCTTCTAGAAAGCAAATTTAAGTGGCCCTTTCTCCACCCTGTTTGGGGGACAAAAATCTCCTTCGAGAAAAGTGGAAAAAACCTGTTTATTTAACCAGCAAGGTACTCACAAACATGTAAAAATTAATTATATTAAACAATGGAACCTCTCATTATTCTGAGGAGATGGCAAATTCAGAGACAGAGTCCCATTCGTGGGGTGTAGCTCTGCTCTCTCACTCTCTTATCAGTCTCTCTTGCACTGGAAAATGACACATCCTGGGCCCTGGTGGGCCACAGGTGTGAGCTCACGGTGTGTTTTTTGGATTTTCAATCCAGAACAGGGCTGATCAGTTCCAACAAAAAGAAAAACCACAGTCCAGGGAACTTCTCTGCTTCAGCTAGCTAAAAACTAACTAAAAGCAAGGGAGAGCCCTCTCCTGCTGCCCATGCTGCAGACAACACAGTCTGTGAGAGAGAAAGTTGAAGCTCTAATTCTATGTTTTTGAATACAAGCTCCTCAGACATTCCACCACTTTTTCTTCTCTCCCAGTTCACTCCTAGATCTAGTTTTAAAGGTGTAAAACTTATTTCTGGGCTAAACAGACAAACAGGGAAATAAATCAGCATCATAAAGTCACCCTAGGACAAGAAGCCATTTCTACCATGATGTTCTGCAGTATGCTTTTTTATGCAAGTGTCAGTGATATGTATTAGCATTTGCGCAAAAATTGTCATTTTAAAATTAGCAGCTTTACTGCTAGGAAGTATCATCAAGATCTGCTGCCAGTCACTGCCTACTGTAGTGATTAAATAAACAAATATTCCACCATAATTTACATCTTTTCCAAATGACTGAGGTGATTTTTGGTTTCATATACCCCACAAGGTTTTGTAAAAATGGTTGACATAAGTTAAAAAAAGTTTATACTTCCAAGACCCAAGACACTGTTAGATTTATTCTAGTTATGTGGCATTTGATTTACCTTAGAGAGTTGAAAAATGTTTTGTAGCATATTTTTGTTAGAAGTAATATTGTGACTGGCTTTTGAATAAGTTCATGGAGCCAGTGTTCAGCAGATCCTTCCAAGTAACTTGCTGGCTTTGTAACTTGCCTGTGATGCTTGGATTCTGGATACAGAGGTCCAACAGCTTATTTTAGCCCTGCATTCTGGCTGAAAGAATAATTTATTAGTCTAGTAAATGCAATCTGCTATTGCTTTTGCTAAGTTCATCTGAAGTATTCCAAAAGTCCTCAGGAACAGAATACAGAGTGGTGCTTCATCCTCAATTTCCAATAGTAATCTCTTTGGACCTAGCAATTGCAGCTGCATGTGCATTGCTGGAAGTGTGCCTTCAGTGGAAGTGGAATACGTCCACTGGTCCCACACCCCTGAGATCTGCACCTAATGGATTCTGCGAAATTAGAAAGGGTAAGGCTTATGGCAGCTCAGTGGTGTTCCAGGTAAGATCTAAATAACTTATTTTTTCTACCAGGCCTCAAAAATATTTCTGTTTAAATGTGCAGACTTGCACCTGCAGTCTTGCAACTCTAAAAAGGAAAGAAAAAGCAACCTCTCCCAGAGAAGTATGCCACTCACAGCAGGATGGTTTTTTTTTAGATTCAAACAGCTTGAGTGGCCAGAACGATTTGTGAACTACACAGAAATAAATCTCCTTCAGAAGGGCAGTAGTTGGCACCTTAAAAAAAAAAAAAAAAGGGCGGTAAAGGAAAGAAAGAAAGAAATCAAATATTTAATTTTGCAAATAGGATAAACACAAGGAATAATATCTTACTTAATCACATTCTTCTTGGCGTAACTCTCATCAGAAAAGATGGAATGACTCACATTATTGACCACATGTGGTATCTTTGTGTGTAATCTCTCTGACTGTAATAATTTGTGGATGCAATTAATTTTTTCAGTGAAAAAGAGGCATTTTAAAAAATCAAAAGGCAAAATTTCTATTTTTCTTAATTTATCTTGCAAAGTAAAATCTATTTCTTATAGCTCAGTTATCTTTTTCAAGATATTTGGAAATAGACGTGTTATTAACCTTGATTGTAAAAAAGGGAAACAGGACCACGCATGGGAAAAAAGCTCCAGATTTTCAATGAAATTTAGACTTCTCTAACCTATTGATTTCTAAATGTCTTAACCAATACCAAAAGCTTTTGTAACAGAAAGGGGACCTGAACCAAGCTAGTCCTACACTCAGTAGAACATCTTTCATCTTAACTGCTATGGTGGTAAGATCCAATGGTATTTTGAAAAAGAAATTCAAAAGTATATTAATATGTAACTATGTTACTACAAAGTGCTTAAATTAGGAACACACACTACTACATTTTTTTCCTCAGTGTTATATAAAATAACAGCATCTTTGGGAAATGTCATTTTTTAGCTACATCTGAAAATAATGTGCACATTTAAAAACGCAGGCATGTGGGAAATCATGGTGATTTAGTGACTGCATAGTGCATTTGATTTATGAGGGATCCTAGTTTGTGCCTGAACTCTGTGAGCCAAGGAAGAATCTTTGACAATTCAGTAGAAGAATGGGAGAAAAATCCAACAACAAAAAAACTTTGGCATATTCTGGTGGACACAAAATAATCTAAGCATCTAGACACAGACTTTTGCCTGGTCAGCAAGGTGTCAAATAGCTCTATTGTTTTAAATCTTAATTTAGTGTGCAGGAATGATTACAGTTTGGTTTTCTTTTTCCCTTGTACTTAGTTCCTAATTTGTCTGAATCATACACACTTAATGAAAACCTGCTTTATAGTTCAGGCAATGCAGCTCTGAGCTCAGTGGGGTTGTTTTCCTTTGTGCTCCAGGCATATCTACAATATCTGGCTTGATTAATCTGTTGCCTTTGTGTAGCTCATTTTAAATGTCAAATGGATTGTTAATGTGGGAAAACGTTCTGGGCCAAATTCATCTTCCAGCTACACCTGTGCTGCCTAAGCAAAATCCACAGCACCCTGTACAAGTAAAAAGAGAGCAGAACTTGTAGCGCATTGAGAACAAAGAAAATACTCAAATCTTGGATAAATTTTTTCAATGCTTGTAAGATCTACATAAGTATAATTAAGCTTTTCATCAGTTTTAAAGGAAGTCCACTAAAATCAATATTGTCTAAAATTTACAGGACCAAGATTTTTCCTTTTACATCACCACACAAGTCAGGATTTTTCCTTTTTCTTCTTTGTTAGGGCAACTCATTCATCTTTCCTCTTACAGGTACCTGTATTTGCATTTTTCATTGTCTGAAACATTTGTATAATTTTCATACTTTCCACCTAAACTGTTGATGAAACTGCATAAAGATATTCTATCTGTCTAACCAAAGGTCAGTCGAATATCCATAAAGTTAGGGATTTACTTCAAAGTACCAAAATTTTCCCTAAACCAGGATGCTGAATTTCAATATCAGTCTAAAGAACCTTCAACCTCTTTGCCTTAGACTTTCCATGGCACTTTAGCTTGAACAAGCTAGTTTTAATTAGCTGGCCTAAATTAATCTCCTTTTTTTTTTTCCTAGTTTGGGTAGGGTTTCTGTTTAGGTTTGATTTGGCTTTCATTTTGCCATTGACCCATGGTGATAGCCGTGTAACCATCACAACCACATGAGGTTACAGTGCTGGGTGCCTGAGCAATATTTCCATGTTTGTGGTCTTCTGGGAGGAATTTACAGATAAAGAAGACAGAAAATCTTTCATACTTCAGGTAACTTGAAGAAACTAATAGGTAATGGAAATGATCCAGTCACAGAGGCAGAAAGCTCCAGGAAGTTTAGGAATAACTCCCATAGACCTCCACACTCCTGTGGCTGTACAAAATCTAACTAGAGAACTGAGGGACACCCCAAAGAAAACTGATGGACATTTCCAAAACTGTGATTCATCCCATTTTAATACATGATATGAATCGACAGAATTGCATCTCTCATCCCAGTGAGTCTGGAGAGAGACTGGGTGATTGACTTAGCCTGAATGTCTGACTTAGGTACCTGCAAAACCTCTCATCCTAATTAACTTGCTCCAATCATAATTAATTGATTTTGCAGAAGAGTAATACAGAAGTCCAGGCTCTTGAACCTCAATAGAATCTTTATCAACAGCCCTGTAGAGAATAAAGAAAGCAACTGAAAGCTAGTATGTAATATATTCAGAAGGCAGACAAACCAGACTGCAGACTGCTAAGACTATCAGCAAAAATCAAAGTTGAACTCAGTGGTATGGTCATTTACATACTACAGATACATAATTTTTTTCTGACCCAACAGGATTTTTAATATGAATATTTGCTTTTGAGCACAGCAATATTCTAAGAGGTTATGCTGGCAGGTTGTATCTACAGGTATCTCCTTTAGAAGCATCCCAAGAGGATTCCAAATATTACTTTACACAAAGCTGTGAGTTCCTTGACCACTTCAAAGGAACTTTGATTCCTGCTGATCTAGCCAGCTGGGAATGCAAGCTTTACATGGTAACAAAGCCTGTGAAGCAAACCTAGAAAAGCTGATCAGCAGTAAGAGCACTTCATATATTTGAGAGCTGAAAATGTGATGCTTTTTCTTCACTTAGAGAGAAATGCTCTGGTAAGTTCAGAGCTGCACCAAGATATAATAATGGAGGCCCTACTGCTTCAGCTCCTTTTTCAACAAAGACACTTATGTCCAGCGCTCATTACACCAGTATAACCTTGAATCAGTCCCAGCTTCAGATCCACACCTTAAATACAATCTGTATGCAGTGCAAGTCACATTGAAATAATGGCATAAAATTCATAGAGGACAATACTGAAAGAAAAGCTTTGAAGGACAACCCTTTCTGAAGCCCTTCTGACTAGAGAAGGGCTTTCCATTTTCCTTGGAGACTGTCTTGTATCAAAGAATATTTTTTAGGCCAGTGTCAAGTCCAGTGCAGCTATTTTGATTAGCTCTCATTGCAGATGTGGAGGCCGCATATAGAGAATTGTTACTTCAGAATCTTTGCTGTGAACAACACTTTATTGCTGATCTTAGCAGTGTGTTGGTCAAGCTCTCCATTCCCAACCCACTGCTCATGACATACCACAGTTAACACAGTGGTTCACTGTTCTTTTATTTGATTGTTTAGTTTCCTCCTTATTTTTGCCCTCAGAAAATACTGAACTGAATCTTGTAAAGCCCATATATACTCTTTCTGCACAGACTACATGATTTTTTGAACAGAAAATATAGCAGCATATCTTGAATTAAAATTTCCTAACTTCCAGTAAGGAGGAGTTTAATGATTTTAGTGACCCAAACAGGAAATAAGTTGTCTTTCCATCCAAATCACTGAATATCTACTTCTGCTTCAGTTTTTACTTTTGGTGACTGAGGTATCTAAGCTGCAGTTCTGCAGACCCTTGCACGGAGGGGAAAGCTCCACAAGAAGAGGAACAGGTACCTAATTTAGGCTCACAGAACTGCCCTACAGAGCAGCCTGTGCAGAAAGATGACCCTCTTCAGTTAGGTAAGTTGGAGGATCCAGAAATCAATTCACCAACCATGGAGACTGAGCTATTCAGAAGCAGCCTGAGCAGCAATAAGAGCTTCCTCTCCATGTGGGCTCCAAGCCTAGTGAGGAGTCACAGGAAGGAGTGAAGATTCATTTGCCTGTTCAGTCCTTGGGCTGCCATCCAAGGCCAACAGCAAGAATGTCAGTGGTGGTGGAGGTTTTTGTGATGTGGTGTACCCTCTCCGTGGCTCCAAAACTGTCTATGCTTTCATTATTCTCTTGTATTCTTGGAAATTCCAAATTGTTTTGGCTTTCTTTTTTTTTTCTTTTTTAAAGAGGGTAACCAGAAACATTCTGTAAATCAACAGTATTCTTCCAGAAGTACATTTTGCTGCCTGGTAGCTACCCATATCACCTTCAGTGCTTAACAGCAGTTGACTTTTGAGGTTGTGCTTCTCAGTGTGCCCAAAGTCTTGTGGTTTCCTGACCACTGTGGTCCTTAGGGACTGATGAACAGAATCAGCTCAATGAAAGATTCAGTGTTGACAGGAACACAATCACTCCAGTCTGGCACTGCAATTAAATTACTGCTAAATCACACAAAATTTAGTGAGATTTAAGCACAGACTCTTGTCATCTGCCTTTAGCCACATTAGTCATCCCAGCCACTTTCGATTAGCATGGTACCACATGTTTGACCAAAATTTGAAGATCCAAAAAATGTGTCCTGTTTAATGTTCCTCAAGGTACAGAAATGTTCTTAACAGTAGGAAATACAAGAATTGCTACAATGATTGATAGAAGATATGGAAATTATTAACTTATCACCAGGCAAGCAGACATATTTGGGGAGTAGGTACAGGATCACCAAAAGCAGATAGGGTGTTGCTAAATCAATTTTTATCTATACCTCTTCCAGCTCAGGTTTTTTTCTAGGCATCCAAGGTGTTTTACTCCTGTATAACTCACGTCTGCAACAAATGCAGTTACATACCTTTTGATACCAAAAAATCTTACCTTTTGATTCCATTTCAATTACACTGTACTGTAATTTATTAGCACAGATCTCCTAATGATTTTTCTCTTAGAGAATATTAAGCAGTCACTGGCTCAGAAATATAACTGATTGCAGTGATAAGTTCCACCACCCAATATACTGTCAAGGAAAGGTATTTGTTGTAGTAGTTCTAGAGAATTGTCCTTTGAGAATGGCATTTTAAAGCATTCACCTAAATTACAGTTGTGCCATAAATATGACAAGTTTAAACTATGGCAGCTGAGAAATTATATATATGAAAAATTACAGGGATATGATCTTTTTGCACTGGCGCATAAAGATTTAATCTCCTGGGTTAAGCACCCAGAACACAGCAGTTGTGTCAAGATAATAGCTCAAATGATGCTCAGAGAAATGTTTCTCATGGTTATTTCTCAGAGCTTTCATGTTCCCTTTGAAGGAAATGCTTTTGTGGAGTACAGGTGCAAAGCTAGTGTGGTGGCCCCAGGGTGAGCACTCTTGTGGGGAAACATTGCAGGAAGGCAAACAAGGCAAGTGACCACTGAAGGGTTGGTCTGGGTGCCAGTTAGTCTCCGAGCCTCTCAAGTTCTAAGAACGCTCCTTACATCTCTTGCTAAAGCAGCACCAAGGTCAACCATGAAAATCATAGCATTTCCAGCAGAATTTGGCAGGAATAAGGTCAAGAAGATGGTACAAATAATTCCTTGAACCTCTGTAAGAGTACCAGAATACCCCAAGAACTTTCTGAGAGATCTGGGTACTCTTGAATGCATAACCTGTAGAAAATCTGTAGATGATCAGGGCTGTGATAATGAATGCGGTTTTTTCCTTCCAATTTTTTCCTGGAGTAGAAATCATAAACTTTACCTATTATATCTACCCTACCATTCCCATTATTTGACTTGTTCTGTGGTAGATAAACATGTGGCCATGAAACTGCAGCTTTTGGTGTGATAGTTGCCCTTCTTCAACATTCCAGCTATGCTCCAAAGCATCAGGTGTCTGAAGAGGATCTGAGGTACATTGGGTGCAACCACAACATATCTTTTGTGACAAAAGAGATCAATGTCATTTTTAGCATGCAAGTGAAGGGTTTTGAGCTAGCAGAGAGAGGAGACCATGCCCTGTGTGCAGCACAGTCTTCTGCTACCCTCTATGGAAGAATGATGCACATTTCACTGGCACTCTACACCTTTTAATTGCTGCAGAAATGCTGGAAAGTGTTCAGGAAAAAGTTTAAAATGTAAAACGTTTTGAAGATGATGAAACTTTTGTCTATGGAGACACTTAAAAAGGTTTTAATCTGTTTATCTGATCAGAAGAAGAAAGGGAGAGTTTACAAGTATGAATCCTTTTCCCAGGAAGAAGAGAGTGGATACTAAGAAGTGCTTTGATCTAGGAGAACGGCATCATGTATTACAAGAAACAATGGCCAAATATCTAACAGTAAGTGTTAACAAATACAACAAACCACTGTCAGCACAGATGGATTGTCTTTCTAGAAAGCCTCTTTAAGATGAAGCAGAAACAGATATAGCTTTCATAAAGAATAAGTAGGTGATATTTAAAGGACTCTAATATATCAGAGTCTTAGGTAAATAGTCTAATGGTACTTCTTGGCCTTAACTCTGTTAAATTATTTCCATTTACGACACATAGTTGTATTTCCTTCGCATAAAATAGGTTGCTGTTAAAAACACACCCCATTAAAAAAAAAAAACAAATAAACGAAGTCCAATCTCAACAAAAAGTAAATACTCAAGGCAGACTCACACACACAGAATCATGCAAAGTATGCTGAGCTTGAAGGAATACACAAGGATCATTGAATTCAACTCTTAGCTCTGAACTGCAATGTCTTTAAGACTCACACCATATGCCTGAAGTCCAAACACTTCCTGAACTCTGCCAGCCTTGGGGCTGTAGACCACTTCCCTGAGAAGCCTGTTCCAATACCCAACCAGCCTCTATGTGAAGGACCTTTTCCTAATATCTACCCTAGATCTCCTCTCACACAACTTCATGCCATTCCTTTGGCTCCTGTCACAGGTCACCAGAGAGAAGAGATCAGAGTCTGCCCCTCTTCTTCCTCTCCTGAGGGAAATCTGTAACTGCAATGAGGTCTCCCCTCAGTCTCCTCCTCTCCAGCTGAACAGACCAAGTGACTTCAGCCACTCCTCAAATGGCTCCCCTCAAGGCCTTTCACCATCTTTGTTGCCCTCCTTTGGACACTCTCTAACAGCTTAATGTTTCTCTCACATTGTGTCCCCCAAAACTGCACACAGGACTGCAGGTGAGGCTGCCCCAGCCCAGAGCAGAGCAGGACAATCCCCTCCCTTGCCCAGCTGGTGATGCTGTCCCTGATGTCCCCAGGACAGGGCTGGTCCTCCTGGCTCTCAGGGCACTGCTGGCTCCTGTCCAGCTGTCCACAGACCAGGAACCCCAGGTCTTTTTCTGTGTTGCTGATTTCCAGCATCTCGTTCCCCAGTCTATCTACACATCCAGGGTTGCCCCACTCCTGGCCCAAAACCCAGCACTTTCTCTTTATTAAACTTCATTTGGTTGGTGATTGCAAATCTTTCATTCACATTCCAGACTGCAGATCTGCAGATTAGGAAAAAAAAAAAAAAAAAAAAAGTCTGTTATTTTTAAGTATTATTTGATATTTTTCATAAAATATTTTCTGCATTTAAACCTGTTGAAAAAATTCTATTGAACACAAAATTAGATAAAAACTGTGGGTCTGAACCCTTTTCACTTTCTGGGTTCTTCACAGTCTACTGGGATGTGGACACATACCCTACAGTTGGGGTTTTTCCCCACAAAAAGTGTCTATTTTCTTATAGGAAAAAACAGCTTTTGTGGAATGAATCTCGCAAGGACACTTTGAATGAAAAACCACATGGAACTGGATCTCTGCACTGCATCATGTACATATCTAATAAATAACTTTTTAGCCATATGCATGATAAAGGCAACTCTTTAATTTGCATGTTGTGAAATGCTAAACATAACCACGAATGTCCATTTTTCACTAAAAAAATTCTTATTCACAGATGGGAGGAAAAAAACAAGCCAAACTATACAGTGGTATTACTCTGTAGTTCTTTATGTACCTTCTAGAGGAAATAGACTATTACTCACGTTTTTACATGCAAGAAGAACATCTCAGTAAACTGCAGTAATTCATTCAAAGTCACCAGATACACAAATGGTAGAACTGGGAGAAGACTTAGATGTCCTGAATGTCTTCTTGATGATCTATGCTTCAAGAAACCATAAAAATTTTTCTTTTCCCTTATATATAGAATCTCTTCACATTTCTTTAAATCTCTTGTGTTTAAATTGTGTTCAATTTAAAGTTGGTCTGGGAGACCAACTCTCTCCAGGTCTAGGAAACTCCATATAATTTTTTTCTATGTGTATTTGTTCTATGCATGTGGCTGACAAAGAGAGGAGGAAAGCTGGCCAAAACTCAGGTATTTTACTGTACATCTGGAAGCTGGTTTTGAAGACCTGGAGTGAAATTCTGGGCCAACTGAAATTAATGATAAAATTTGAATGGGGCAGGATTTCCTGCTTAGGGAACTAACCAAAAATATCTCCACCCTTATAAGCTGAGAACAGAAACTTGCTTTCAACAAAACATTATTTGCTACTACCTATTCTACAGTAGTCCAAAAAGAGTTTTGTAATCTGTTTAGTTAGCTCTTTATGGGAAATAAGAATAAAAATCATGTTAAATTTCATTTCACCAAGGTTTGAATACAGAAATCAATTAGTTAATACATGTACAACAAAACAATAATAACAAAGCATCATACTTATATTGCAGAGACCTTTTTATTACTGATTTAAACTGAGGCTGTTTCTATTAACATTTTTTTTTCCAGATTTCATGTTTATATCTATTTGTCTTGACTTTGACAACATTTACTATAGTGCTGAGATAACAAGTCAAAAGAAGCAATAGTGCAGTCTTACAAAATCATAAACAGTCAGGATCTGATATTCTGAATAAAAATAAAAAAAAGAAAATATCTTCAAAACTCAGAATAAAAAAAAAGCAGAAGGATTAGGGGAAAAAAATAAAACTTCTTTTTATTTCAAACAAATGTTAATTCAAAGCTAAATGGAAAGAAACACCACAATTACGCTTCTAAGACTTATATGTCTGGGCCTCATTTGTATGGAATTTTCCAAAATCTTTCAGTTCTAAAGACCTAAAGTCATTCTTTGCCTTGTGACTGGATGCTACATGGCATTGTTGAAACTCAGATTTTAATTTGAGTCATCACAACAAAAAGATGCCAAGATATTTGTCCAGATGTTCCCTATTCTTCTCTTTTAAAATCAAGACTAAGGGGATGAGTAAAAGTGGATGGAATCCTTCTTTTGCTTTTTGCAAAAGGTAAAAGCTGTGAAATCTTTGGGACAGACCTCTGGGACTTCAGAATACCTGAGTTTAGGCCATCACTGAAATGGGCTGCTGAAAGAAAATGGACTCTGGAATTAAGTAACAAACATACATAAATTGCTCACTCAGGTCCCAGCACCAGTTTTGTAAGAGGAATTTTACATAAGTATTGGTTAACTCTGCAAGTTCACAGTGAAAGGCTAAAGACTTGTCCTAATCCAGGCTATTAAACAGCATTATTTATTTCCATTTAATTTTTTGGTGCTTCCTGTCTATCTCATTCATTTGATTTTATTTGCTCTCTGGTCAGGTCTCTAGACACTCACCTCCCAGCTTCAGACAAAAGCATTTTCTCAGGTGTTGCTATCCTAGTAACCTCAGTTAGTAATTGATTCACATACATCACTTTCCAAGATGGCAGGGCTGAGGTTACCATGAGGAGACACAAACAAGGAGAGCTATAAATTACAGCAGCACATTTAGTGGGCACAGAGGAGCACAGCAAAGCAGCAGGTCAGCTGCCTCTTTGCTTATATTCTCATGTACTTGGAGAAGAAAGATATAAACACTCCTCATGTTCTGAGTATGACTCAAGCACATTAAAATTCATGCTTTGAAATGCATTAGTTACATGCTGAAAGAGCTAAAAGGACATATGAGATTTTCAGATCAGTTTGATTCAGCCAACATTGAGATTTTATGCAGATGCAGCTAAAATGTTCCAAAGTTCACAGATAAGGTGAGTGGGCAAAGAGAAAAGTCACAAATATTCCAATAAATGGTCTTGCATCTATCTATGAAGGAGTCTATAGTATTAGGAATGGGCTTCACTTCAGACAAGTGAGGTCAAACTATTGAAAGAGCTCAGGCTAAATTTACAAGCGCCTGGAGCAGAGGGCAGACTTTCAAAAGAGCCCAGCTTAGGCCCATTTGTACATTTACTCCTCAGCCTGACTTTGCTGTATTATATGCATATCGTTCTATGATTCACCTTCTGCCTACTTTTTTTTCATTCTGTTTGCCTTTCTTTTCTTTGCTGTTTCTCACAAATCTTTCCCATTTATGCTCTCCTCTTTGCTCTTAATCTTAACACTTTTTTTTTCCCTCTGTACCTCATTCCTATTGACTCAGTTACTACTGATTTCATTTCCAATTCATTCTTCTATTAATAATGCATGTGAAGGTTATTAAGTGTCACTTACTTTGTTCTTCTCCCAAAGTCCTTGTGCCTTTTCCTAACACAAAGAACATGCAGGATGGCCAAAGATGGGAGGTGGGATACAAAAGGGGGAGCTAGTTAGATTTCATGATATGGGGGTATAGATTTCACAATATTTGGAACTACAGGTTGGGGAAGTAAAATTCAAATGACTGAAAAAGAAATCCAAGTTCTGTTTGCACCCTCTCATGAAAGCTTAATGCCTAGCACCAGACATTCAAGAGCAAACATTTGAAGGTTTATGCGAAAAATATTGTCTCTCCCTTGAGCAACAGTGAGCTCAGGCAGGCAGAGAGACACGTTTACAAAAGTGGAATTCAGAGTGCCAAGCTGCTTCCTGTCTTATTCATATTTTTGGCCAGGCACAAGTAGCTTGATGTTCTGGTGCCAAGGCAGGTGGTCCAACTCTTGTAACTAGTCCTTTCCCAAAATGCCTTTGTTACAGCCTGAGGACTTGGAAGACACTAAGGAGGCTTTAAAGCATGTCTTTTTGCTTACTGAAGCTGTATGTCACTTTGGATGTACATCCTACAGTATGAGTTTTCTTAAGCCAAAATAAAGAGGAGGCAAACTGGTTGGGTAACATTTCAAGATTTTACTCAGCTTTTGACATTGGTGGGAACTTATTGTCTGGCTTATATACCTCATTATTAATGTCCATATTCACTGGGAGTCTGCAGAGCGCAACACTTGCCCATAGTTCACACACCTTCAGAGCTGGATCTTTGCAGGCATCACTCCCCCTTCTCACGTGAATATGACAGTGAACAGGGAGTATTCACCATCCAGGCCATCAGGGCCTTGAGCTGCTCAAACATTCTTGTTCTGTTAAAATAAAGGCAAGAAAGGACTTTGGTTGAATATAGCTGTGAGATACATGTCCCCTATAATTACCCAATTTAGCCGTAAAAAAGAACACCACACTTAGACCTGGAAAAGGATAGCATTTTTGGGAACTGTTTCGAAATAGACTGAATTTGAGTCAATGTCCATCTGATATCACTTAGTTGTTGTGGTATCATCTTTTGAAGTGGTTTCTTTCAGCATTGGCTTGGGTCCATAAACCAGTCAGCAGTGGTACATGTTGCCACCCACATTTAACTGAGAGGCAAGCAAGGAACAGCTGGAAACAGTCACTGCTCTAGAAAGCAACAGAAGCCCAGCAAATGAAGAAAATGCTGACTCATGTCTTTGGCTAGATTGGTTTTCAGGAATTTGATGGGTTTTGAAGGGATGAAATCTAGAATTGTTGAGTTGCATATGGAAAGATATCAGGATCCTGTCAAATAATGCCTGTCAGAAGATACTAGCCCACTCTGACTACAAAAGGCAAAATTTTGAGTTTCCTTCATTCTAGGGATTTATGGACTTTAACTGTAGTTTAGCAAAAATATAAAATAAGTATATGCTAATTGTGAGTGGGGACTTCTGGCAGAGGTAAAGAAAAGTAGTGGTGGTAGATCTGTGCAGCTTTACAGAAAAAAAGAATTAAACAGGGCTAATTTGCTGAAGTGCTCAAACCAAAATTTTGCCTGAAGTCTAATAACAAGACATTAGAGCAACAAGTAGAACAGTGCAGAAATTAATCAAAAGTAAATAGACCATAAAATTGCAAGGCTCTGAGAAAAGTGACAATTTTTCTAACAAAAAGCCCAGTGGATGACTGAAAAAATCTTTTTTTTCACCTACAGTACTTTAAAAATGGTGTGAGAATGTGGTAATAAATGTCTAGTAATTTATTTTTATTTCGTTCTTGTTCATTTAGTTCTTTCATGTCATCTGCAGTTTTGTAATATAATTTTCTGCATCTTGCTAATTATTTGCATTACAATAACAGAATAAGGATATCAAAGATCAGACTCTTACTTAAGTGCATTGCACAATACTAGTCCAAAATGTAAAAATACCCCACCAAAAAAAAGAGAAAAAACAACCACAGGTAAAATAAAAATGAGGGATGGTCTCTCCATTCTATTCCACTCTTTCTACTTATAAATAGAGCACTGAATTTCCCCTAGTTTATAAATGGAGCACTAAGATCCTTTAGACTTCAAAATTCACAATCAAGGATGTAGAAGTGATTTGGTGCCTTGGAAGTAGAACTAGAACATTCAAAATGTAGAGGAGCAGAAAACAATACTTCTGTTTCATGAAATATATCCAAGCTTCAAATCTTTTTATTGCTGTAAAGAAGGAAAACAAAGTTTTCAGTAATTTCTAGGAGGAAACAAATGAACAGGAAGCTCCAGGAAGACTTGACAACATGTACTTCCATGTGTTGTGGGAGACAAGGCTCACAGATGTTCCAGAAAACAAAAAGGGACTTGACCTAGAATTGTGTTACCAGTGAGGGCCTGAAACTCTGCATCAGTTCATCTATGTTTGCAGAGTCATCCTAGAGCTGCAAAAACAGTCCACAGAATTGATGGGAAGTGCCAGTTTTCACCAGGTAACTGTTCTGCAAAAAAAAAAAAAAAAGCTTTTCCTCCTGGTCTGGATCCTTTTGTCTGGATCCGTTTGTCAGGATGCAGTGCAGTTGGTACCTTTTTTTTTTCCTTTAGTACTATTTTACTAATAAAAATTTTGTGCAACATGGGCATATAAATTTCATGTATTTGGACTTAAAAAAGATATTGGAACTATATCACAAAATGAAATATAACTTTTTTTGATACTAACATCTCCCAGCCATTCCTGGCAACACAGACCATCATTTTTTATTGGTTAAGTTAACTTTAAACATATTCCTTCAAATGAATTATGGAAGGTTGAAGACCTGCAGTCACTTTTTCTAGTCTCAACTAGCCTTTGTTTTCCACACCATTCATTCCAAAACTGACAACAGGAAAGGTCAGGTAGGTCATGCCTAGCTAGTCCCAAATGCCACAGTATATTATCCAAGACAGAGAATATAATTATCTTTTCACAAGTGGCAATTAGTAAGAATAGCCCCCATCAATTCTACTTAACATTCAACATTTGTAATGTGGCAGAAGCCAAAGCATTCCAAAAGCAAGACCAACTTACCTTAATAAAGTTAAAACTACCATCAAACAGAGAAGATTTTTGTGTGTGCAGGATTGTTCAAAAATATGAAAGTAGAAGAAAATATTTGTTCCAAATTCTTCAAAATATTTTTATAAAATTTTCTATTGTGAAGAAAAGATGTATTTGGTTAAGCTTCTGCATCCCAGCATACCTTACACTTGCAATGGATAACAAATAAGGAACAAATGATTTAGTATTATTATGGGATAATGTGCTGACTTCCTTTGCATAGAGAAGCAATTTTTAAAAAGGAAAAAAAAAATATTCTCCTTACTACTAACCTCATTTACAGGGGACAGGGAAAAATGGAGTTAAAAATAAGTTAAGTAAGCAGTTAGAAAAGAGATAGTTAATTTGGGATAGTTCTGTTTCTGGATGCTTAATGTAAGTACTCGGAATTATTTTCTGAAGTTTTCAATTGTGGTCTGGCTTCAGCCCAAATCTCCTCTCTTCCAGGTCTGTGCTATAACCACAAGATTGTTCTTCAATCCCTCCACAGTGACTAAAATGAAATTATACAGATATTCAAAGTCTTCATTTGGGTATCTATGGACTGAGACTGAAAGTATCCTGGATCACCAACAAAGAGTTCATACACTACGAGTGTTTATTTCCTGTCATGCCATATCCACAGGATCATTTTTTTGCCAAGTTAACTTTCCTATATGTAATGGTCTCCAGTTCCAGCACTGAGTGAAATGGCCTTGGACTTGATCATGTGGGATTGTGCTATGCACTCTTAACATGAACATGTCTCTCTGGTTTCTTCCCAGTGATGTCTATTTTTCTCTTATTTGTCTCAAAACTACAAAATCCCTTTCTGATGGATTCTCAGTTAAAAAGTTCTTTCCCTGTTTTGTCAAGGGGAGCAAATACATTCACTTTGGCACCAGACTCAGAGAATTCCAGTAATTCCCATAGCAACTTAGCCTCAAGCCATTTGGGATGATCATAGAGATGCCCTATGGGAAAGATTGCATTAAATTTCCCCAACTTCTTTCAACAGCTGAAAAACATACTGTATCCATCCTTCCTTTCTCAAAGAGCACAGCCAACCCCTGGTAGTCAAGCAAGCATACATTTTCATCAGACTCTGACTGTATTTTGCATTCAAGAAAATCAGTTTCTAGTAGTTATCTAGTAGTACAAAACGTCATGTTATATGAAGAGTGATTTTGCTTTTCAATTTTTTCCTTTCTAAAAAGAACTGGCAACACTGCAGGCAATCTACCAAAATTGAAAAAGTTATTAACAAAACTTGCACAGAAGTGTCAGAATTTTCCTGATAAAAAAATGAAAGACCTATTATCAAATGGCAACCACCCTTGAACTAAGAGTACAGGGTGGTGATGGAGAAACAAATGGAGAAACAAAGTTCCTCTCAAGCATTTGTAGTTCTGGAAGACTCTTCTGCACAAAACTCTTCTGTAGATGCATGGAGGGACTTTGACAAGCTTTGACTTGCAATGACCCAGTTCATTGAAAACTTTAAATCTTTTCAGCATTACACATCAAAATTTATCTGATCTCACTGGTGAAACTTCATACTTAGAAGCCAATAGAGAATACCTTTCTATTTGGATTGGGTCAGTGACCAGCAGCACATCATAGACTCTATTCCCATCTTCTACCACAAAGATGAGCATAACTCTGTATCAGGTAGTTGACAATTATGGCTCTATCAAGACCTTTTATGTGTCTCATTCATGCAGAAATTACTTTTCCTCCTCTCCATCTGTCAAAAAGATGTAACTGTCTTGACAAATGTTTTTTTACAGTTTGCAGAAATCTCATTGGCCCTCAAGACTGAAGAGAAAGCCAAAAACTGTTCTGGCTGGTTACAGATGGAGGAATTTGTTTAACTGCCTCAAAGTCTATGTGTTGTTGTGTTCTAGTCTTTACTTTTGCTGTTTGATTACAACAGTGCATAAGATGCTAAAACTAACTTCAAGGTCTGCATGCTAGACCTGAGGAGGTGATGATGTAACTGGTCACACAAAATAGAAAAGAAAAGAAATAAAAACTGCTGGATTTTTTTGTGCATGAGCCTGAGACAGTAGGATACTTGTCTTAGGCCACACAGAGTCATCATCAGTGACAGGATTTTAGCACCAGGCCCCCAGGTATGTTGATCTAAGCCTTCCACTTGCAGTTGCCTCCTCCAGGCTTTGTTCAAGGAAAGGACAGTTCAAAGCTCAACACTGAACTCACCACAAGTCTGAAGAAAACCCAATTAGTTACCAGCAATGACCGCACCCTGACCCCCATTTCAAATGCTTGTAACATTAATTATTAACCAGTCAAAGAACTAAAACCTTGCAAGGGGCTGGTCTGAAGCACGGATCAACAATAGCATGCAATGTGCCAGAGACAGACAAGCAATCAACAGAGGTGCTCTTGTCTGATCTATTCTCTGGCATGTGGTAACAGCTTGAAACCCTTTAAAATAGATACACCCCACTTCAAGTTTTTACTTGAATTGATACAGAAAGCAAAAGGAAATGCCAAGCAAAAAAATAAAAAAAAAACAACGGGTTACAGAGGAATAGTTTCCACCGTGAATGTCACTGACAGCATTATTTTATGGCATAAAGGGGAAAGGACTTTTTATAGGTGTGGAAATCCTGGTAACAGTCTCTCTGTTTGCAAGCTACTGAGGTCAGAAAGAGCTTTCCTGAGTTCTTTATGTACAAACATCTAACATCCTTGTTCCTGGCTCACAGGAGGCACCTCCTAGTGCCTGCTGTCAACTCATTTGTGACATGTAGCTGTAGTCAAAAAGGGGTTGAATTGCTGGGTTTGTAATGCATACACACATTGTTCAAGAGTATCTAACAACATTAGCCTCTGGGAAAAGGATGGCTTCAGGGCTCTAATTAAAAGAAATCATAGACAGTCAAATCAAGTGCTTCCTATTTGTATTTTATTTAATAAAGAAGGAATGACACAGATGGAATTTCCCTCAGCCTTGCCTTTTCAGTAAGGGGCAAGGGGGTGCAACAGGCCTTTCAGAGCTCTGCAACAGCCGTAAACTAGTCCCAAATCGATTGCCATCCCCAAATACATTCTCCAAAGGCTTAATGGTATTTTCACGTGGGATCCAAAGCAGGCGGTCTTCAAGGAAAGTTATTGCATCTGGTGAAAAAAATAAAGTTGACATTTTTTGACAAGACCCTAAAGTATGATTCTCCCTAGAGGGTTGTAACATAGAAGAGGCTGAGCAGGTGGTAATAATCAGCATTACATACATTTGAGCATTTTCTATAACATGGATTACCATGGAATTCCTTCCTCCCCCTCCTCTTCTGGGGGGACTTGCACAAATTGCAAGCATTTTCAAGTCTCTTTGATAAGCATTTCTATCACCAGTTTCACAGCTGTAGCTAGATTGTTTAAAATATATAAATCACAGCCGCACCCTCCAGAGGAGATAAGGACTAGGGAAGCAGAGGACTGGACTATCTTCCCTTTCTTTAACAGCTTTAGCCAGTTTTCTAAATGCTACCAAAAATATTCTGCTGCTGTGCCTAAACATAACATAGAGGTGCTTAAGCAGCAAGAAGTTACTGTCTGCCTGGGGGGACCGGTGGATGCACAGCCACAACGCAGAGAAAGTCAGTCGGTAAAACCAAAGGTAACTAAGCAATAAGTTAATGTGTGCTGAGAAAAGGGCAAGACTAAATTCAAATCTTTTACCCAAATTATCCTGCCTACACCAGAAAGAGGTCAATAGGAAGAAGGTCTAATCACAACCAGAGCCACTCTCAAGGCTGATGCAGGAATCCCACAAAGAGAGATGTGACAGTATTTCTCCCATATGTGCAGCCATGCCCAAAGTCTCCAAACTGGGAGCCTTGGATGCCATCCTGATCTTGGGAACTCAGCTGACTGTGCTGAGAAGTGATCTCTGCCATAAAGACCTTATAATTTAAAATGATGTAATGAAACAATGAAGTTGACATTAGTAAATGCTTTTATAATTAGTTTGGTGGTATGATTTCACTGAATAGTAAATTGACAGAAAAATGCAGTTTCTGGAGGTCACTGAAGCAATTAGGGGATGGTGAGTGGTTTCTGCCACAAAAAAGGAGGAGAAATGAGCTGTGGAAATAGGGGATAGAGAAAGGCCTTCAAGATAATTACTTATTTCTATTCAGAATTTTTAATCACCTTTTAATTTTTCATTTCAGAACTTTTTCTTTGATTTCATAAATTGTTTTTACTAGGTTTGAATTTAAGATTATTTTTCTTTTTTTGGAGGGGGTTGGTTTTTTTTTTTCTGGGAGGGGAAGATTTTGCTGGGAAAAAAAGCACTGGTCGAAGTGCTTGGATCAAATAATCTTTTCTTTATGAATCTACATAAAGCAATTACTGCTTTTTCTAAAAATCCACATCTATATTTTCTTAGACTGTTATCTATGTTTTTAAGTTTAGAATATTTTACTGAAAAAAACTATCTTTTGAATAATTCTCATAGCAATATGCCCCATTTATGTCCCCCTCAATCTTTTAATATTTCTGCATCTATGCAATTATTTTATGAATTGCTGCAGCACTAGCTTTTAATACTTGAGCAGTGACACTGATAGATGACTTTGATTCTATCTCAGCTAATATATGCCTCACGCTGATAAAATCAGACTTTAATACATATGTGTTTGTAAAAGGATGTGAAGGATTTTTCTGTGCTTTTTTCCCCCAGAAGAGCTCTAATAGTCTGTTCAGGTAGTTATTGGATACTAGATTTTGTTTTTATCATCAACCCTGATAATTTAGGTTATTTTTAGCTGAAAATCCTACAGGATAATTTTTCTTTCATTACCCTCCAAAGAGCAACTTTGTCAGCTCTCTCCTGGTTTCAGTCACAGTCATGTTATTAGCACTTTTTATTATTTCATATTTTTTTGCCAGAACATTGCAATATGCTTTTATTTTACTTAAATTCTGGAAGGGCTTCAACAGAGGGAACCCACAATAAAACTCTAACATGTTCTCTCATGGTCTCCTCTGACTAAGTAATGTTCAAGTTTCAGCACAGTGAGGGATTTATTTCCAAAGCATACAAGCAATTTCCCCTGAAGCTAGAGAAAATAAATTATAATTTTTTCTGGTTCATTTCTATCACTTTTGTTGCAACTGTGTCTAACAGCATGATTAAAATCTGTTTATTAGGACTATATATTCTTACATGAAGAAAATTGTTACCCATTTTTGCTTTAAAACATCATTTTGTTAATGATATTTGAATAGCTTCTTGGAAATATTAGGGATTCATCCAGAGAAGGATCTCTGTGTGTAGGAAAAGGAGGCTAGAGAGACTGTAATATAATCTTGGGATATGTGCAGGATTGTCTGCCTGTGTTTTGACAGTCTGCAAGTTCATAGTACTTTTGTGAACTGGCATAAAGAGGAGGGAACTGAGGTATCACTGTAGCCTCAATACAATGAAGCCCTGTCAGTGAACTTAACAAGACGTAACTACCATGAATCAGGGTAAAATTTGAATCATTGCTGTTTCAGAAAATACCATTATTCTAGAAAAGTGCCCTGCCCTGGCCTTATGTCTCTTGGTCCTCATATTTCTTGAGTGAGCTCTACCAGCTGGGTGTAAGCGACCAATGGCTGCCCTCTGGGGTGCCTTCTTCTGGCATTTCACAATTTACGAGGATGCTCTTAGTGGATAGATGCCTTTCAGTCCTCAGCCCTACAGGCCCTGTCTTAAGGATTGGGTCTTCTAGACTGATCAATGAAATCATGTCTTGATTCACCTTGGACAAAGCCCTATATCCTTGAGACTTCTAACTCCAACCTAAAATTTGAAGTGTCTGTCTCCAGGTTCATAAATAAGGCATTTAAAGCTTATTTCAGATGCCTGAGTGTTAACACACTAATAAAGCAATCCAGAATGAATTATGGCATTCTCCTGTGACAAGGGGTGCCGTCTTTCTATTGATAAAGTGAAATATTAAAACCAATTACTTTTGTCTGATACCTGGAGTCACATAAATGCACATGGGAGAGCAGACTGGAAAATGAGCTAAAGGTTGGCACTAAAGGCGGCTGAGGTTTGATTTGCATACAGCCAAGGAAAACACACTAAATAAAATACGCATGCAAAAGCAGTATTTGTACACTAAGGGAAATATAAAACACTGTTTTCACAGACATGTATGTTGGGGAAAGTAAAACTTATTACTAAGAACTAAGTCTGCTGTATTACTATGACACTTGCTGAATCTGAGCTCAACATAATGAACCCACTAGCTCAGTTTGTGATTCAGGGCCATCTTCTGTGGATATTTTGCAAATTCCCATTAAGGGAAACAATATTACTACCCCCACAAAAGCTGGTCATTTTGGCAAAACATGGAGAAGGAACTCCATTACCAGAAGTGCCATAGAGTGCTCTCAGGGAGTTTCTACCTTTAGGTTCAGTAATGCCTCTGGCTAGTAGGGGCATACTTAGTTAAGCCAATCACTTAGAGATCTTCAGCTTTCTTCTTCTCCTTCCTGTTTCCTTACTTTGAAAACTGCCTTCTATTAGAAATCTTGTTGCTGCTTGCTTTTAGCTGAAGAATCTACATGGACACAGCAGGATGCAAGTCTCTGATTTCCATTCACACACGGAGTTCCTGTTTCTAATGGGGAGGTTGTGAGATCTTGAACCTCAAAGGGAGAATAGAGGGCAATTTTACAACTGGGGAAAGTGCAGCAGAAAATGTGGTCTGAATTACCATGTAATTCCAAAACATTTGCTTTGGTTGCTGTCAGTTCATCCATACAGCAGTGCCCTGCAGTAAAAAAGATTCATCTATACTTGTATAAACACATCCAAGATGCCCTGCCTGGCTGAAATTTGTCACTGCTTCTGATGCCACTGTCCACATTGCCCAACATCAGCTAGGCTCCAGTTTTATCAACAAAGTGATTGATTTTTTTATTGAATGTTGATTCTGGAGGTTTCCAATGAAAAAAGTACCTCTCCTACAGGAAACTTCACAGAGTCTAACTAAAGTCAGTGCAGGTAAGGGCTGTGTATGTGCTGCTCCACTTCCACCTGCATCTACTGCATTTGAACCACCATATTCCATTGCAAAATTAGGCCTCTGAGTTTGTTGAACTGATAGCAGGCTAAAAATATTGAAACAGTGCTAGGTGTTAAATGACATGGTTCTCATGCTCCACAAAGGGCAAGTAAATCCTGCATGGATTTCATATTTGCATGAAGAATTATACATTATGATGTATGAGACATTTGATACAATCTTTACCATTATTGCACCTTTAAAAGGCACTGGGTTTATGAGTTTCTTCTAAAGCTCAAATTTAGGCTCTTTACATCAAGACAATGCTTTCTAAAAAATGTGGGGTAGCTCATACAAGAGCTGTTAGTTTTATTTCCTGTGCTGCCTGACATTAACTGGTTTTTACATATGACTTCTTATTTTACACTTAGGAAACTAGATTTGATACTCTTTTTTTAATATTTTCAATTAATCTTCAGAGTGCTCAGCAGCTGGACAAATATGGAAGAAAATTCACTAAAAAGTGAGCCTTTCATGAAAAGTAGCCCAGAAAATGATGTGCTGACTCCAACCTCCTTGTGTTTTATCCTGTGGGATACATCACCTGAACAAAGCTGAAAAGATATGCTGATACACCATTCATGCAAGGGAAATATTTATGCTTTCAGTGTGCCATTGGCAGAGACTCTTCTTTCTAGCAAAATAGCTGTGGCCTACATAAATGCTGACTTGTAATTGCAAAACACATGGTGAAAATGCCACTTGTGAGCCTGGGGTTAGTCATAAGTTCTAGAGACTTTCAGGCCATTGCCTTGAGCCAGATGCAGGGCCCAGATTGTTTTAATGTTAAGTGTGATTGAAAAAGAGCCTCTACCCTATTACTGGAGCTACAAAAACCAATTGCACAAGATGTAGTATTAGGCATGTTTCAAACATTTCAGGAAGAGATTAGTTAAATGGTATGCTGGGCCTTTTCCTCCAGCTGGGCCCACAAGCAGCAATAGCAAATCCAGACTTTTCACTGAGGCTGGTAATTAGGTCTGCCTCACTCCCAGGAGATTAATTCTCTGCAGAACAGATTATTACAGTCCAGCTTCTGTATCTACGGGCAGACTAAGTCAGCAGGCTGATTTCAATTAGAGAAGTTAAGTGCTATTGACTTCTCCCATGTACAAGAGGTAGGGATGGCAGGTAGGGGCCAGATAAGAAACCAGATTGCTGGGTTAATCTTTCGGTTGCAAATGCTAGAAAGAACCTTAATTTCTTATTTCCTAAACAATCAGATGAAGATAAATTTCTTTATTTCATGTCTGAACCCTTATAAATGATGACTTGCAAAGGAGGAAAAAATGGTGTGGTTTTGTTCTAGTCTTCTATCATATGAGATGAGGAAACACAAATGTTTTGTCTCACCAATTAAAGTCCTGTCTTGTCTACCTTAAAAGGCTCTCTCATGATGGAGGACTAATTGAGTTATAACCACATAAGAGGGAGAGGGCTGAGGTCATGGTTTAACAGTACAGGAGCTTAGAGAGCAGTATTGCTTTTCCATGGATCTATTTCCCTGACCATGATGATGTATTTCCACACTGTTAGTACAAAACAATGTACTGTATGTGTGACAAAAGACAGTCCTCTTTCTGAAGCACTTGGCCAAAGAGAGGCTGTAGCCTCTTCACTGTGCATCTCAGGTGGCCAAAGTATCAATGTATTTGTAGTCTTTGACTACAAATTTCAGCCCAAGCAGGTGTACTCCCTAGGGAACATGTGCATGTGTATGGGAACCTTTTTCTTGGTCACTACTTTCTTAATGCTGATGGATTAAACTTATCTCAAAACTCAGTAAGTCTGACCAAAGCAGCATCATAAAAGTGATCACTTAACAGGTAAATCTCCAGCTTGCTGGATATTTGCTTTTTGCTTTGTCCGAATCCTGCTGAAAATGAGCAGAGATTCATTTTGTTTTCACAGTAATAATCAAAAAGTTAAAGTTGCTGCTCCCCTTGCATATACCAAGAAGACTCACAAGGTGGTGAATCACACTGCATTTCTTAAAGCACCTATTCAGGAGCTTAGAAAAATGTTCTCAGAGGGGATTATACAGTCTATATAGCAGAGGTGGTAAGGACAGATGTAGAGGAGGGTTTGAGAATATTCAGTGTACACTCTTTCCCTTTGTTGCACTAGCAAAAAAAGCCAAATATTTTCTGTTCAGTGACAGCAGGGGCTGCTGAGCAGGTGGAGAGAGATGTGCAGGTGGGGAGATCACACAGGTTTCAAGAGATATTTCACATCTGTGCTCAAGGCCTTTCTTTCATCACAGCATTTATCTCTTCTTTTGAGCAACCTGACTGCAGAAGGGGTGGGTTTTTTCTTTTTTTATTTTTTATTTTTTTTCTATATAGCTCAAGAGTGATGATCAAATAATAATGCTTACCATTTACCTCTTCAAAGAAACAATGCAACAATGACTTCAGTCTCACAAAGGTGCTGTGAAGTGGGTGAGTTCTTTCAGTACTGTTATTTGCAAAAGATAAAGGAAAAGATACAGAGATGTATCTTCAGCTTCCTTAAGACATGCAGCCAGATATTAGCAGAATCCGGGCTACAGCTTGGAAAATGCAACAAATGTCTATAGAGTGTGCTGCAACGTGGCAGTGAGGTCAGGGAGCTGAGCAGTGGGTGGGTCTGTCGGAATTCTTGTGGAGTGAAGAGCATAGGCAGGTTGTAAACTCTGTGCTGAGAAATGTCCTGGTGCTGAGCTCCAACAACAGCTTTGGATTCAGCTCCCCCACTTGAAGGACAAGAGTGGGGGCAGACATGAGTGCTCACAGGGAGGACTGTGCTTTGACATTCTTGTGCTCAGCTCAGCTCACAGCTGGGCAGTCCTAGAGGCTATAGTGGACTGGCGTATTTGGAGGTGAAGTTAGTGGCTACAGCCTGCGTAGATCACACTTCAGTTACCTAAATCATATTTCAGGTTTTCTCTTTATGGCTTTACTCCACTTTTAGTATCAACAATTATATTAATACAGAATTTTTGAATATAATTGTTTGCATCACAACTAGGTGGTCCTCAGGCATGACACTAATTCTGCCCAGGTTATTCAAAGTTTCTGGTGAATGAAGAGACTGAAATTTACTAATACTTATTACTGGAAGACCCAGTCTGATTACAATTTAAAGGGAGGAAAATTCAGATCAGTTCTAGTTTTGCCAAATCAATTTACCTACCTGTGACAAAGCTACAAAATTATCAAGTCTTCTCCTCAATACGTGTGTGAATTTCTTACTGCTATTGGAGATTTTCATGTGCTCAGCTTCTGTACAAGATAGGGCTTCAGTCACCACAAAAGGTGGGAGTTTTGATCTTACAGAGGTTTAAAAGAAATAGTAGATTTGACAGAGTGTTATTTTTCAAAAATAATCAACTTATATTTGGGTAAAGAGTAAAGAAAGATGATTAAACTAGGAAAGCTGTGCCTGATAGCAGAAATAAACCAAGGTGTTTAAGCTCACTAATGGGGTTATTAGAAGTCCCTTTTATATACATGTACATCATTAAAGCCCTGCTAAACATTCCTCTTGCAGGTTGAAGTCTCTTCCATTTCCATGTAAATATGTTACTGTGTTATGATATTACTATTTTCATATATATGGAAATGTATACATATAGATTTATGTGTACATATGGAAATAGCAATATTCTGGCAAATTTCCCCCCAGTACTATTTCTATATCTGTGTGTAGGAATATACATTCTAGAAAAGGTAGAGCAGATCTGTACCTTGACAGTTCCCCAGCAGTACACAAAGTAAAACATTTTGACCAAGTATAGAGACAAAAAAGCCATTATAAATTATTCAGCCAGGTGTATTCCAAATGCCAGATTAACTGTTCGTGAATATCTTGTGATATTTATCTCCTGTATCCTTTAAAACTTCCTTGTGGTGCAAACTTCTGCATTTCCAAGCTATTCCAGAATTTAACTTCCCTTACTAAGTCTTTTTCTATTGCCAGACATAAGTCATCTCCTCTGTGATTTAAGACAGTAACTTTTTGCACCACCCCTACTGAGCAACAGCAATAATTTATTTCTTTCCTGATGTAAGAGGAAAGTGGATAGGTTTAAAGTATTAATAATACTTCACAAAACAATATGATTTTTTTCAGCTTCCTTGAGGTCCTCTTGGAAATCTCTTTGGCAGTCACCTGAGTATGCTAGGAAGAATTTTCTTAAGGCATGCATAAGAGGTACCCAACTCACATATGTCAGCCCAGCAAGTTTATCCAGCATCAGAATTCACAAAAAAAGGGTTTAAGTCCTTCAGCTCCTTTCAGTCCTTTCAGCTCCTTCTACCAATCATTTTCCTTCTTTATGAAAGGAAATGCCAACATTATTCAATCCTCTCACAGTAATGCCCTAAGAAATATTGTGCTGTAATCATTTACTATTTGATCTAATTTTTGTCTTTGCTCTTTTGATTTTTTTTACATTTTATTTTTCTTCCATCACATTTGCAGTTAGTTTCAGGAACTTTGATGCCACATCTGCTTTTCTCTGACTGTGGGGCTCAAGTTCTTTGAAGAACACATGGCTTCACCAAGTTTGAATCTCTCTAAATTTCTGTGGGGTTTTTTTTGTTGTTGTTTTTGTTTGTTTGCTTGCTTGCTTGCTTTAAAATTGGACAGCCTATTCTTGTATCTATAATTAATTAGAAAACCATAAATTCTTTCAAACACGTATATTTAACTCTCTTGCTGTGATCAGCGTCTATAACAACAAATAAGACTAATTTCAGCACAAGAATGACATTACTGTAATTTTCTTCCTCACACCATAAGGAGACCACATTTTTGCACCAATCTCTGTGTCACAAACCCAGGTCTGAGACCAAACTCACGAACTTAGGTAATATCATCACAAAGTCTTATATGCTTTGCTTTCTGCAGGTCTCTTTAAAATGCCTAATAGGTAATAAAGATGACATAGTCACTGACTATAGGAGATACAAGAACTACAGCAGGTAATTAAAATTGTCAGATATTGTATCTTTTGAACATTTACCCAATTCATAAATTCTTATTTGATCTATACCTATTCCAATCACTCCTAATGATCAGTATGAATGCAGTCTCTGTGTGCTAAGCATATCTTCCATAAATTAACAGGGCTGTTTTTAACTGTTTCCCAGTATGCCTAGTCAGAAGCAAAAATATCTATTCTGCAGTATATTACAAAACTCAGTATTATTTTTTCCCTGAATTAAAGCTGAAATCTCAAATATAGCTCCAAATGGAAACTAATTCAGGAAAACGTTCTTCTTTGGTACTGTTCATCTAGTCAAATCCAAATCTTCAATATAAGAAAATTGCTATCTTATTATTGCAGTTGGTGTCCGAATGTCAGAATAAAATTAAATATATTTAAAACACACTAAGTATACTCTGTGCACAAATCAGAAAGAAACAGTCACCTTATTAAAATGAAAAAGCCAATTCTCTTTAATAATTGTTTTTGCTTCTAGTCCAAAATTGATATTGTCCAATTACATCATGATTTTTATTAAAATGTTTCTTCCTGCTGAGTCTAGTAAAAAAATTTGCTGTGTCTCTTTATGTTCTTATATAACTGATAAAAAGTGAGATAAACAGGCAGAACTGAATCACCAAAAATAATTAGTTGCAGGTAATTAGCCAAATAAAAGTTACTATTATTGTACTACTGCTTTGGGACTTTTTCTTCCTCCTGCTCTGTGTACACTTATGCACTGATGTTCTTCATTCACAGCTGAGGACCTCACTCTGAGCTCATATTTCCTCCCACACTAATCCCCTCCTGATGTTGACTGAAGATGGTGAGTGTATGCAAGTGTAAACAGATAATAGAATAATTTTGAAGATATCAGAAAATTAATTAGGCTGGTTGAGCAGAGGTAGAACAGTAATGCCTTGCTCTATCACAGTTCTTTGGGTTGCAGAGGTGTGCAATTTTTTTGTTTTAAGAACAAACACTTAGCACCATGTAAATACACTGAACATCTAATGTTAGAATAAGTTTTTGTCAGCTGCCTGAGACTCTCACTTTCCTTTCTCACTCCCTTTTCTCCTGTTATCCAGAAGAGCTTGGGCCTGTAGTCTGTATGTGTTCTATAATGCACTACTGTGCAATCGTTGTTTATTCAAAGCTGCCCATTTGAAAAGCAGAAAACTAGGAGAATTCAAACCCAACTGCTAAACTTAGGGTTCTAGCTCCCGACATTTGTATCAAAGACTCACAATTTTGATAGACTCTTTTATATGACCTGAACCTTGTAAGTCCCATTTACCTGAAATCAGGGTGGGCACTGGCTATTTCTATTCAATTGTGTGGGGCATTGAAATTTGTGGTCAAGTCTCACTTGACTTCCAGACAAAAAGCAAGTTGTAGTATAGGAGTCTGTCTAAAAGGCTCCCTACCTATTCCTGCTTGACACTGACCTTTTTTGAGTGTTGGTTTCACCCCATTTATGTGTCCATGCAGTGGTAGCTGGACATAGGGGCTGGAGAGAGACACTGAGAGGGGCTGGGAGGGACTGACCACAGCCCATTCCCCAGCCTTGCACCCTGTGGGGAAATAAAGTGTGGGGAGAAGGTGTGGATTTTGTTGTTGCTGTTGTTTTCTCTCACTATCCATATATATTTTAATTGGTAATCATTAAATTAATTTTTCCCAATTTGAATGTGTTTTGCCTGTGATGGGAACTGGTAGGTGATCTTCCTGAAGAAGCTTTTCCATCCTTTTTCTTCCCCACCCTGTTGAGAGAGCAGCTGGTCGAGCATCTGGAAGCTGCCCAAGGTCAACCTGCCATATTGGTTTGCTGCAATATTAATTATCCATATTCAGCAGCATTCCTAGTTTGTGTCTCATTATTGTTTTGCCAAAGAATTCAATTGCAGCACATCTTTTAGCTCCCAAAGTTACTGTCTAAGAGCTGGACCCTGCTTCTTCTTTACAGTCAGTGGAGGGGAGAAGGGTCCCCTCGAACGGATTTGGAGATTTAGTGCAACCTACCTCAGATACACTGGAGTTATTTTCAGAGGAGAGGAAGGGGCATTTCTCTGAACTACATGCAGAGGGAAACATTCATTCCTGCATTTCAGCTGCAAAGAAGGTATTTAATGCCAGGTAAGGTAAAAAAAAAAAAAAAAAAAAAAAAAAAAAAAAAAAAAAAAAAAAAAAAAAAAAAAAAAGCACCTCTTTGGTGATATCTGTGCTGGGAAATTCACCATTTCCCAGCACCACCTCTAGCATATTGAGCAACATGAAATATTGTTTTAAACTCCCTTATCTTTTAAAACAGTCAAGGGCTGTATTCTTTTTGTTTAACGTAAAAGGCCTTTGGCCCTACTGTTCCCTGAACAATACACAGAATTGTCTAGAAGGTTGACTGGGGCCAAAGCAATGCAAAGGGCCATTCTAATGGTACAGCAATATAAGCCACCTAACCCCAGGGCTTGCTAATACCTCCTGATACTGTTTGATTTCCTAATAAAAGTTTAACTTTAGAGTCAAATTTAACCCCTGAAACAAATTTAAATAAATGTGTTGAGACAAAGGGGTTTTGCAGTGGGCAGAAAAGGTGGGAATCCCAGGACGACCCTCAATACACATTGCTCTGCAGGCTCACATCTCCTGCTTTGAAGAGTTCCCCCTACTATCAACAGGATAAACAAATGATCACCACAATTTTGGTGTGCGATGTCATTTCCTTCACAAGCTGCTCCTGACATGCCCTTCACATCTTCAAATTGCCATTGACATTAAAGCAGTATGTATAATACGAAGCAAACTTTCCTATTCCAAAACCTTCTCTACTGTTTTCAAGCACCTTCAAGTTTCACCAAGAAACTAATCAACATCTACCGCAAAGGCTTGAAAAATCAATTCTGTCTCTGTAATTGAGAACTTACTTTCGTTCAGTGTGGGAAGAAGCATGAAGATGATTTACTGATTTAGGAACTGGGTGGAGTAAACCACAAAGGAATGAAATGAAAACATGTGGTGTGAATTATTTGCAAAAGAGGAGAGAAAGAGAGAAAGAAATGCCTATAGATCTCTATAGATAGATTTTGGTATATAAATATATAACGTGGAGTACCAGCGAAACAAAGCACAGATGATTAGGCCAAACCAAACACTCACATTAAACATTGCACTTGGCCTCCTTTCAAAACAGGCAGCAGTAACAGCAGGGAGAGATGGCTTGCCAAAATTGCATCAGACACACATTAGGGAAGAAGGAAATGAGTTTACTTGAGCCAGCTGTGACATCAAAGGGGTTGGTCTTGAAATGGATTGTGGGAAAGGGTTCCCCCTTCGGTAAAGTTTGCAAAGTTCAGCCAAGCCTTTATAAAGAGACTCAGCTCTAAAGGGAACTTGACTCTTTTTTTTCCCTTTCCTAAAGAAAAACAGCATTCTCAGTCAGGAGTATGAGACTAGGGACTAGTATAAGAGGGGAATAAACTTTAAAGGAAGGTGTAAAGGTTTGTTCTGGAAGAAGAAGATTTTATTCTAGCTGGAATACTTCTCTCTTTTACAAATATGCTGTTGTAATAAGTGTTGCTTTGCACTGAGGTGCTTGCAATAGTTTTTCATTAAAAACGATCTTACTGAGATGAATGAGGAAGGCAAAAATATGAGGAACCATCCACTGGTTCAATAATTTTTCTGAACTGCAGCCAGCCTAATGGAAACTGTAGATAAAAATTAGAAAACAAATTAAGATGAGACAACTCCTGGCATCACTGAGATCAATGGCAAAAGTCCCACTGACATCAGGGAGACAAGAGCATATATTATCAGTGAACCAACTGCTCATTTAAACCATTTTGCCACCTACCTGCTTTAAGGCCTGTTGCAAGTTTTCACAGCCGTAATTTCCATGCAAGGATGTCAGGCTAAGGAACTGATATTATTCTAACCCTAACACTAATCCTAACCCTAACCTTAACCCTAACCCTGACTTTGTGCAGCCTCACTGATGACAAGAGATGTTTAAAAAACTTCACTGGCCACACTGGGTTTTTTTGGGGCACCCTCCATATTCAAACTCACATGGAAAACAGATACTGTTTTTCCATGGGTTTTGTTTAATCTTTAATGCCACTTAAACAGCTTAATCCCTTCTCGGATGTATGTCTGTTGACTCTCATTTAATGGAATGTATTCCAATTATACAAAATGTTTTTTTTCTTGTTTCTTTAGATGCTAATTCACAAGATACTAATGCTGACAAAAAACACAAAATGAAACCAGCACTATTCAGAAAATGTCATTATACTCTTTTGAAGTCAAACTTGGTGAAAATCTGTAATAGTTTCCTCTTTATGCTCAAATAGTATTTAATTTTATTTTTTGCCTAGTATTTTCCTAAGACCATTTTTACTTTGACTTTGCCTAGCTGTGCAGTCCTCATGGAAAAAGTATAGGTGTATCATAACAAGCCCATGCACAATACTCAGCATAGTAGAAGCTGCGCACTAGCACTGGTGAGAAATTTGGTATTGCTTTCTCAGTGACAGATGAGATTTGTAGACACATGCACTGTAACATGCATCAGTCTTACATTCCTATTTGGGATATTTTCAAGGATCTTTTCAGAGATCAGCAGAAAAAATGAACTGTCCCAAAACTGAGACCTCCAAAAAATTTGCAATGGGGTTTTGTGAGGTATTTTAAGGCAAAATCCCCAGCCTTTCTTTGAGAAGGAGGAAGACAACCACATGGTATTTCCACTTCTATTCATCTTTTTTGCCTGGTAGTTGAGGTAGATATTAAAGGAGACCTTTCTTGATTCCTGTGATTCAGGACAGTCTTCTTTCATTTTATGATGCTTTAAAGAATTGACAGGGTATGATTGCCTTTTACTGGGAATAGCATAATAATATCTTTGTATTTTTATATAAAAAATATGTATCTTCTTCTTTCTAGTTATTCCAGTGATTTCAGTCACACTACCACATTACGAAATCACTTGAATTTTGTCATGACCTTAACATGATCTTAAATATCTCTAACCATAAATCCATATCAGTCTTCTTACAGCAGCTAGATCTCAGGGTCCATCTGCTTCCTCCTTTTATCTGAGATCCTTATACTAGAAAGGATCAAATGCTGTTTGTTAATCTTGCAGTGTAAAGGCGTGTGAGATAAATTTTGCTACCTCACAAAGGACCCAGTTATGGAGCTTAATCACCATCTATAAAGTGCTTTGAGATTTTCTGAGTGAAACAGCTACAACAGATACTTATTATTACTAATATTGTAAATCTCTCCTGTCAATGCTTTATCAGTTAGATACAAAATTATTTCAGGTGCCAACTCAAGGACAGTAGCCAACACTGGTAATTGAAAGTATTGAAACTATTATGATAAATATAACGAGAGAGTATGAAACTATATAAATCAAGCATGCAATGTGCAGAGGTTGGAATAACCAATTTATTTTCACTCAAGGGATATAGCCTTGTGTAATTGGCACTTATGGTTTCTCTGCACTTCACCACTTGTGAATTTTGTGGTCATCCCTCAATCATAAACTGGTCTGCCACCATATGTAGTAAGTGAAATTTAAAATAATTGCTAAACATTCTGTTTCCATTATTGTAGTTGGACTTCAGGTCTTGCTGTAAAAATTTTAAAAGAAAAGAAATTAAGATATATACACGGAAAAAGAGAAAATCTTGAGCCTGGATAAAGACTTCCCTATTCCTCATCTGAGTGCATTGTTCTAAATAATTGCCCCATTTATCTTGCTCATTTTTTTCTGTTAGACTGTAGTCTGTCTGTAGTGGGTCTTTCCTGTGAGAAACAATAGTTCTCATGCCTCTTGGAGTATCAAATAAACAAACAACAAAGTACACTGGTACTAAGCTACCCTGATGTCCCATTCTCCAGGGACTTTGAACTGATGTTTTTCAGTTTTTAAGAGTTAACTCCTCCATCCCTATTTCCTAACAGGTCTCTGTTCCATGACTCCTTTAGGCCAGAGCTTCTGGCAGCAGCATAGTTTTGTAGAGACAGACACCACAGTTGTTTCTTTGAGCATGACCTCACCTTCTTAATATAATAAATTGGAGAAATACTCATGAAATTCTATTCCTTTCACATTTTCTCTAGTATTTATTATACAGAGACTTCGGTTCTTAGTTCCACATTCTTCTTGGGAAGCAGAACACTAAATTTCCCAAATAACATATTAACATGAAAAATTGCATTCTAATGGGAACAGAGAGTGATTCTTACCTTCTAATATTAAGACAACCAGAATGCTTAATAATCTGGTTTCTGAAGAAACAGAGACACCTTTTAAAACACCCTAACACTAAACTTTGAAGCTTATGTATTGAGTATTTTTCAAATTTTAAATATTGCTTTTCTCTCTGGTTAAAATTAGGTAAATTTGACTTTGCCTCCAGTTGCATAATTAAGTTATGGTGTTTCAATCTATTAGCAAGCTTGGAAGCCTGGTATATTCTTGAAGCAATTCAAGTACCATATATATAAAATATATCGTTTCAGTGAGCTTTTCCAATCATCAGATTTTGGATAAGTAAACTCTTATTGCACAAGTTGTGTTCCAGTAAAAGTAAAACTGGCTGAATTTTAGCTTCACACATTACTGCAGGTGACTGAGAGCTGAGCTGGTGAAATAGCACAATATTTCAAATTAAAAATACTGATTTTGAATGGAAGTTCCTGTTCAAGTAAGTGTTAAGTCATCTTTCTCTTTTCTAAACTCAGAAAACTCATGACTACTCTCTGTTGTATATAGATCTCAATGCCATTAATACTGCCATCATCCCACAGCCACACAGTCAATGCCAGCCTGGTAAAACGAGCATCAACAGTGGGATTCACAGCTACTCATTTAACCCTGCTATTGAGCTATTGCTCAGCAAACCCAGAATGGCTGGCAAGACCCTTCTAGAGCATATAAAACCAGGGCCAGACAAAAGAGTTAGAGAGCTTAAACTCGACATTAATTCTCCTTATTCTAAATTAATTCTTTGCAATCTGAAACATGTGTTAATTTTATTTTGATATTAGGTTCCGAGGAAGATAAAATTTTACTGCCTAATATTCTGTGAAAACTACTACTTTGTTATAAGACTTAAATTACTGGGACTAGTATAACAATACCTTTGTATTTTTATATTTTAAAAAAATATTTTTTCTCCTTTCTAATTTCTCTGCAGTGGTTTCAACATAGAAAAAAATTACAAATTTATTCAGTATGAATTCACCAAAGATATTTTAATCCTTCTTCAATCAGATCAATGAAATATGCACAATGAAGAGGTTGTCCTTTTATTTTCTATCAGATGACAGGTTAGGACATTTTCCTTGGATGTAGAAAAACTTCCTTCATTTCCTTCTACATCCTGAAGAGATTTCAGCTTGTTAGAGACAGAAGGTGGTTATGGATTTCAATTTCCATTCTCCTATTTCAAGCATCAGTGCAATGAGGGGGTAGAAGGAGAACTGATGTTCACTGTTGTTAATCTTGCCCCTTCCACTGAGTGAATAATTAACCCTTAACTAGGGCAGGACATGGAATCCAGATGCTCTGTTTCCCCACCAAAGATCTGAAGACCAAATCTGAGCTTCTGTTGATTCTCAGTGCATATGACTTATCTCAGGAGCTAAGACATTTTAGTTTGCCTGTCCTGAGGAACTATTGTTCAGACCTCATCTTACCTTGGGTGTTCTTCTACCCAAATGAGTGGCAAAACAACTGCTTAAAGGCTTGCTCTGAAACAGACTTTCTACTGTCTCTGCAATTAAACCTGGTTTCCTACATATCAGATATTTGGTAGTTAGGCAGATGTTTCCAATGAAAGGCTAATAATCTAAGTAGTGGTCATTATATCATGTTTTACTCTTTGCTTCTCAGAAATAAATGCTCAAAATTACAATTCAGTGTCTGAGCTTAGTTGGATTCCAGATATGTTCTCAGGCACAGAAAAGAGATTTTACAATGTAAAAGATATTTCCCTGCCCTTACAGAAATTAAACCCAAGTGCTATAACTTCATTTGAGTCTTTTCTCTACTATCCAGACTATATGTATTCTGGATAGTACAGTCCACAGGGAAAAAAAAAATCCTGCAAATTAGTGAGTTAATCGTGTTGAGGAAGTAAAAGTAATTTTTTAAAATATTTTCATTATTTTTTAAATCTATAAGTACACAAAGGAATCTAAATTGACTGGCCATTTTACCATGTGATTGCTAGCGACCAGGCCCAGAAGGAACTCTGTCACAGAGAGCCAGTATCTGTGTAGGAGAGAAGTTTGCAGTGCTTCACTAGTGGTTCTTGGGTTGTTTCTTTATGGGAAAGCCTTCTAGCATTTCCTGATTAAGCTGGTTCTTAAAAGATACTTTAGTCTAGACAATGAGCTCATTGTCACTGTGCCTACTTACACCATGATTTCTGCAATAATTTTTAAGTCTCTTGCCCAGGGTTAGTATTAATATTTATTCCATCTCATACATAACAAAAATAACTTGGTAAAGTAATATTATACATGTGTTGATTAAGATTTGGTTTCTGGAATTACATCTTTGTTTCTGACTAAAAGATAGTTCAGCCAAAGAATACACACAAGATCTACCCACAAATGCATTTTCTTTTCATTCATACAGTAAACAAATCCTCTCTTTTTCTTTAAAGGAAGTTGAGGAGCAGGGGATAATTTTTTCCTCTTTTCTAGCTTCTCGAGGGCAAAACAATAGAAAAATGTATTCAGATCAGATGTGAAAATCTTATTAGAACCATCTATGCTAATCAATGTTTACAAAAAATGTAAATAAATTGTATAAGGAGAGAATATTAGAAAAGACAGTTCTTAGTTTTCTCACTCTTCAAACTATTACATAAATAAGACCTGATCCTCCAAATCTGGAGTCATGTGAGCATTGTCTTTGTAGCTGATGCATTCATTGAATTAACATGAATAAATTGCTACTCACATGATTCAGAACTTGGATGACTGAAGTTCTGATATAAATATTTTTCTCTCTTGCAAATCAGATTGAATAAATCAGTAAAAGAGGGTTTTTTCAACTTTTTGAAGGCTAAGAGATCAGTTTAAAACTGTTTACTATTCCTGGCCTTGACTTCAGCCTCAGCCCTAAGTTTCTAAACACTTCTCTAAAGGCTACCAGCAATTCAGAGAAGTCATTTACCTAACTGGAATCAGGGACTAAGCATTTTGACTCTCTCCATTTGACTTCAACCATCCCATGTATTAAACAACACACAAAAGCCAGGACAGTGAAATCAAATCCATCCTAAGAGGAAATCCTTTTATGCCAAAGTTTTTATCTAGCCCTTACCTGGGTGGCCATTTTGCAAGGGTGATTAATCTCTCCCAGCTGAAATTTATCTGTGACTAAAGGCAAAAAGGATGGGTTTTTTTCTCTCTTCACTAAATGTGGGATCATTATTCTGCACTGACATTCACTAGCCAAGAACAATTTGATGACAAAATATACAGCCTGGGAAAAAGTGTTCCTAGCCTTAATTGTTCTTTGGACAATTTTACTAGCCTTGAACTCAAGCAAAGAAAACTTTGTCAAATAACCTCTAAGAACTCACAAAGTAGCATGATCTAACCTCACAATTCAGAAAACTTGTCTTATGTAAACTGACAAAACCCAGAAATGTATCTGCCTAGATTCTACAAATGCAACACATAAGATTTGAGTAAAGCAGTAGTGAAACCTATTGATTGCCTCCTACCTGGATTATTTCTGGGATGGATTGCCATAGTGCCTTGATAAATCTCTATATAGACCAGCTGGTGGTCAAAGGCACAAAAATGGTGCTTTCAACATTTTCCTGGGAACAAAGGTTCCCTAAAGAAAGATAGATCTGTCAGAGGATCTGTAAATTCCAAATTATCTGTAAATGCCAAAAAATCAACCAATTACACCCTTAATTTGCATTCCATGGTAGATTCTCCTAACATTTTGATGTTTTTTACATGTCTAGCAATTTTTTAGACATGAAAAGACATTTTTAGAAATGTTAAAATTGAGTGAAATTCTCATGACGAATGGATTTTTTTTTAACTTTGCCCTCCTTCAGATTATACTACTTGACCTCTGTTGATTTTTATTTTCAGAATATTCAGTCATATGATCCAAGATTATTGATTCACTTTACACACTCAAGAAAAGAGATGCCATACTGGAAGAGACCAATGATTGTAAGTCTTCCTTTCAGTAACAGTCTATACCTGGTGCTTCGGGGGCATTTGAAAAGTTAGCACTATAAACAATACTGGTAACGTAATACCCTGTTAGTAATTCAGTTTACCATCATTCAAAACAATGTGGAATAATTCTTACATGATTCAAATTCTTTCTACTCTTCCGCTGTGAAGTTGTAGAATGTCAAGGAAAGTTCATACTTATTTTCATTCAAGCACTGTCCTTTTCCATTATTCTCATGGACTTCTTAGGTCTGTTCACAAAGGTATGTTCAGGTGACCGAAATAAGCAGGTCTTATCTGTCTTTCAACAGCCATTTTCACAGGGGAATGTTAGACATAACCTGCTGATGATGGAGGTGCAAGTGCTGAGTTTCAGTATCTTTCAGAGATGTACAATGTACAATTATTCCACAATACAATGTCTATTAATATATGCTTACATTTAGCATTTAAATAAAGGCTCTGAATAAATTATTGAGGTTTATTCTGACAGAAACTTTTTCCCTCTCTGTGTATAGATTTTCATCCTTGGATAAGAATCTAGTATACTGAAATAAATTACCCAGGAGTAGCACTTTCTCTGATCAGACTGAATCTCTCATGATAACAGTTTTGTGGAAAAGTCCATGTTTATAGACACCAAAAAGGAGGTTATTTGGGTGGGATTTGAGATGTATTGAACATCTTCTATATGCTAGGGCAGATTGTTGCCAGCTGTTCCATAATTTCACTGGATACTTATGCAGGTTTGGATGGTTTACCTTGCATTTGATTTTCCAGCTGGCATTTTATATTTTCCTTCTCCAAGCTGTCAGATATTCCCAGGCACATCTCCAAAGTTAGTTGTGATTTTTACAAATCTGGCCACCAATCCTCAGGTCTTGTCTTTTCGGCTGTGAATATTATAGGTGTCTATTTCTGAAAGAAAAACACTAATCTGAAGCTCCTTGTCTCTTGGGTTTTGCTGTATATCATGACCAGCTCTTACTTTTGAGCACCACTATGTCACCACTATCAAAATTTTTTTTCCCTATTCTTGCATCATCACTTCAGGTTCCACCTCCACTTGTGTAGTGCAGAAGCAAACAATTGAACAGTGCTTAACTCAGAAGAGCACTTACCCTTGATGTTCATGGTACTTAGAAATCACTGTTCATTCACAGTTTAGGTACTTATTCTATGTGTATCCTTTGCAGTGAAGCATTTAGCCCACGTTGTGTTCATAAATAAGCTACAGTCACTAGAATCTTGGAAGTCACAACTTTAAAATCAATTTTATTTAGTGGCAAGTAACGATCAGTTCTTATTTATGAAGCTCAGTTAAAGATTGTTGAGCCTTCTCAGAATATAAAAGGAATTATAATCAGCTACAGTCCCACTCTGGGCCTTCCAGCCAAGAAAGTTTCAAGTGATGTGATTTGCCTGCACTATTTGTCGAACACGTTTCCATGTCTCCAAGAAACAAATAATCTTGACACAGTGGAAACTTAAGGGATACTCCATATACAAAGAGAAGAAATGCTGCCCTGCCAGCTTCATCCCAGCTGTAAACCTTTTCAGTAGGCTGGCTCTGTGGTGTGTGGAGAGCACAGTGCCTGCTCTGTACGTAGGGCCAACACTCACTGTTCTTAATCCTCCTGCTGCCAGCGTGGAGGGACTCAGCCTTGCTCCCTCCCTGGACTGAAGCCAGGGACTTGCACCCTGGGGAGCTGAGAGGTGTTTTGGCCCCATGTTCTCACTTCTTTCTTTAAATAATTAAAAAAAAAAAAAATTGTGCTCAAAAGCTTTAAACCTTCCAGTAACCTAAGAAAAAAAAGAAGTCCTTTTTAACAAGTCTGATACTTTGTCAAGTGAACATGCACAGGGAAGAAAAAGCTCTTCATCCCACACAGAGGGAGATTTCACTTCTCCAGGGAGCACTTGAGAGAGCAGATGACTCCAGGACTTTTGATCTGGACACCTACAGGCATGAACAGAATAAGGATTGCTCTTGGCTCCCAGGTCTGAAGGAAAAAAATATCATCAGCTCCACAATCAAGTCTCCCCTAGGTCCCCTGGTAAAAGTTTGATATAAATCAAGTGTGTTACCATGGCAGGGAGCCCAACACTTCTGGGAAGCACACTCAAACAGCTGTTGAGCCAGAGAACTCAGTAACACTTCAAGAATGGAGGGTGAGCAGGCTATAATTAGGATTTTAAACTACCTGTGCTTGTGTTTGCTCAGGAATCCTTCAGAAACCTCAGACAGTGAGAAAGCACTCACAGTGTATTTCCTGTTCAGGGGCAGAACACTGCCACAGATCTCCTTCAGGGGTGAGCTAATGATTACTTTATCATCTGGCCCATTGTTTTAGTTGTCTTGCCCGTATTTGCCCTTTCCACCATGCCTCCTTTTGTTATTACACAGATTTTAGGTAATTCTCCTAAAGACAGATACTCAGAAGTGAGCTTCCTACTCATGTACTGCATCACTCCAAACAGAGCCAGCATCCCTGCAGCAGGAATTTAAACTCTTCCGGCGTGTCTCTTGTGTCAGTTTTGGGTCATTATGCTATCACTTATGCATTCATTTTATTTTTTTCTTTTCTCTTATGGAGTGGCTGTATTTTCTATTAATCAAATTTCAGAGGAAAAATTACCATAATCCTATAGTGAGATGGATCTTTTTCTCCTAGTAATACCCTCTGCCCAAACAACAAAGTATCTTCAAAGAAAGGGGCATTCATCACTAACAAGGTAATTTCAGCCACAGCTCTAGTAATCTATTGAACTATTTCTCCCATTGTCTTTGGATGGATTTTTATAAACCAGAAGGACACATCTCTGCTCCACAGATTTTCAAGGAAAGCATTCTGTCAAACAGGACTGGCAAAGCTGAGTAGCACAATCTCCCTTTCCCCACCACACACGCCAGGACATAGAGATACCAACCTGAGAATTGGTATGAGAGTGTCTGGAACAGCAGTATCTACACCATGTGTGAAATTTGGGATGATACCTCCAATCTCTGTCCCCTGGGCCATGACAGGTTCTTGTAAGGGCAATGGGAGGAGCTGGTCTCTTCTTGACAATTCTGAACCTCAGCCCTACAATAGCAAAATGGAGCTATTGCCTTCACTGGAAATCTTTATGCCAGGTTCAGGGGGAAACTCACACTGGAGGAGCAGGGTGTGGACTCACAGAGCACTGACTGCCCTGTGGTGTGGGGTACCACAGCTTTGCAGGACACTGTAAAATATTAATGACACTGTCTTCTGCAGAGGGAAGGGGTCCTCCAAGGCGTGTTCAAAGAGTCAAAGGAAGGTTCTTGCTTCGAATAATTTTATGTGGGAACCTCACCCTTTCCTTTGAATACAGAGGAATCCTGGAGGCAAAGATGCAGTAAAGTATTTTAGGGAAGTGCTGAAAGAATAGCATCATCTTCTTGGAATGGTCAGGGTTACTTGCAATATGTTCCTGATCAGATTTTAACCATTATATTTTACATTTTTTAATGGATTTGAGTAGTCATTACAAATATCTTTAAGCCAGCAATAGTCAGCATGTCTGGTTGTTTGTACCAGTAGCAATTTCAGTGTGTGACCATTACCTGCTGCTCCCAAAGCTATGGTGAGTTTGTATCCATTTCAAAGATCAGATAATTATTAGATGGTTTTCTAGGAGTAATTCTGCAATAAAGCCTTTGGTTTTACAGTCTCAGGGCATGACTGAGGAGATTAGAAAGTAGTAATTCACACTCTTGATACCTGAGATTGATCTTGAAAGGAGCAGCTGTTCTCTCCCTCCCACACCCCACAATTAGACACTTTGCATATATATCACACCATTATTTACCCTCAAAAGTGCTATCTTCATGTGTACTCTGAAGAAATCATCAATGTTTCAGCTAGAACTATAGTGAAAAATTAAATACACAAACCCAAGGCATTTATCAAGTCCATCTTTCATAGCATCAAATCAGAACCCACAATGCACAATTCATAAAAATCTCAGTACTAGAAAAGAGTGATGAAATTTGCTAATACATCACTTTGACTATGTGAGATTATTTCTGGCAGTGTGTAGTGGTCTGATAGTGTCTAGACTTACAGAATTAAATTATCAGCTGTGCAGAACTGAGACCATTTTGTGAGTATGTTTTTCTATATGTGTCAAAAGAGGGATGATTTCTGGTATTTATCCCATGTGTTTTCTCAGTGAAGACAATTTCTTTGAATGACAAGAGCATGATAAGGTGACAGTTTCGGATAAGCAAAAAGATTTAGATGTTCAGGTTTCTTATTTTATGTTTCACTGCAAATACTTTGAACGTGCATGTTTCTTGACTTGTGTCCTAGAGTCAAGTAGCTAGAATGTGAGTTTACTGCATCCATCTGCCATGAAAGAGCAGCATCTGTTTGCATTTAAAGACCCATACTGCCAACTGTTAGGGGAGATTCATCACTAACATCTACCATAGGATAATGAGGCTCATTGATTTTGAGAAGTTAAGTTGCCATGAACTGGCTTAAAATTCTTTTTGAACACAGTTGAGAGAGGTAAGCCCCAAGTCATCCTTGTTCAAGTTTTTACCATGTTAAAAGCATTTATTAGATATTAATCTCAGTAAACCCTTTTCCACTTCTGAGCCTCTCAATTTCTTTTTTTTATGTACAAATTTGTATTAGTCTATCATAGTGGTAGAATATTAAGAGAAAAGAGTAAAATTCCAGTTTTCTGTGACAATAAAAATGATTCATAGTTCTGCTGAGATGAAAAGCATCTTTCAAATGTTATTCAACTACTAAATACTGTTCCAGCTTCAGACTGATGTCAGAGTTGAGCATGATTTGCTAATTACATATGATAAATCTTATTTTTTTAGCTTTTATTTTTTTTTCCCAAAATTCCTGGGTTCAATATTCTTGGACACTGGACAAGACACAATTCAGAGCTGACACTGAAGATGGGAATTCTTGCATCCCTTACATGCCATGCCAAATGCCTGAGACTGACCAAAGTGGCAAACTGAGATACCCCTGTCTACTAACTGTGGTTTTAATGGCAATCTTGAGGAACAAAAGCCCAGTGAAAGAAAACAACACACTAGTGTCAGTCTGTTACCAAGGACTGGCCAGAAATAAGTAATCTGAAATGTATTTTTATTCATGCTGTCATGAAGTTTAAGAACAAACGTGCTAAGGCAGCAGATTCCATTAATACTAACTAGCTAGAAGAAATAAAAGTAGAGACCACACGAGCTGCTTAAAATGTGAATCATTTTTGTGTGTATCTGCAAGAGAGAACTCAGGCTTTGTCCACTCTGAAAAACTTCTTCTCTAAGAAAAGTCACTTCTCATCTGTGGTAGAGAAGGGCTACGGGGTATTTTCATAACTGAAAGCAAGGACAAGACGGTGAAAGCATATGTTTTCTTTTATCATGCTAGATTTGTGCTTTTCTTCTGAACAGTTTTCCAGTCTAATCTCCAATACTTTAGCTTTTTACTTGGCTGAAAAACACCAATCAGCTTGTCCACTGTTAAAATGCATTAGTATGAGTTAAATGTATGGAACTAAAATTGATGCATGAACATATGTAACAATTCCAGTGCCAATTCTGAGTGGTTTTGTGGTCTGTGATCCAAAGCTCAAGTGCTGTAAGTCTCTGGTGAAAAAGAGCCTTTCTGTCACTGCAGAAGCATGTCCTGGAAGAGGATGTTCTGTTCATTCACTAGAAGCTTAGAGAGCAAAAGTGTGAGATGGAGCCATCCCAGAGCTTGCTTCCTTGCTGAACTCACAGGTAAGACACAAAAATAGGAGGCAAAGAAGAAGTAGAAAACATCTGGCAGCTTCTGCTTGACTGAGAAGGATGGTTTCTTAATAGATAAACAAATACTCAGGATCCAGCCACCAGTTCTATTGCCCAGCAGTGAAGGACCCCAGGCATAGCCTCAAGTTAATTTTTCTGAACCCAAGCAGGTGATGAGTTTTGATAGTCTCCACAGGAACTTACATTTTGCTCTACTAGTCAGCGTGTTGAAAGGAAGCAGAAGAGAAAATCCCTCAAAAATACATTAGCTTTTTGGTGTATCACCCACCAGTGTTTGCATTCTGCTCAGAAGCCACCGTGAAAGGTCCTGATAGAGATCACAATGCTGGGAGCAAAAATGCATCCTCAGATAGCCTGGCTTACAGTTATTGGCACATTAATGAGAAATAAACTGCCTTTCAGGATCCAAAACCCAGTGATGTAGTTGTCTCTCCTAAACTCCAGGAAGCCAGGCATGGACATCAGTGCCTTACACTTATTTAAATTTCATTACACGACCAGTGTAGGAGGGCTGCCACCCTTAGAACCACACAGCCTTAGGTATTGCTGTACATCCTGGGAGTTAGCATGGCCAAGCACAAGTTCAGAGGCATTCTCTGAAGTTAACAAATACATCTCCAGATTGCAAATCTTTATTACTTTTTAAGTGAGCCAATATACTGTAATGTAAAATGGCATTATCGCCAATGAAATAAGGTAATTACACTAATGGCATGACCAGTGATGGTAAGTTCACATTGTACAAGTTGTAATGAGGCTTCTGGATCAATAAGTAGCTCTTTGGCTGGTCACATCTGATGCACAGGGTACAACATTTGTGAGAAAATCATTTAGGGTATGCACATGGTTAACTCTAAAGATCCTGGTACAATTCTTAAAAGTCCTGGTTTTACTCTAGTTGCACTCATCTGTCTTACTGCATATTTCACTAAATGAAGTGATACAGTTCTGTGTTAGAAAAGCCAGTGAGCAAAATGGTGTCATTTTTATTATTTCTTGTAAATTATGAATGGAACAGGCATTGTTGTTATTCTTTGGAAGACTTAAATGTTACTCATTCATTTAGGATGAAAAATTCACTATTTTTATTAGTAAAGTCTTCTTGACAGAACCTTTCTCAAATGGAGAAATATTTTTCAATGCTTTGCTATTTTCTTTCTGAAAAAAATAGAAAAATAATCCTGTGCAAAGATATTTGGAAAAAAATTATATTTCTCTGAAACATCCAGTTCAGTATGATGTGTTAAGTTGGCATCAAGTAAGAAAAGGATTTCTGCTGGGAAAGAACATAAGGACAAAGATACTGAAATCTTTTTCCTGTCTTTTTCCCTTAGAAAACTTTTATTTTCTTTTTCCAGTGGAAAAATTCTGTACAGTCCATATAATTATGCTCTTCTTCTTCAGGAGGCAGACAAGAAAGAAATAAATATCAAAAGCAACTGGTTGGAAAGTAGCTTTGCAGCAATGCCCTGTCCTCCAGCAGAATACCACAGTATCCACACTGTGCCCAGCTCTACATCCCACCCAGCAGCAGCACAGAGGGGATGTGCTGGCAAAAGACTTGTCCTCCTGGGAATTTCCCTGGCTGTGCTTGGTGAGGGGCTGAATGTCTAAGGAATCAGAATTAGAGGGAGAAAATGGATATGGCTGAAAGCAAAACCATCTGAGCACAGGAACTGTCCATGCAGATCAAGATGACCCCATTTCAATCATCAAAGAAGTCTCCAGGCTGCTTCAGCTGCAGTCCTGGAGGGTCTTGGGATATTGCTATTGATGGAAGCAACATGAATTCCCCTGGCAAGCTACTCATGGGACTTGAGGGCATTCACAGGACTTAGTATGACTCCACTGCTATTGCCAAACAGCAGCAACAGCAAAAATAAGTACAGGGTATGACTTGAAATATCCCAGTAAGGATTTTTGTTTCACTGAAGTTCTTCACAATGCACTTTCCACAATGCAGAAAAATTTACAGCCTTCTGCCTGAGGAAAGTATTAATAAAAATAGTGCTCCGGGCATTGTGTTGGAGCTTTGTGGAATGACTAAAAGGCAGGAGAATATTATAAATGTCAACTTTATTTAATAATAAACAACACTAAAATGTGTTCAAGTAATGTTTTGGTTGATTTTCAAGCCTTTATTTGCCATTATTGAACTGGGTTGGAAGATGATTGCTTAATTGCTGTCCCACTGGGCCCATCTCGGAAATGAGATGTGTATCTCAAAAGCTTATCCCTCAGAGTTATGTTTTAAATAAGTTCCATGTCAGCTAGGTGATTTAGATGTAAAACTGATGCTGAGCAAGAGCTTACAAAATGAAACTGGTGATAAATGAGAATTTCTAGTTTTTTTAAGAAATTCCATCAGTATGAGATGTGGTTTTGTCCAGTTTCAAAATACTTTAATGACATACAATCAGATGTTTTAATTGCAAAATATTTTAAATCTAGACTTTTATTCAAGTTCAATGTTATTCCTTTATTGTAATGTAATTGCAGGAAATTTCTTTTTACTGATAGTTGTTCAAATTGGAAAAACATTTCTTCCCATGTCCCTTTTGTTTAATTTCTGTGCGTAGAGTTTCCTACAATTTAATAAAAAGGAAGTAATTTGGTCTAGGACAGGTATTAAAATATAAGTAGCAATTCTCTAGTGGTTCTGAAATAAAATTTAAAAATTATAATTTGTCATTACAACAAGAAACTGTAATTAAGTGACATAAAATGACAAGTGTTACAAGCTGAAATTAGGAATCCCCCCAAAAAATCATTTGGAAGAATTTCAGTTTCAGTAAAAACTGGTTTTTAATGCAGAAGTCTCCAGTCTCACTGCTGTTAGGAGACACAAGCTAACAAATCATGGCAATGCCATCTCTGTAGCACGAGATGCACAGCATAGCTCCCACTCCTGAGTGGCTCCTGCCCCTCTTTGCATTAGGGACATCATGCAGAGTTATGAGATAGGAGCTTTTATTCTGAAGTCTATGGCTTGGCTCCTTGAAACAGAGACCACAGGTTTGCCTTTCAGAGCTGTTTGCGTCCCTCCTCTTCTATGAAATTCTAGTTGAATTTTTAAGCAATTCATGAGTTTACCACTCAGAATCCAGTTTGTCATCCAGGTTTCTCAGCCAGATTTTCCATCAAGAATATCCTTACAAAAGGCATGCAGCAATTGACCCATATTTGCGGTATAAAATAATAGAAAGGATTCTGTCTCAAACAGAAAACTCAAAATTTAATTTTTTTGGGTCCCTAGTCTTCTTAAAGACCCATGTTAAAATCATTACATAGACAAATTTTTGTCAATAACATTTCTATTATATACAATCAAAATCTATGGATTTGAGGTGGCTGATTATTTTTTTTTTCCTCTCAGAATTGAGCTTGAGGAATTTTAAATACACTTGTCATTTCAATTATAACCTATTTCTACAGTGGAAACTAATTCAGAAAATCAAAATGTGAGGCTCTGTATTTCTAGGTAATTTCTGATTTGGGAAAAAATCTGCTCACATCTTAAGTGGGGAAAACAGAGTAAGCTTTGATTGAAAGGAACTAAGCTAATCACATTCTGCAGTAATTGAGGACAGTTAAAACATCATTTATAAAATAATGATGGTGTAAATTATCTTATTGAATCCATTTGCCAATACCTAATAATTTTTTATTGCTGATCAGAGGAAATAGCTTTGCTATTGGCATCAGCTTGTCTATGCAATAGATTTTAGCAAGAAGCAGTAAAAAATCTATATCAATCAACCAGCCTTGCTTTGCTTTTAATACATATTCTTAAAAAAAAAAACCTCCAAAACCAACAGCAACCAACAAAAAAAAAAAAAAAAAAACAACAAAAAAAAAAACCACAATTTTTAAGGTGCATAGTTTTGTAGAGTTTTTTTGTTGAATATTGCCAAGTAAACAGATTAATGTTTATGATAATTCAGATCATGAAGCTAAAAAGCATCTTTTTGTGAAATACACATTAATTGACCCAATCTGACTGGCTCTTGTGCTGCTAAATCAGTTGTTTCTATTCCCATGGTAACAAAAAGAGTCACCCCAAGCAGCCTTTCTCTCAGCAATTGCTGCAATACAGACAGATTCTTGCAATGTAGCAGGTCTAACTTCTTCAGATTTTAAATTTCCTGTATTTCTAGGTACTCATTGCCAAGATTATTTTTTTCTTTCTTAGCAAATTCAACTGCCTTTCCTGTGGAGAGAGAATGGTGGGAAGAGAGTCTTTATTTCTTTTAGTTTTAATACAAATTTCTTCTATGAACATATTTACCATCAACAGAAGATAAATTCTATGTCTCCCATGACATCTTCTGCTTTTCTCCATCAACTCTTACTCCCTCCCACCACTGGCCTGGCCATTCATCCCCCCAAATATCCACAGAGATCTTGCTCTCAAATCCTCTCCCAGCTGTGCAGGAACTGCTTTAATTTCACTAACAAAAGCTACGGCTGCAAACTAAATTATGGCTACTTGATAGTGTAGAAGACTGAAATGACGGCTCTAAAAATGCAGATTCCCACTTCCATAGTCTTAGTTAAAACACCTGTATTATAGTTCATATCCTTTGCCCATGCACATGTGTGAACAGTACAGCTGCATGACAGCCAAGAAGCTTTTATGTTTCAGAGGAGCTTGAATTCCAGAAAACAGCTATCACAGGTAATTAACTCAGTGAGAGAGACACAATTGTCATGTCTGGTTACAAACAACAGCAGAAACAAAAGCATGAACTGAAGATATCCTGGCTAGCTGCACATATGTTAAAATTTCTGCTCTCCATAGACTGCAGTCATGTATTTTCCCATAGAGTAGGTCATCTAATTTTGTCTAAATGGGGAAAACAGTGCTATAAATTATCTGTATATTAATTATGTATACAGGTCTCTACTATCATTTTTTTTTCACATCCTTCTCAGAAAACCAAGCATGGTCTGCTGACCCCCAGCAAGAAAAAACCCTTATAAAACGTTTGTAAACAGGTGAGAAATGTGATTCACAGCTCCAGGAAACAAGGGAGAAAATGCAGAAGGAAACAAAGACTAAATGAAAGATGTCAAAGTTACTTTGAGCAATAGAGTTGAAAAATTACAAAAATTTCCAGCCCTCGAGAAGAAACTGCAGACTCAAACCTGTCAGCATGATGGAGACCTTGGATGCTACAGCTTTCAAAGCCATCTAAGAGAGTTAAAAGTATGGCAACATGAGATTACTCTGACTTTTGGCAAGGGTTACAGAGCTGCACTTTGAAAAGCAGCAGGGACTCATGAGAGTATATTACTTTACCATTCAGTCTCAATAGGCAGTTTGCAAGATCTTGCAAACTTTCCCTTGAGCGATCATCACGTTCTAGTGAATGGTACTTAGTGGAATAGCTGGAGGTTAATTTTTAAATCCCTCTGTGTCATGGTGAATTGCACTGCTTGTAACTGGCAATAAGATAATTTACAGAGCAGAGTCAGGACTGGCACATGTGGAATTAGTGAGACTTAGAGTGACTTTATGTGTATTGCATCATTCTAGTTTTCTACAGAATTAGTGGCGTCAGTTGTTCAGTTTCAGTTTGTTTAGATCTTTTTGGACTTCAGATGACCCTGTGTGGTAACATTAACTAAGCACAGGACAGGAAATTTTTTTATGAGCTATGAAGCCATATACATATCATACATTTTATGCTATAATAATGGCAAAGAACAAAGAAATAGGGTTTTTGCCTACTTTCCTGCTAAAGATGAACAAGAGCAGGGGAAATGGTGCATAGCTCTCAGGTCTGTTCTTCTTCCTTTTAACTGTATATGAAACCTTTTTTATGCTTTAGATATGCAGAAATAATAAGTGGCTCCTAGGAGAGGTAATATTTCTGGAAGTCTAGAGAAACAATCAGTAGCTGCTGGGTAATTTATGTGCCTTTGCTTCAAAATGGCCCTAGTGTTTTCTGTTCCAGTGTCTAAGAAGCACTGTTATAATTAGAAACTTTTGAAGCAGGCAAGCTGGTCCTCTGGTGGTATTTGCAGGGTTCCACCTCACATGTTGATCTGCTCCCCAAACTTGTCATCCCAGATTTATTTTCATTGCTGTTTTTATGTTTCCACCATGTAACATTATTTTGATCTATTTTACAGGCCATAAAAACTGTGAAAAGGTTTTACATGTGCAAATTCCTTTGAAATCATGGAAGCTGATCTCTCAGACTGGCGTGCACTGCGCCGTTCCTTCAGCCCCAAACATGTTCAGCATTGCTCTGTAGCCCTGGATGGCTGCATTGCCTCAGCTGCCTCTGGAGATGCATTTTTAACTAATTAATTCCAGCAAAATGATACAACTTTCTCCTGTTCCTCCAAAGTAATGGTGCAGAACACAGCATGCAACATATTTGATGTTAAGACCAAAATTAAATTAATCACATGTTCTGATTTAAAACAGACAGTTCACACCCCACCCATAAAGCTACCTTTCTTCACAAACACCGTGGAGATTTTTTTAAAAGGAACTAATAAAATAAAGTAAAATAACATGCTGTTCAAGCTGTTTATCCAGGCTTTGTGCATAAAAAGGAAAGACACTGTTTTTATACTTTGATCTAGCAGCTTTAATGTGAAAAAATGGAGAGGAAAGACCTAATTTGTTGGTTTGAAAAAGTAATGCCACTCATTAATCAGAGCACTGAAGAGAGAAAACATAAAGTGACTTGAGTTGGCTTTTATCACACAGGTCTGATGATAAAATATCCACTTCTACTGGAAACCCCTCCATCCTATTTTCATTGAATACACAGTAATTCAATCATGACTAGGAATAATTTATTTGTAACAAGGAAGGTTTCTGTTTCTCCATAATGAGTTGATTATATCTTGTCGGAGGAACCTTAAACCCATCAAATGTCAAATGAATTATATCAAACATATTATTTTCATAGCAGCTGGATATGAGTAACTGATGAAACAGAGCTCTTTACCTTCATTTTGTACTGTGAATGAAAAAACGTAGCTTGTAAAATGGAGCCTGTGACACAAAATTCATTCAGGTCCCTAATTTCCTACCTTTAAAAGGTTGGTTTCATAAATTTGATCTACTCATTTTCTCAGAATATTAAGTTATAATTTGCTGGGGGAATTGTACATCAGAACATTCTTCTAGGATTTTTTTTCTTTTTTTACATTTAAATGAAAGTAATCCCTGTTCATGATGCATGCCCTGATAATGCACTTATCCAAAAATTAAATTTGAGATAACATTTGATCCCATGTGTCTCTAAAAGCACTTCCTGGAAACAGGAGTGTGGCAGGGGGACTGCTGCTAGGCCAAAGGATGGGAGTAGTTGGGTATCTATGCCAAAGAAAATCGATGTGTGGCTGGCCCAAGGGGATCAGCTCCACCACAGCCCAGCCCAGGCTCAGGGTGCCTGCCTGCCCCACCAGTATGGGTATTTACTTGTGGCTAGACCTCTGTGGCCTGTCCTGCTGCTCCAACTCACTGGAACAACCAGCACAGGGGAGAAGACAGGGACAGGAGCTCCTCGTGAGCATAACTGGAAGAAAATAATGGAAAGATAGACAACAGATCAAACACAATCTTCATCAGCTTCTGGAGGAATATTAAAGCAGATATTGACCAGTTTCAGAAATATGCAGTCCTTGTTCACTGCTGCATTGAGAACCCCACTTTGTTACACATTTGTCAGAGACAATCTTTGAAGTAGACCAGGTTCAGCTCTCAGAAGGGAAGAAGAGGCTGCCATATATACAAGGAACATCTTTCCTTGGATGAAAGTTAAAACAAGAGAGAGTGGGCAGCTCACATCCATGCACTTGGTGTTAACACACTCCTGGTGTTCATGGGCACCAGTGTCTGCTCTCTCTTCACTGCTACAACTGAGCAGATAAAGTTTGCTCATTTTTTAAGTAAAAAAAAACCAACAGAATTGTTCTACATTTGTTTGGTGTAGAATTTAATATTGAACATTAGCTCTTCCATAGGAAATGGCTGCTGTGGACAGATAAAAATTGTAATCCCTCTGTATGATCTTGGGCATAGTACCTTTCAAATAGTATTTTTCTGGGCTTAAGTCTATGTCCTTGCAATGCATGAAATGCTAAGCTTGCCGCAATCCTCTAAGGGAGAGGGGGAATAATGGACAGCAGCTGCACATTGGAATGAGTTGTCTATCACTCCACATGGGGATAGCAGAAATTTCAGCTAAGAGATGAAATTTTCTTCTCTTTTACCTTGACTGATAACCTGAGGAGCTCCCAGAACAGACAGAAACTCAGAGCTGGGAGGTAGCAAGAGTGAACAAGGCAAGGTAAAAGGGAAGCCAGGATTCACGTATTGTCGTAGGAACCAACTCTGTGACAAATTATGCTTTTGACACATCACCCCCTGAGAGTTTTGTAATGGGATTTTCTAAAGATGGTTGGGCAGCAGGAGGCAGCATCAAAGATGTTTCTTGTTACAGATGACTGCAACAAAATTGAGTAAATCCAGGTAATAATTCAATCAGGATCAGTGAAACAAAAGTCTGAGCAACTGTTTCATACAGTGATCCAAAAAACAGTTTTAGAGACTGAAGACAGACCCTGTATACTTGGAATGTGCTGAAATCCACCTCCAAAACCATGAGATGAATGTGTCAGAGACAAAAAAAAATGGAAGTGAGTGGGTTTTTCTTTTAAGAAATTCACATTTTTGGACAGGGAAATGAAATAATTTCTGACTACCACCTTGTGTCTGGATTTTTTTCCCCCAAATCCTAAGGTCATTCTCATTTATAAAGTATTTCCTTATTTTATACTGAATTCCTGTTCCCATGTCTACAGAAACACCCCTTTTGAAGAGAACCTGGGGGAGGTATTTCTTTATCATATGTTTCTAAAAGTGAAGTTCAAGCTAGCAGTATTTCTCTATTTTACAAAGAAATGTAGGTGTTTTAAATTCATCTCTTCTTGCTTTCAATCATACATTGCCAGCAACAAAACTATGTCTGGGTGTGAAGTTAATAGGAACTGCCTCACCTTATTCATATTAGCACATTGCAATGTTGATAAACATAAGTTTATTGGGGTTGTTGACATCAATAGTGGGTCATAGCAGGTTGTACTTTCCACCTGGTAGTAAGGACTCAGTTTAGGAGAAAATGTAGAATGACATGAGGGTTGTCAGCCAGCTGTTTCACCACTCCTTCCTATATATTTTGGTGGGCTCAGTAGGCAGACAATAGAATTGGTGCAGGGAGATGTTGAGAAAGATGAGACAGGAAGGGCTTATGGATATGTTTGTGTGGTAAGAAATACTGGAGATATAAAATCTATGAGGGAAATGGAAATGAAGGCCAGCTTTGAGATGTAGGCATGGCAGGCAGGAAGACGGTGATTAACTGGAGATAGGTTGAAGGACAGAAAACAAAAGGACCCAAGAGTGCAGCCCCTCTCCACCCTGCCAAGGCATCAAGGAAAAAGTAGGTAAGAAGAATAGTCTTTAGAGTTTAGAATATAGGATGATACGGTAATTTAGTATTTCTCATAGGTTGCATGTGAAGTTTGTAAGTTTTGTATCTTTCGCCAGTTGGTCACTGTAAATCAGAATATTCAACACAAAAGGAGATATAATGTGTTGTAACAAGGTCCTCGCTATCCTACCTCTTCACCTTTTCTCTTCTTGCTCCTTTTTCCTCTTGCCTCTTCGCCCCTTCTCTTGCCTGCTCTCTCCCTCTGCTTCTTCTCCCTCCCTCTCTCCTACCACCCTGACCCGGGCACTCTTCATACCTCCCTTACTTCATTCCCCCTCTCTCTCTCCCTCTCTCCTTGGGGCTTCCCTTCAGCCGAGGCTGGTGGCTGAAAGCAGCCTTCTTTACCCACAACCCTTGCAATAAAACCACGTGTTTCTAGAATATCTCAGGTCTGCAGAGTATCTTGTCCCTGCCATCCACGGATGTCTCTACAGGGAGGCATTTCCCTTCAGCAGTTCTGGTATATTTTCAGCCTTAAATATCTTACTTGGATACAGAATCAAATATACTGGCTAGCTTAATAAGACATCATAAGGAATCACATTTGTAAAGAAAAAGCAAAATTTCTTCCTGTCCACACTAATAGCATTGAAAAAACATCTTTTGTGAACAAGAAGATATTTGCACATTTAGTAACTGGTGTTCCTGAACAGAGTGCTAGAGCCAGAACCCAGTCTCCAGAACTTCTTAGTTGTTATATTTTCCCCATTAGAATAAGGAGGTGAAAGAATTTTGTCAAAACATTTCTATTAACAAAACTGCCATTTTATCAGTGCAATCATTCTTTAAGTGAATGGAAATCTGGAATTTCCCAGAGGTTTAATATTTTCAGATGAATTATGAATGCATTTAATATTTTCTGCCACGCTGGTAGCCTTGCTCCTCCATTAATACCAGGAAAAGTTCAGAATAAGTGTGTACACCTCAGTGAAAGCTGTTCTGTTTCCTACACCCTGAAAGTGAAGTGGGCCTCCCACTTCTAGAGTCAGCCCTTCAGGAAACCTAGACGCCACTGCACTTTAACTGTCTAGATCTAACTGAGCTGTGGTTGTAGTCAAGTATGTAACAGCATTTCACACTTCTCCTGTCATCTGGATTACATAACAATGTGCTGATTTTATAAACAGCAACTACTCATTCTTGTGGTCTAGTTTTACTGGATGCAAGAGAGAAACATCTAACTAAATAAAGCTGGAGACAGGGAAATTGAATGCAGAGGAAGGGCAGGCATTCCTAGGCACATGTAAAACCCAACGGTGCCAGGATTTGCAGACGGCAGTGCCACCACGCAAGGCCCCTGCATACACTTCCAGCCAAGAGATCACAAGAACTCACTTTCCTGTGGCTGTTTAAAGTTCTTTTGCTTGGCACATGCTCTTAAAAACCCTGCAAATACCACTTATACTATTAAGTGCACAGGGGGGAGGATAATTAACTATTCATCTGCAGGAGGTTAGCAATGCCAAAAAGTGTTAAAAATCAAAAGAATCCACATGTATAAACACAAATGTTTAGAGTGTAGTAAAACTAGTGAGGCAGACCCTCAAGCAGTCTAAATCCAATGGCTCTGCTGGGATCAGCAAAGCTCCATCCGCCTGGGCTGATTTGGGCCATGCTCTGGTAAATTCCTCCAGATCAGGCACCTGTATCTGCTGGAATCAAGCTCTGCTGAAACAACTTTCTCTCAGCTATTGTGTAAAGAGTGACTTACACTGTGTGATTGTTACTATTACTGGAGCGGCATGGATACTCAGGGAGACTTTTCCTGCAATGCTTCATTCTACACCAAAGGACTTCAATTTCCATTGTACTATGAAGGTGGGAGGAGATACCTCTTTTGGATATAGGCCAGTTGAAAAAATGCCCAGGAACATTTATGAACTCATCTCCTACAAGAAGTTCTGAAGTGCCAGTATTTTGCAGATTTTTTGGGAGCCACATGAACATACGTATTCTAGACTGAAACAACATTTGTAGTCTACACTTAAGAAATATTCCATTGAAGTGAGCTACTCCTCTCAGCCTGGGAAAAATTCAGCAACATCAAGTTTAAGGACATGCCTCTGGGTCAGGACAGCACCCAGGACCAATACAGGCTGGGGGAGGAAGGTAATCAGAACAGCCTTGCCAAGAAGGGCATAGCAATGCATGGAACAGCCTCATTCATCACCGTGTAAACTGGAGCGTGGTGTGAGTTGTGCACTGCAACAGGGAAGTCAAAAGATCTGAACCTGTGAAATAAGACAGAAAAACTGACATTGTGGGATTTCCCTACATCAGAATGTGTACAATTTAAATATTTACCACTGAGAAAATCATCTGGGTTGCCACTATAGCCAGCAAAGACCCTGCCACCAAAATGTATGAAACTGCCTCAGTTTAATAGGTGCTGTGAAATCAAATGAATGCAAATCGACCTCCATTGGTTTTTTATTGATTACACCTTAGTGAGTTTTAGCAAAGTCATCAGGTAGCTCAGATGCAAAGACCCTGCTCTTGACACTTATACTAAAGTGTATTTACTAAGTATATATTAATGTACTAAAGGAAACTTTAAATACCTGTATCTTAGAGGGAAGAAAGCTTTTTGCCTATAGTCTCAGAGTTCAGGAAAATGTGTGATCAAGGTGAAGTGTCTGTAATGTACTACTGCAGCAATAGGAAGTATATTAGTGATTCTGACTCCACCTTTGGTTCCCGTTTCTTATTATTCCACTACTATATCAAGATGCAGCCTTAGCGATAAAACACCTTAACTGTCCATTCGCTTCCCTCGTTTGCTGCAGTTTTTGGTTCTGATTCACTCTGTAAAACGTAAAGTCATCAATTTAGTTGGAAGTGAACAAAAATAATCTGAACCAGTTTTGCTGTTTTGGGGGTTTTGTTGTTGTTGTTGTTGTTGTGTTTTGGGGTTTGTTTTGTTTGGGGGTTTTTTTGTGGGGTTTTTTGTTTGTTTGGTTGGTTTGGTTTTGGTTTTGGTTTGGTTTTTTTAGTTTTTTTGTTTTTCTTTTGTTTCTTGGTTTTGGGTTTTGGTTTTTTTGTTTTTATTTTGTCTGGTTTTGTTTGGTTTGGTTTGGGGTTTTTTTGTGTTTGTTTGTTTGTTGGGGTTTTTTTCCCTGAATCAAAGTGGTCCGCCAAAGATGATGCCTTGTAGGTTTAAGAACGAGGGTTTCAGAGCTCACTCTGGATAGAGCCACTTAAGATTGGACCCATCCTTCGATGTGGGAAAGACATCACACAGGTCAGGTCACTCCTTTGTGGGCCAGTGACTTATAAACACCTGAAGGGCAGTAGTCCAGTGACAAAGTCAGTCAGGCACAGATCTTTGCCACTTATTGGATACTGTTTATCTCTAGAGTTGGATTTCAGCTGTTGCATCCAGATCAAAATTCTTAAACTTGATGTAGAGCTCACATCTGAAGCTACATGTCCTCTTTTTTGTTTGTGACTCCTCACCAGATAGAACGGAAATGTTAAATAATCTCAAGAAAGCTGGTTGGAAATGTGCTGCTAGGAGAACTTTCAACTGAGTGGGGGGGGATTTTTCAGCAGAATTCCTTTTTATTCTTTAAACAATACATGGCCAAGTTTAAGGAAAACACTCAAGTCTATGTGATAAATATACACCAGCGTCTTCCACTTGTTGTCAATAGATTTCTCTTTGTTCCAGTTGTCTGCAGCTTCTTATCCTTAAAACCTAGCTTCTTTTGTTGCCAAAATTTCTGCGTATGAGAGAGGGTTTCACCTTGTTACAGTAATTTAGAAACACCTGTCACCATATATTTTAATATGGCAGTTACACTGGAACTAATCCCCACATAATCTTCTTAATATGAGGTACTGTGGACTTACTCTACAGATAGGGGCTTTGCATTTCATGTCTCACTAGATTTAGAACTTAATTTTACTTCTGATACTTCCATAGTACATCTAAATGTGTCTTTCCTTGGCATGGTTGGTTTTCCTCAGTTTTAGGGAATAATAATAAACCCTACACTTTCTTTTCTTCTCTTTTTAAATGCTAGTAATTCCCACCAAATTATTATCGCTGGTCTTCCTCCTTTGGCCTGGCTCAACAGCAGCCTTTGTCAGCAGCATGGTGCTGCTCATTTGTCCCCCATGCAGAGATGGGGAGCTGTGTGCTCACACTCTCACTGTCTCAAGGATGAAGAAAAACTCTTGAACACACACTTGAATTGAAGCATGATCCCACATCCTGTTGATAACCAGACACCCTCAGTGTAAACAGTAGGATAATAAACTTCAATTTAGAAAACAATTCCAATATGCCATTTGTTTTTTCCATGCTATTAATGTACCATTATCACATTAGTAATTAAACTTGTTTATTCAAAATCCTTTTGCCTCCCTTCCTGACTGAAAATCATCAGCCATTTGAACTCTCATGGACAAAATTTTATTTTATCGTACACACCGTTGGTCTCATCTTTATTTCTAGTTCATTATGTTTCGTGTGTTTTAACCTCTGTTTTGATATCTTTTAAAATATTTGAAAATACCTGATTCCCCACACTTGTTATTTAATTATAAGTCAATAATATCTGTAAACAATCTGTATACAGAAGGGTATCTGGTTTAGAGGAATATGCATATTTTGGAGTGTATAAATACATTAAATTCAACCCTTTCATTTAAAGAGAAATAAGGTGATAAGATCAAGTAATCATCAGTTAGGAAATGCCATCATTAAGGATGAATATACAACTTCAGTTATACCTTCTGTGCACATTCTATCAAATATCCTTTAATTACAGAATGACAGATTTTTTTTCATGTGCCCTCTTTACTATGCAAAAGCAATTATACTCATTGAATTTACATCTTGCATTTTCACCCTCCAACCTCACAAATAAGTGTCTGCTTTCATGTTTGTTTAGCATGCTGTCTACCAACACTGCTCCGAATATAGCTACTCTGGCTTTTATCTCATTTCTCCACAGACATTGGAACACCGTTCTTTTTATGATGCTTTTCAGAAGGAGTATCCCAAGTTGTGGATTGAGATCTTTTGAACATCTAAACTAAATACCAAATGAAACAAGGCTACAAATTCTGCTTCACTCAGCAGCTTTTTGGAGAAGAAGCTGTTATTCTCCTTCCACAAGTAGAAAAAGTGAAAATAATCATCATGATTTATCAGCCTCCTGGTGCCCAGATATTTTTCTTTATGCAGCATCTCTCCCAGTCTCTGAAAACCAGTTTCAATTTCAGATCACTCCCAGGAGTATTGGTTTCATATCTTGTCCATTCTCCCACTCTAAACTGGGATGACACTGCAGAGAACATCAGCTGTCTGCATATTCTGCAGCTTCTCACCTTCCCATAAAAAGTTTCCATGAAAGGAAAGATCAAGTTTTAGGCCAGAAAAAAACTGTGGGGTACTCAGACCAGACTACTCAGCTAGACAGTAAAGTAGGGGATTCTGGACCAAAATATGGACTTTTCATGGTTTCAGCCTTCTTTCCTGTCAGGCTTGCTCTTACTTATTAACCTCTTAAGGGAGCCCTATTCACCTTTTGCATGAATATCAAGATTAACCATCTCATTTACCCCAAAGTTCCCTGGGTCATTTACCCAGCAAAAAAACCCCACACTACAGGTTTCTTCCCACCTGACAACAGTGTTGATACACTGCAGTGTTTCATGGTCAATAAGAGCAGTAAGAAACACAGGGAGAAATTGCTGAAGTCCTGGCAAAGAAACTAACTAAATTCATTAGCTAAATTCAGCTACTGCCTGTGTTGTTTTGGTACACACAGACACATTTGTTGCACCTGTATGTTGCCATCTTCTCTCTGCTTGGTCTGGATTTTATCCTATCCAAAACTGAGGGAAGATGCCCTCCCGTCACCACACCAGGATTTGGGTATCAGGCCAGAGGACAGAGGATCACGCCAACACAGTCTGGATCAGAAGCTGTGAAGAGAAGTGTATTCAGCTTGTGCTGTGCCATCTTAGCATGATATCCATGAGGAGAGAGGATTTGGAAGGTCATCTATCCAAAACAGAATTCAGAGCAACAGTTAACTAAGGTTTTTCCTTTATTTATAACTTAGCTACTTATGCTAGGGATTTCCAACATGACATCAACAAGAAATCTATCACTAACAAAGTTCACGAACCTCCAAATTTGAAACACTTGCTTCAAAACATGGTTTTCATAAAATGTGGTTCAATAGTAACAAAACTTCATAATTTTTCCCCTAATATTTTTAATTAAAATAACTGAACCTTTTTTACTGGAACTTATAAGTAAATTGCTCTCAGGCATACACAGAAAAACAATCTCCTGAAACAGAGAATTGTCCAAAAACTTAAATAAAATTATTTACCATTGGTGAAGCTAAAGTACTGAAACCAGCATCACTGTGAAATGTCAGACAAACATCACCATTTATTTTCAAACAACCAGTCCTTTACACCCCATAAAATGCATGTAACATTATAGAACCCATACACAATTACATTTATACATTAACTTATGTGTGTAGGTTTCAATTGATCATTTTTTCCCATGTTTTCTGAGTTTCAAAGAGCAGAAAATAGAGTTTCTGGCACTGTACAGAATTCTGTACAGAATGCTGCAGACAGCTGCCCCATGCGACATTTGCAGAGTTTTACAGCAGCAGGAAGGGAGGCCTACTGCTTTCCTGGGAGGGCAACTCAGAACCATCAATGTCCTTACAACAAATTGCCACAAAAATGGCGCTGGTTTATGCAAATGTATAAGGAGCAACTCTTGAACTCATCTTACAGAAGCTGAAATACTTTAAGCTTGAATTTCCATTGAAAATTATAGCCTTTGCAACATTTTGAACTGTTTCTCTTAAAGAAGTGCCACTTACCACCCTTCTCAATTTCAGGCATTGAAAATGAGATTCAGAGCTGGGATGGCCCTACTACTTCTAATGTGATGCTCACCAAATACCATATACAAGCTTAGTTCAACATCTGTGAGTGTGGACCAAGAGCTGATAGCGCACACAGGGCTTTCTTCTTTTCATGCCACGTTTCTCTTAGTGTCAGGGGCCTTCAGAACTAGGAGTAATAGCCTGTCCCTCCCTGCCCTGGGGATTTGCATTTTAACTGAGGCTTTGTCACTGGCCCTCCCCTGTGCTGCATTGCAGTGGCACCTCGGCTGTGTCCCTGCCTGGCCTTATACCTTCCCTCTTCAGCTTTCTTCACAAAAGCTGTTACCAACAAAGGTAGATACAGACAGTTTATCTCCTTAACTCTGGAAAAGAGATGCACTCAGTGTCTTGAGATTAGCACATGCATTCATTCTGGTAAATTACATAAATAGAGGTTTTCCCTGCTACCTTTAGAATAACCATTTTTTTAAGCTCCATTTATACACTCTACTCTTTGATATCAAGGCCTTTCTAGTTCATTTCCATGCTCATGGAAGTTTTTGCTTTCTTTCAAGTCTCTTGCTCTTTAATTTATTGCTGAATGAATATTCAGAGATCTCCGTTGGTCTTCCAGGACTTCATGACTGGTTTATAACCAGTATTTTTTCCTTCCTTCTCATTAACTTCTTTGCCTGTACAACTAGACAGACTTCGTCTCTCAGCAGTAACCAAACTACTAAATTAGCAGGACAGCAATGTCTTGCAGTTTTTCACAGTTTGGTTTTGTTTCTCTGTAGCATATCTTAGAGGGAGCTATTTACTGTCGCTGAGAAGCCCAATCCATTGGTGATTTAGAGCTATAACAATATTGATGCAGATGAGCTTCTGCAGAGATATTTAATGACATTATGTAAATGTAATCAATGGGCTCTATAAAGCAAAACAATAACAAAATACTGTTCACATTATATATAAATAAATGCACATGGACACATCTATGTGCTTCCTACATAATTACTGTAACAGTGCCTATTTATACTACTGATCTTCCAGCTCTCCATATCAATAGTGTCTGTTTATACAGCCTCATTGAATCCATAACATTTAACTAGCTGATTAGGATCCTGACATGCCAGAAGATCATGAATCTTCTGAGCAGAAGGGAACAAAAGCTGAAATTAGAGCATTTCAAAATCATCAAATGTTGCTGTTCAAAACTTTCAAGTGTTTCTTTCTTTAAAAGAAATATTTCAGAATTTTTTGGTGACATTCTGTCTACAGTTTGATTTCAACAGAGAGAGGTGAGTTTATAGTCTTCAAAAAGAAAACAAAATACTGTAGGAAATTTTTGTTGCCAGGCTATATGACATTAACTCTCTAATCTAAAATTTCTACAAATATGGAATGAAACTGGATTATTAGGTAATATAATATCTGGCTATATTATGGAAAAAAAATGAGTGGAGGAAGCTGTGATAAGCCAATGCTAGCCTAGCTTCATCTACTGGCTGACTACTGACTGTATCTGAACAGACTTTTGGGGGAATATATAGATGTTAAAATGTTTATACATGAATCCTAATCTATCAGTACTGAATTAGATATCTCAACAGGACCGCAGGAAAAGCTCTGGTCCTTCATGTTCCATGCTTTCAACTACATAATCTATAGAGTGTATCATTTCAGGTAGCTGTTTAGATTGGTGTTGGAGGTGATTGATAAATTGGGCCTCAGCGTGATCAAATATGGACAATGATACAATGTGTACTATATTGTGAAAATACATGGCATTTCTCAAACAATGTGGCATGATATAATTTCAGTCTTGAAGGTCATAAAAGGGTGACAGGCCTGTAATACTAATTCTAGGACTCTAATGGAAGAAAGCTGGTCCAGTGATTAAGGCAGAAATATAAAGACAAAGCCGGATAGAAAAGAAGAAGTGTTTGGCCAACTGCTGCTCTTTTAACATTTGCTTCCATATTGCTTCAGGATATACCTTTCCTAACACAGTGTAGAAAAAAACAAGATCACTCTATCATCAAATAGGCTGGATGATGACTTTTGTCAGGACACCTCTTCTGATGAAAATACTCAGGGAGGTTCCCTGTGAATGAATGCACACACAAGGTCTCCAAATGTGGTCAATGGGGCTGTGCAGTCTGTCTCACTCTGACCTAATTGAAATTATTGCTCAAAGTGGAGCATGTCCCAAAAGAGTGGGTGATGCCCTGCCACCTGTGAGGATGCTTATGTGAAAGTGGGAACTCAAAGTTCACTTGTCTGTTCTGATAAAGCCATAAAGGTTATCCAGGATGTTTTACTTAGAACAAAACCTGCATATTGACACAAGTTTTCACTACAACAATTTGGCAAGTGTCCAGGACTTTGTCTTTGGATTAACTGAGTTCAAATACTGGTTGTTTTGTTGTTGTTGTTCTCTGTTTTGTTTGTTTGCTTGAGGTTTTGGTGGTTTTCTTGGTTTTTTCTGTAGGCATTTTTATGTAGATGGTAGAAAGAGATAATAATTGACAACTTGGATTAAGATTTAGCTTGGTTGAGTAGTACTCTGCAGATAATTATCTTTTTCTGATAGCTATTTAATTTAAGCAGTGTTGACTACACTCATAACTTAGTTGTCTCATTTAGGTATTTAATGTTCTCATCCATGAGTTTCATCTCTTCTTTTAAAATGTGTAATTTTTTCTCTCCTTGACATGAAAGCTATAAACAAGCAATGTAAAAATGATCAAAAACCTGATGATAGATGCAATTCTTTCTCCATTGGTATCAGAGGAGAGGAGCAAATTACCTTTTAGTGTGACACAGACAAAATGAATAATGACAATTATCTTTACATGGGACATTGCAGGGGGAAAGAAAGGAAAATGAGAGAGGAATTCAGAGCCACAAAATTCACAGATTTCTAACAAAATGGAAGAGATTGTATTGAAGAGGAGAAAAGCTGAACTGGAAGAAGGAACCAAGATGATGAATGGACATGGGATAGTACAGGTAGACTGATAAAAGACAAGAAGCAATCTTTGTTACTGTGTTTCGGTATCACTTGACTTCAAGTGGCGCCAGGAATGTAAACAAAGGGAAGTGTTAACTAAATTTCCATACCTTTCTCCTAATATTTAAAAAAAGTATTTGCCTCAGATTTCAGGCAAAGAATTGGAGGGACCTTTTTCTTTACCCAGGTGAGATCTTCATTGCACAATTTTAAAATCATGAAGATGGTCGTGTTAGTCATTAAAACATTACTTCTCTTTTTGAGTATAATTATCATCTGATCAGCAACTTGGATCTTGACATAAATCTCAACGTAGAAACCACTTAAGAAGAAGTTCAATCCAGCGATTATTCTTCCTAAAAAAAAATCCCAAAAACCAAAAAACAAAACAAACCAACCAAACAAACAAACCAAACAAACCAACAAACCAACCAACCAACCAACAAACAAACAAACAAACAAACAAACAAAAAAAAAACAGAGAGAGAGAGAGAGAAAGAAGAGAAAACTGTAGAAGTCTTTGAAACAGCTGGGGTCAAAGGAACTGTGCTTTCTTCTAATTGCCCCAATAAATTTTAAAGATGTTATTACTCTGTAGTGATTAAGAAATGGTAAAAAGAGATGCAATGCTATAACATCAAGGCCATTAAGCTTAATAGTCCTTAACTGATTGTCACCCCTCCCCAACAAAAATAGACACTCTGTTCCCTGTTCTCCCGTCCCTCCTCCATTACCCCTCCCCCTCACTCGAGGGCTTCTAAAATCACCTCCAGCCAAACCAAGGGGAATTTATACTTCCTGCAATAAAATCCAAAGAACAGAACAGCTGGCAGCTGAACTTAAGATTGCTAAAACAAACATTGTGACATTGATGTGGGTAGGGATTTGGTTATTATTGCAACACGGCGTGGCTGGTTCTGCAGGGAAAAGATGCAAGTGGAGCTTTTTTTTTCAGCATGCAAATAAAAGGCTTTTTAAAAAGCCAGTGAAACAACAAAAGCAGTACTATTTGCTCTAAAAATACCTAGAGGGGAGAAAAGAAAAAAGCGTAGGACTAAATCCACAATATTGGCTCCCTAAAATTTAGATTCAAATGACTGAAACTACATGAATAATGTTCCACAAAGATGCTGTTATAAATAGGCCTGGCAGAATCATTATTAATTGATCTCTTCTGACAAGTACAAAACATGCAAATGAATACATTATATCATAACAATCCAATATATATCATGCTCAGCTTCTCTGGTGTATTGAGTCCTGCTTCCTGTGATAACTGTTAGCAATCTCCCTCCCAGATACCACCCAACTTTAACTTGAAGATTTCATCAACAGCCCATGACCATAAAACCTAAGCAAGAAATTAATCATTAATAAGCAACTAAAGGTTGGATTGATAACAAGGGGTGGTAGATTTATAACAAGAGCAAATGGATTCAAACTCCAGTATTATGTGTTTTTTGGTTATTATTTCACAGCAGAATGTCTTACATTGCAGATTCAGATGAGAGTATCCCTTTTTCCATAAGGTCCAAAGACAACCCCTAAGCTTATTTAACCACCCTCTAAAATTTGGAATTCCCAATACAGAGAGATAATTTAAGAGAGATATATTTTTTTATTTCTCTCTCTTCTATTGAGATTAGTCATCTAAATTAATGGTCTTTATATTAGATAGATTATTAGATAACTACA